>NC_061509.1:100703857-100761114 GCF_022539505.1 Lolium rigidum | reverse complement strand
GTGTGTGTAGGTGGTGGTGGTACAGAAAGCTGCTGCTGGGATTACATCATTCCACATTTAATGGAGGCATGAACCCACTATCGAGCATAAATACCCTTGGTTAAGAGTAAAACCTGGCCGCAGCCTCTACTAATAATCGTAGAGCATGCAAGATCATAAACAACACATAGGTGTGTGTGTGTGTGTGTGTGTGTGTGTGTGTGTGTGTGTGTGTGTGTGTGTGTGTGTGTGTGTGTGTGTGTGTGTGTGTGTGTGTGTGTGTGTGTGTGTGTGTGTGTGTGTGTGTGTGTGTGTGTGTGTGTGTGTGTGTGTGTGTGTGTGTGTGTGTGTGTGTGTGTGTGTGTGTGTGTGTGTGTGTGTGTGTGTGCACAGATTGATAATCAACATAACATAGTATTCTCTATCCATCGGATCCCAACAAACACAACATATAGGATTACGTATAGATGATCTTGATCATGTTAGGCAGCTCACAAGATCCAAGAATGAAGCACATAAGGAGAAGACGACCATCTAGCTACTGCTATGGACCCATAGTCCAGTGGTGAACTACTCACTCATCACTCCGGAGGCGACCATGGCGGTGAAGAGTCCTCCGGGAGATGATTCCCTCTCCGGCAGGGTGCCGGAGGCGATCTCCGAATCCCCCGAGATGGGATTGGCGGCGGCGGCGTCTCTGTAAGGTTTTCCGTATCGTGGCTCTCAGCATCGGGGAGTTTCGCGACGGAGGCTTTAAGTAGGCGGAAGGGCGGAGTCGGGAGAGTCACGGGGCCCCACACGCTAGGCCGCGCGGGCCCCTCCTCTAGCCGCGCCGCCCTAGTGTGGCGGCGCCCCCGTGGCCCCACTTCGTCTCCTCCGGTCTTCTGGAAGCTTCGTGTAAAAATAGGCCCCCGGGCGTTGATTTCGCTCCAATTCCGAGAATATTTCCTTACTAGGATTTCTGAAACCAAAACAGCAGAAAACAACAACTGGCTCTTCGGCATCTCGTCAATAGGTTAGTGCCGGAAATGCACAAATATGACATATAATGTGTATAAAACATGTGAGTATCATCATAAAAGTAGCATGGAACATAAGAAATTATAGATACGTTTGGGACGTATCAAGCATCCCTAGCTTAGTTCCTACTGCCCTCGAGTAGGTAAACGATAACAAGGATAATTTCTGAAGTGACATGCTGACTATCATAATCTTGATCAATACTATTGTAAAAGCATATGAGATGAATGAAGTGATCTCAAAGCAATGGTAAAGATGATGATTAAACAACTGAATCATATAGCAAAGACTTTTCATGAATAGTACTTTCAAGACAAGCATCAATAAGTCTTGCATAAGAGTTAACTCATAAAGCAATAGATTCTTAATAGAAGGTTTTGAAGCAACACAAAGGATGATTAAGTTGCAGCAATTGCTTTCAACTTTCAACATGTATATCTCATGGATAATTGTCAACACAAAGTAATATAATAAGTGCAATAAGTAAAGCATGTAAGAATCAATGCACATAGCTTGACACAAGTGTTTGCTTCTAAGATAGAAAGAAGTAGGTAAACCGACTCAACATAAAGTAAAAGAAAGGCCCTTCACAGAGGGAAGCAGGGATTACTCATGTGCTAGAGCTTTTTATTTTGAAAACATGGAAACAATTTTGTCAACTGTAGTAATAATTCATATGTGTTATGCATAAAACCTCCTATAAGTTGCAAGCCTCATGCATCGAATACCAATAGTGCTCGCACCTTGTCCTAATTAGCTCGGATTTCCATGGATTATCATTGCATTACATATGTTTCAACCAAGTGTCACAAAGGGGTACCTCTATGCCACTTCGTACAAAGGTCCAAGGAGATAGATCGCATTTGATTTCTCGATTTTGATAGATCTCAACTTAAGGACATCCATACCAGGACAACATAGAAAACGTGATAATGGACTCCTCTTTAATGCTTAAGCATTCAACAATGATAATATTCTCATAAGAGATTGAGGATTAATGTCCAAGCTGAAACTTCCACCATGATACATGGCTTTGGTTGGCGGCCCAATGTTCTTCTCTAACAATATGCATACTCAAACCATTTAATCATGATAAATCACCCTTACTTCAGACAAGACGAACATGCATAGCAACTCACATGATATTCAACAAAGGTGTAACAAGTTGATGGCGTCCCTGTAAACATGGTTACCGCTCAACAAGCAACTTATAAGAAATAAGATACATAAGCGACATATTCATTACCACAATAGTTTTTAGGCTACTTTCCCATGAGCTATGTATTGCAAAGACAAGGAATGAAATTTTAAAGGTAGCACGCAAGCAATTTACTTTGGAATGGCAGAAAATACCACATAGTAGGTAGTTATGGTGGACACAAATGGCATGAGTTTTGGCTCAAGGTTTTGGATGCACGAGAAGCATTCCCTCTCAGTACAAGGCTTTGGCTAGCAAGGTTGTTTGAAGCAAACACAAGTATGAACCGGTACATACAAAACTTACATAAGAACATATTGCAAGCATTATAAGACCGTACATTCGTCTCCTTGTTGCTCAAACACTTTTACCGAAAATATCTAGACTTTTAGAGAGACCAATCATGCAAATCAAATTTCAACAAGCTCTACGGTAGTTCTCCACTAATAGGTTTAAACTACATGATGCAAGAGCTTAAACATGATCTACTTGAGAGCTCAAAACAATTGCCAAGTATCAAATTATTCAAGACAATATACCAACTACCACATGAAGCATTTTCTGTTTCTAACCAAATAGCAATAAATGCCGAGGGCTTTCAGCTTCCGCCATGAATATTAAAGTAAAACTAAGAACACAAGTGTTCATATGAAAAAGCGGAGCATGTCTCTCTCCCACACAAGGATTGCTAGGATCCGAATTTATTCAAACACAAACAAAAATAAAAGCACACGTGACGCCTCCAAGTAAAGCACATAAGATGTGACGGAATAAAAATATAGTTTCACTAGAGGTGACCTGATAAGTTGTTGATGAAGAAGGGGATGCCTGGGCATCCCCAAGCTTAGATGCTTGAGTCTTCTTGAAATATGCAGGGATGAACCACGGGGGCATCCCCAAGCTTAGACTTTTCACTCTTCTTGATCATATCATATCATCCTCCTCTCTTGACCCTTGAAAACTTCCTTCCACACCAAACTCAAAACAATCTCATTAGAGGGTTAGTGCATAACCAAAATTCACATGTTCAGGCAGTGACATAATCATTCTTAACACTTATGGACATTACCCAAGGCTACCGAAAGTTAATGGAGCAAAGAAATCCACTCAAAACAGTTAAAAGAAGCAATGCGAAATAAAGGCGGAGAATCTGTCAAAATAGAACGTTCAGTAAAGACGAATTTTTTCGAGAGCACTTAACATGACTCAGATGAAGAATCTCAAATTGAATGAAAGCGCAGCATTGGTCTCGGGATTCACGCTTTATATAAAGACTTTCAAGAGTTATCTTTGCTGCAGTATCCTATGAATTGCTCCAAACGCGACTGTGCTAAAAGTCGTATTTACAGTAAATCTAGTATCAACTTTACGCTATCAAAGACTTTCTACCTGCTTGGCACAACAATGCAAGTAAGCGTGATAGCAAGAGGCACACCCCAAGACAATAACAAAACGGCAGCAAAATAAACATGCATGCCATCTTCCAACGAAGTGCCATTAAGATGGACTCATAAGAATATGAATGATGCTTCCGCAAGAAATAAGAGTTGAAGCTCGCGAGAGCATCAAAAGCACAAATAAGAAACACTTTAAAGTTCCACCTAACTCCTATGAAAAGGAATCTAGATAAACAAGTCATGTAGAGCATGACAGCCACTAGTGGCATACGAACCACAGCAGTCGCAAATATCACAGCGGGAAACTTGGCTACATAAGATGCATATAACCATGCTTCTCCTTCATAATAACTTTCAGCATATCATGAACAAACAATAACATAACTATCACATAAAACATTCGCAGATTCATTATGCATAAAAGAATCATTATTTCCACAGTCAAAGCATAATCAATTTTTATTAGAAATAGTGGGACCCACATATCCATCATACTATCGCAAACTGCGCATGGTATAATCATAATAAACTTTATCCTCCATAGTATGGTTCACAATAATTATCATTATCATCATCATGGGAAGGCAGAGTCATAGTCAAAAGCTAATTTTTCTTCCTCAAAATTTCAAAATATCACAACTGCTCTTCAGCTTAAATTCTTTCTTTACAGCATTAGGCATAATAGTGTTCGCACTCATGTTACGTTGTTATTGCTATTTGCAGGTAAAATTCCATGGGTTTTAATTTTTCAAATAGTCATGTTCTCTAATTCACTGTGTTCATAAAGATCTCTATTTATTGTTTTTCATTAAGTTTTAATTAGTGCAAATAAAACAAGAAACTAAAAAGATTGTAGGATCTTAAAGGAGATACTTGCAGCACTCACACACTCGGCAACAATAAGCAGGGAAATAGCTTTAGCAGTCGGAGGATGTGAATACTTTTGTTTGTCGCTGTATGCTGCATTACGCATTTATTCTTGTAGATATTATTAAGCCTACATAGAAATAGAATACAAAGAAGTTTCTTAAGGGATCACCTGTGGTCAACTGGAGGAAAATATAAACTTATACTAAGAGGTCTAACACACCTAATACAATTTGTCGATGTATAAATTTCCAGTCTGGGCGAGATAGTGAAATGCTGTATTATGGATGATTGCAGATAGTAATTGCAATTGAAATAAAATGGCAGCAAGCAAGATGTTGCACTTGTTGGAAACGGTGTGTTTCAATGTTTGTCAGTTCAGGATCAATTTCACTAGTGGACACTCTGTCACGATCACATAATCAAACAACTAAAATCCCCACTTTGCTGTTTTAAACACTCTCTTGTTACACAAACAAGTTTTAGGGCTACAAGAGCATAAGCCGAGTAAATAGTCTACACCATAAAGGAATACACATCTATTTAATACGTTATACGCCACATCAAGTGGAGAGAACTGAGCATATACTTGCATAATAGACCGCTGCATTTAGACCGAGTACTAACATTACCACGTCAACAATAGCAGAAAGGGGGAATAGATCACATCAATACTATCATAGTAATAGTTAACTATAGAATTTACAAGAGATTGGTATAATCATAATCTACGCCACTAATACGATGCACAATTAATCGCCAACTTGCTTACATCATGAGGAATAGACTACTAATAACATCACTAGAGTATCATAGATTAATAGAGGATATTAAAGCTCATAAAAGACATACCATGTATATATATCATTGTTGTCAATGTATAACCACTTCCTCATTTCATGCATGAGATGGCGAGGTATCGATGGCTGATTCGGGGTAATTCTCGCTGCGGCGTACGGTTGTAGATTGGCCCAGTCTTATCTGCTGATGATGGTGTTGCTGACCGACTGTTGTTTCTAGGGTTTCGCGACCGAGAATATAGTGGCGTGCTTGGAGGAGCCCGTGGCGCTCTCCCCGAGAACGCCGTTGTGGCCATTCCGCGCCAAGAGCATGGCGTGGGTCCGCTACCTTCCTTGACTTCTCTGCGTTCGAGACCGAAGAAATTTGGCTTGTTCGCATAATTCCAGAATATTCGTGTAGGATTGAACCAAAACAGCCAGTGGTAACAGAATCAAGGGCCAAAGATTCATATTGTTAGTGCCGAAAACGCATCAAAATGATATAAATTGTATATAAAACATGAGTATTGTCATATAATCAGCATGGAAACATAAGAAATTATAGATACGAGATATGCCCGACTTATCGATAATTCTTTATGTTCCATGTCAATATTATTGATGATATCTACATGTTTTATGCACATTATATGTCATATTTATGCGTTCGTGAATTCAACGGCTGACAAGATGCCGGCGTCAGCTCGTTTTCGTTTTTGGTTTCGTAAATCTTCTAGCAACGAAATATTTTCGACCGACGAATCAAGACCTGTTCTTCCCGGAACTATCCAACACTGAGAGCCGCCAGAGGAAACCGGCCCCACACTGCCACCCCACATGCTGCCACGTGGGGGCCGCGCGCCTATGGTGTGGTGGCCCCAGCCCTCTCCGAGGCCGCCTCTTTCCGCCTATTTGTGTTTTCGGTCGTTTATTGGCGGAGGATTTAAATCATTTGCAGCTGCCGCTGTCAAGCAGTCCAAGATTCGGGGGACAGGTCTTGCCCCGCACGCTGCCGGAGCGGCCTCGGAAGTGTTTCTCCATCGATACCATCGCTATCTCATCGCTATCTCTATTACTGCTTATCGCCCTACGAGGAGGGAGAGTTTTCCATCAGGCCGGGGTTGTACGTAGCTATGTGGTTCATCTCTCTCCTATGTATTTCAATACAATAATCCATGAGTTTTACATGATTGAGATTCATAGATGTTTCTTGTAATCTTTTTTGAAGGTGAAATGTAGCTAGTAAACCCACCTAATTTTTATATTAATATAAGTAAGTATTTACAAAGAAGAGAGAGAATCCTTCTGCAAAGCAAACAAAATACAAGAAAATAAAAAATCCAAACTAAAATTAGGGATTGCAACTATCTAAAGTACCGCATGTTTCTGACTTCCGTATGTGAGTATTCTGCTTCTTGAAGGAAGATAACTTTCAAATTGCAGAAAGTTTGAGTAATATAGAAAATCTTATTATTTCTGAAATTTCAAAATGCTTTACATGCCTACATACCTATTGCAAACGCAATTTATTTTCCTTCATATCGCTGAAAGCTTGAAATGCCTATTCTTCTTGGCAGCAAATGAAGTTCCAGCCAGTTTTGAGCAAGGGGCAATTCTGCAACAAGTGAGCCATATCTTTCTTCTCATGGAGAACATTACAGGAGTGGCAAGACCATATTCTTCCTTTTCACCGTATTTCTAGTGAGTCTATCAGTGGACAAACTTTGCTTTGGTCACATTCTCCAAATCCAGGCAAAGTGAGGATGCACCTTGAAATTCCAACTATGCTTGTTTAACAAAGAAGAATAGTTTCCCAAATATGTTTCCATTAATTTTCACTTATCTTTTCTCTAGCATGTTTATTAAAATTCTCCATTAACAAGAATTCCTGGCTGTAGCTCAAGTAGAAAGAGGTAAATGAAACTAGGTCTCCAAGAACTGTATTCAATCATTTTCTGAATTTACATAAATTGATTCCTTGCATACAGTACAGACAGGCCGCAAACAATCCTTCCAATACTAAGCCCAAACTTGATTTTCCATCTCAATGTTGCATTTGGCTAAATCCTTTGCTTAATGCATCAATTTCAAATGTACCAAAATGATCCTCCAGTTACCTCGGCAAGTCTCATTATTGTAATAGTTATTCTTAACAAGTTTTATCTAAGGAATGTCATGACCATTGCAGAATTTTATCCAAATTTTTCAGTTAAATATCTGTGTTTACATCTAAAGACACCTGATTTTTGGGTTTAGCAATTTTTCCAAGAAATAAGTGCTGCATCTTTAGCTCGTATATCACATTTTTTCTCTGTAGTGACAATGCCTGCAAATATTTCAGTTTTCTTTACAAATGAAGGTTATCAAAACATGCATAAAGAAATTAAGGGTAGATGAAAGGAGCCACCGCAATTTCTCCATAGTTTAAAGAAATCAAATGTTCCTTCCACTAGATTATCCTTTGAATCATTGAAATGAAGTGTTCCATGGCCTAGCATTTATAGTGGCAAACCAAGATAGTGAAAGGGAAGCTCTGCATTTGTATTTAAGGTGGCAAGAAAGTGTAATGTTTATTGTTCATATTTATTGGCATAAGTTGGATTTATGATAATTCATTTTCACTTCGTGGATTCCAAGAATGCAAAGTGTTTTTAGACAAATAAGGTTCTGCTTCAAATTTTCATAATTATCGAAGTGTCATAAGCATATTGTATCACAGAAAACTGACAGCTAATGGGATTACTAGCCATTGCTTCAAAAATGTTTGTAACAAACTGCCAGCTAAGACAAAGAAGAGGAGAGAGAGGGTCACTTGTCCCCGACTCTCTCTCTGCACAGAATCTCTTCCAGAATTTCATTACAGTGTCCCACTGATAGAAGGCACCATTCTATCCATCTTCACCAACTTGCTGTGAATCTTAAGAATGGAACTATGCCCACTCTTATCAAAAGTTTTCAAAGCCCAACTTCAGCAAAATAATTTTCAATGTAAAACAGATATTCAAAGGCCTAACCTGCATAACCTAAGGTGATCTTGAGGAAACTCATACATTCTGTTTCAGATGGGTTTGCAGCCTATTACAACAGTTTGGTCAGTTGCCTTAGTGACAATTATTGCTGCAGAGAAATTGGCTCGAATCTCTGTATATTGGGGCATCATTTTAGAACTGTGTGATGTACTAATGTTTTCCAAAGAAATGTTTTATCATAGAAGTCTTAATTGCTTTTAATTAGCATTAATATCTACAAAGAATTTATAAAATCATTGTTAAATTATCGCATTTCCATTATTTGGCAGTCTTCTTGATGACTTCATCAACTTCTGAAAAGGAATTTCAGTTTTCTTCCTATGTTACATTCAGTAAATATATAAATCTTCCAAATTAAATTGCATTTCAAATTGTCCCATTTTCCTCTTTGAAGCATTCCAAAGAATCTCCGCTTACTTGCATCAGACATTCACATTTTGTTATTTCGCATGGAAGAAACAGTAATTTTTCTAAAATGATGTGAGGGTTTTTAGCGGAAGAATTTTGTACCTGCATCTCCGCTTTTTACAGCTTTGTCTTTCCCTGAAAGAAATTGATTATGAAGAAGAGTAATAACATGAGATTTCAAATGTCCGAGATCCCACTCAAGAGACAAAGACTGGTTCTCCAGCAACAATCAATTCACTTTGTTTGGAGATCCTTCAAACAGCGAAGATTTTGCCCATAATTTCGCGCCTCGATTTTGGAATTTTGCATTTATTTACCCAATGCGGATTCCATGCATTTTGAACAATGTCCTTGAATTGACTATGTTGGAGCCAATACTTAAACCAAAATATTAGTCCGGGAATCTTAATTAGACCACACAGTACATGATCTCAAGTTGGTTTTGTCATGGGAGTGAACAAAAAGTAGAGGAAAAAGAACTATCCAAGAGGCTGATGCAAAACCAATCCAATTTCTCCAAAATTTAAGTTGCATATTATCTTTAACCTTTCCTTTTTAAAGGTAAATTAATAAGACCTGTTGCTAATTGCTCATTGAAAATAAACATAATATTCACATCTCCCCTTGGCTTATTGCTGGCATTTTCACAAGTTGAAAAACACTCCATAACAATCCACCAAGATTACTGCATCAATGTTTTAAACTACCAGGTCCATTTGTTAGAATCCAAGAATCATTTGAAAGATATAATATTGCATAATCGAAAGAAAGTACTCAATTGCATTAATGATCCATTCCAAATTATACATCCACTACGTCAAGGAATAAATTAAGTTATCAAATTTCTATGACAAAATTCTTTGATATTCCAAATCAAATAAATTTCTTTTGTTTTCTGAGACAAATTATATCTGTATTCTCATCAATCTTATTGTATATTAAATTATTTTTCGTGAAGCGACTTCTCAAATTCTGTTCATAATCTTTGTGTCTATCTGGAAACCCAAGATAAATCAAAGACTTGCTAGAACAACTTCACAATGTTCTAAAGATAATGTTGTGTAACATCAAGTTGGTGAATAGGAGATCCAAAGGAGATATAAAAAAAGCATAATCGCTCATATAACCTGTATAGTTGTTTTTACTGAATAAGGTACAAAAAGCATATTTCCTTGGCATATGACTCGTCGATTATCGAGCCCCCCAAGTTATTCTAAAGACAAAGTGGCTACTAGATTGCAATACATAAGGAACAATTATTTATCTCGCTTGCCTGAGTTTCCACTGTTGTTTCCATCCTTCTTCTTCTTTGCAATTTGCTAAAGATATTTGTTGCCATTCCTTTTCCTTCTTCCTACGTTTTGGGAATAAATCTATCTCAGCTTATTACAACTCGAGCTTTAATGTCTCCACCATAGCCTTGCTCTTTTCATTTCAAGTTGCCCACATCCATAAAAATAATCTAATCTATACAAGAGGAAGCCAGAGTTTAAACACTTTTGGACAAAGGAGGAATGGCATTATAGTCGCATAGAGTAGTAGGCATGATTTCTGAAAGTCTCATCATCAATGTGCCCAGTTTAGACTTCCTATCTTCAGCCTACTGCATATTTTCCTCTTTTCTCTGTCATTGCCCAGAGAAGAAAACTGTAATGCTTATCAAGCAAAGGCAGTAGAGCTCAAGTATACATGAGTCTGGAATGCGTAAGGTTGGTCTGATTTTTTTTTTTTTACTGGTTCTATAATTCTGCTGCAGGAAGAAAATCTTTGCCTAATCAAATTTTCAAAGTGATTATGAGCATAAGAGTAACATAGCTAAATCCACCCTACTGAATTTGATGGTTTGCATCTTCCATGGGATTCCATAGTAGTTGTTAGAGCAAATATTTCTCCAGCTTCCTCGCTTTGAGAATCTTTGTGTGTGCCAGTACATGAAAGAAAAATGCTCTACTAAATCGTATTTATTAATTTTCAGAGGTCAGAAGGTTGTTGGGAATAATCTCATCCTTCCCATGTCATTAACCATGCCATTATCTTCTCTTCTCCCACATCCAAAGTCTCGATATGCATTAAGAATATTGTCTGCACTCACTTTCAAGAGGAACAACCAACTGATTGACCTCAACATCAACCGCCATCTCATGAATACACCGCATACATTAACTGAATCACTTTCCAGATTATCCACAGAGAAAGCACGTTTAACATTGGTGGCCGACTGTTAATCCCCATTTTTCAGCTCGGCCTTGTCGCGCTTCCGAAATGCAGCATTAGGCAATCTCTTCGCCACTGCCTTGATTATTAACAATATTATTACTTTCCATGGTCTGGTCACTTAACCCACTTCTCGCATTCGGCTCTCCATTCAACAATAAGCCGTTAACCTCAGGGACATTAGGTTGTTGAGGAACATTTTCACCCACCGCCGTATGATGGTGTGGACCCACATCCCCTTCCTGACCTGGGTGAAGATATTCCTCAACAGCCTAATGTCCCAATTCCTGAGGTTAATGATCAGCAGCTTATTGTTGAGATGGAGCCAGATGCAGAGGAAGTGGGTTGGGGTCATTGGGCCATGGGTAATAATATTGTTAATAATCAAGCTGAGCAACCAATGGAAGAAGAGATTGCCCCTAATGCTGCATTTCAGGAACTGCTTGATGCCATTCAGGCTGAAGAAATGGAGGTTCAACCTGGTCAGCCACCAAATATTAGCAGTAATATTACTTTCTCTGTGAATAGTCCTGAAGGGGGCAGCTCAAATGATTCAGTTAATAACATGCAGTTAGCTATTCATGAGATGGCAGTTGATGTTGAGGTCAATCAGTTGGTTGTTCCTCTTGGAGATGGTCTGAACAATATTCTTAATGCATATCAGGATTTGGATGTTGTGGGAGAAGAAGAAGATAATGGCATGGTTGATGACATGGGAGAGGATGAGATTATTCCCAACAACCTTAATATACAGCCTCCTGAAGGTGCTCATCTGATGTTGGGTAGAGTGGAGACATTTTTCTTTCATGTGCCTGAGGAACATAACTTACACACAAGGTTCTCAAAACAGGGCTTGGAGCTTTGGGAGAAATATTTTGCTCCTAACCTTCTGCCTATGGAGTCCCATGGAGGCTCTAAGGTGCATCAAATTCCAGTAAGTTGGTTTAACTATGTTACTCTTATGCTCATGTCACCTGAGAAATTTGATTGGGCAAAAGATTTTCTTTCCTCACAGCTTTGGGAATTATAGAACCAATCTTTTCTGAACCAACTATTGCTTTCTGCATTCCTGATAAATGTGCTATACCCCAGGCTCCCACTTGCCTTTTGCTTGATAGCATTTCTGAGTTTTCTTCTCCTGAGAATAATGTTTTGGAAGTGGTCTCTCCCAAGAGAAAAAGAAGGGAAGGCAAGGTACCTCTGGTGGAGACAGAGGTAAGGAGAAGTCCTAGACTGGTTTTGTTGAATGATGGTTTCAAGAATCATGCTACTTGCTCTAGTAAAAATTGTCTGACTTGTAATGCCATTCCTCCTTTGATTAACTCAAAAGTGGTTAAAAATCTGGCTTCCTCTTTCTGTAAGGTGGATGACATGGATGTGGACAGAAAACTGATGAAAAAGAGCAAGGCTATGGTTGGAGACATTAAAGCTCCGTGTTACGTTAACTCAAGGCAGGATGGATTTATTCCCAAGCCCATTGGGAAGAAAGGAAAAGGAATGGCAACAAATGCTGTAGCTGCTGCCAAAGAGAAGAAGGATGGAGCTGCTGGTGGAGCTGCTCAAGGGCCAAAGAAAAGGCCGAACAAATAATTGTTCCTTATGTATTGCAATCCTAATGCTTTTGGTGCTGGGGTGCTTGGGAATCAGCACATGTCGACTAGTAGTTGGAAAGTCATATGTAAAGGAAATATGCTTTTGTACTTGTCATGTACTTCAGTAAACTGGCTTATCTGGGTTATATGGAGACAGTTATGCTTTTTTATATCTCCTTTGGATGCTCCTATTCATGACAGTGTTGCCTGCTGTGTGCTAGAGCATTGGTTGTTCCTAGCAAGGATCTTTGATTTATCTTGGGTTTCCAATGAATAGACACAAAAAATGGAAAATTATGAACTGGAATTTGAGGGGAATAAACTCTGAAAAAAATGGCTAGCCCTATACAATAAGATTGATGAGTCTGGATGTGATATAATTTGTCTCCAAGAAACAAAAAGAGAACATTTTGATTTGGAATATCTAAGGAAATTTTGTCATAAGAAATTTGATAACTTCGAATTTGTTCCTTCGAGTAGGAGCATCGAGTGGATTAATTATAATTTGGAATGGATCATTATTCTCTGGTGAACTTGCTTTCTCCAATGAATTTTCAGGTGTCTGTGAGGTTCACTTGTAATCTTTCAAATGATTCTTGGATTCTAACAAATGTTTATGGACCCTGTCAACATGATAGAAGAGTTATTTTCATTGACTGGTTTAAAAACATTGATATGCCTGATGATACTGATTGGATTGTTATGGGTGTTTTCAACTTTATCAGAAAGCCTACTGACAGAAACAAGCCAAGGGAGATGTGAATGACATGTTTATTTTCAATGAGGCAATTAGCAATTTGGGTCTTATTGAGCTACCTTTAAAAGGGAAAAGATTCACTTGGAGTAATATGCAACAAGATCCACTTTTGGAGAAATTGGATTGGTTTTTTACATCAGCCTCTTGGACTAGTTCTTTTCCCTCTACTTTTGTTCACTCCATGACAAAACCAACTTCAGATCATGTGCCTTGTGTGGTCACAATTGGTACTAAGATTCCCAGATCTAATATTTTCAGATTTGAAAATTATTGGCTCCAACATAGTCAATTCAAGGACATTGTTCAAAATGCATGGAATATCCCTGTGGGTTATATTGATAGTGCTAAAATGATAAATGCAAAATTCAAAAATCTGAGAAGAGCTTTGAAATTATGGGCAAAAAATCTTCCTTGTTTGAAGGATCTTATAAACAAAGTGAATTCAGTTATTTGTCTGCTGGATAATCTGGAGGAATTCAGATCTTTATCTCTTGAGGAATGGAATCTCAGAGACATTTTGAAATCTCATGTTATTACTCTTCTTCATAATCGGAAGGCTTACTTGGAAGCAAAGGGGAAAGATAAACCGGGTAAAGCTTGGAGATGCAAACACAAAATTCTTCCATACAAAAGCCACCATCGACTTTAGAAAGAATTATATTTCTTCCATGCGAAATGAGCAAAATATTGAGGTGTCCGATCATGAAAGTAAAGCGAGAGATTCTTTGGAATGCTTTCAAAGAGAGAATGGGACAATCGATTGCCCCGAAATGCAATTTAATTTGGAAGATTTATATGATAATCCTATGGATAATGACATGAGAGAAGAACTTGAAATTCCTTTTTCGGAAAAAGAGATTGATGAAGTCATCAAGAGACTGCCAAATGACAAATCTCCAGGACCAGATGGTTTTAACAATGATTTTATAAAGAATTGCTGGAGTATTATTGGTACAGATGTTAAAAAAGTAATTATGGACTTCTATGATGGAAACATTTCTTTGGAAAGCATTAATTCTTCCTACATCACTTTGATTCCTAAAATTGATACCCCAATGCTTCTCGGAGATTTCAGGCCAATTTCTCTGCTCAATAGTGTCCTTAAGATTGTGACCAAGCTGTTGGCCAATAGACTACAAAAAATTATCCCGAAATTGGTCCACAAGAATCAATATGGTTTCCTCAAAAAAGATCTATACAAGATTGTCTGGGTTGGGCCTTTGAATATCCGTTTCGAGTGCCATAAATCAAGAGAAGAAATTATTTTACTTGAAGTTGGACTTTGAAAAGGCTTTTGATAAAATTGAGCATAGTTCCATTCTTAAGATTCTGAAAGCCAAAGGATTTGGTGAAAGATGGATAAAATGGATTAGCATTATTCTATCCAGTGGGACTTCTTCTGTTTTACTTAATGGAATTCCTGGGAAGAAGTTCTATTGCAAGAGAGGGGTCAGACAAGGTGACCCTCTCTCTCCTCTTCTTTTTGTCTTGGCAGCAGATTTGTTACAAACTGTTTTGAATAAGGCAATGAATCAGAGCTTGATTTTGAAGCCAATCCCCTGTGCTTGTCCAGATTTTCCTGTGATACAATATGCTTATGACACTCTGATAATTATGAAAGCTGAAGCAAGGCAACTGATTTGTCTAAAAGCACTTTTACACACATTTGCTGAATCCACAGGGTTGAAAGTGAATTATCATAAATCCAACTTGGTGCCAATAAACATGAACAATGAAAGACTGTTACACTTTGCTGCCACCTTAAATTGCAAATCTGGAAGCTTCCCTTTCACTTATCTTGGTTTGCCACTATGCATCACTAGACCTACCATGGAACACTTCATTCCAATGATTCAAAGAGTTCAATCTAGATTGGGAGGTTTAGCTGATTTCTTAAACTATGGAGGGAAATTGCAGTTAGTTAAATCTGTCCTTTCATCTCTGCCAATTTTCTTTATGTGTTGTTTTGATGTGCCCATTTCTGTAAAGGAGCAAGTGATCAAATACATGAGGCATTGTCTCTGGAGAAAAAAAATGGTGATGTACAGGCTAAAGGTACAACACTTATTTCTTGGAAAAAGATTGCTAAACCCAAAAATCAAGGTGGTCTTGGGGTCTTAAACCTGGATGTTCAGAACAAAGCGCTTCTTTTGAAAAATTTGGATAAATTCTACAATGATCATGACATTCCTTGGGTAAAACTTGTTAAAGGTGCTTATTACAATAATGGGACTTTGCCAGGGGTGACTTTGGAGGGATCATTTTGGTGGAGAACACATTTGAAATTAATTGATACTTACAAAGGTTTAGCCAAATGCAACATTGGGGATGGAAAATCAAGTTTGTTCTGGTTGGATAATTGGAAGGATAATTGTTTGCAGCATATTCTGCCCCACTTATTCACATATGCAAGGAATCAATTTATGTCAGTCAGAGAAGTGATTGAATCTGAGTTCTTGGAAGACCTATTTCATTTACCTCTTTCACAACGAGCTTATTCGGAATTCTTGTTAATGGAGAATTTTTGTCGACATGCTAGAGAAAAGATAAGTGAGAATGAAATTGATAAATGGAGATATATTTGGGGAAGTAATGTCTTCATCGTTAAACAAGCTTATAATTCCATGATTGGATTTCAAGAGGTGCATCCTCACTTTGCCTGGATTTGGAAGTCTTCTTGTCAGCCAAAGCATAAGTTCTTCTTCTGGCTCTTGATCCACGATAGACTCAACACTAGAAATCTGTTGAAAAGGAAGAATATGGTCTTGCCTTCCTATGATCGTGTTTTTAATCAATGTTCTCAACGGGAAGAAGATATGACTCACTTGTTCTGGAATTGCCCCTTTGCTCAAAACTGCTGGAACTTCATTTGCCCACAAAGAAGAAGAGATGGAACTGTTTTTCAAGCTTTCACTGATATGAAGAGAAAAATAAATTACCCGTTTGCAATGGAGATTATCATTTTGGCAGCATGGGGCATTTGGATTTCAAGAAATAATAAGATTTTCCATAATCAGACTCCAAGCTTCTCTGGTTGGAAAGTTATCTTCCTTCAAGAAGCAAGAATACTCACATACAGAATCAAGAAGAAGCATGCAGACACTTTTAAAGAATGGTTGCAATCCCAATTTTAGTTTAGTTTTTATTTTCTTGTATTTTTGTTTGCTTTTCTGAAGAGATTCTCTCTCTTCTTTGTAAATACTTACTTATATTAATATAAAAATTGCAGTGGGTTTACCCCACTGTTTCACCTTCAAAAAAAAAGATTACAAGCATCATCATATGAATCTCAATCATGTAAGGCAGCTCATGAGATTATTGTATTGAAGTACATAGGAGAGAGATGAACCACATAGCTACCGGTACAGCCCCGAGCCTCGATGGAGAACTACTCCCTCCTCATGGGAGCGATGGCGGTGATGGAGATGGCGGTGGAGATGGCAGTGGTGTCGATGGAGAAGCCTTCCGGGGGCACTTCCCCGCTCCGGCAGCGTGCCGGAACAGAGACTCCTGTCCCCCAGATCTTGGTTTCGCGATGGCGGCGGCTCTGGAAGGTTTCTGTGGGTTTCGTCCTCCGTAATAGGGTTTTCGCGACCGAGGCTTTAAATAGGCGGAAGGGCAGCCTCGGAGGGGGCCTGGGGCCACCACACCATAGGGCGGCGCGGCCCCCCCGTGGCCGCGCCGGGTGTGGTGTGGGGCCCCCGAGGCTTCCCTCCGGCGGCTCTCGGGTGTTCCGGATGGTTTCGGGAAAAATAGGAACCCGGGTCTTGATTTCGTCCGATTCCGAGAATATTTCGTTACTAGGATTTTCGAAACCAAAAACGAGAAAACGAGAACTGGCACTTCGGCATCTTGTCAATAGGTTAGTTCCGGAAAACGCATAAATATGACATATAATGTGCATAAAACATGTAGATATCATCAATAATGTGGCATGGAACATAAGAAATTATCGATAAGTCGGAGACGTATCACGTATCTATAATTTCTTATGTTCCATGCTAGTTATATGACAATACTCACATGTTTTATATACAATTTATATCATTTTGATGCATTTTCCGGCACTAACCTATTAACAAGATGCTGAAGCGCCAGTTCCTGTTTTCTGTCGTTTTTGGTTTCGAAATCCTACACGAAATATTCTCGGAATTGTACGAAACAAAAGCCCACGGCCCTATTTTCCACGGAGTCTTCCAGAACACCGAAGAGGAGTCAAGGAAGGGTAGCAGGGGACCCACACCATATGGCGGCGCAGGTGGCCCCCTGGCAGCGCCGACCTATGGGGAGGGCACCCCTGGCTCCTCCAAAGCTGCCCTTCCGCCTATATATTCTCCCCGTCGCGAAAACCCTAAAGCAACTAGTCATATTCCACGAAGAGTTCCGTAGCCGCCGCCATCGCGAAGACAAGTTTCGGGGGACAGAATCTCTGTTCCGGCACGCCGCCGGGACGGGGAATTGCCCCCGGAGTCATCACCATCGACACCTCCGCCATCTTCATCGCCGTTGTTGTCTCCCATGATGAGGAGAGAGTAGTTCTCCCCCGAGGCTGAGGGCTCTACCGGTAGCTATGTGGTTCATCTCTCTCTCCCATGGTGTGATCTTTATGTGATCATGAGCTTTGTATCACTATTAATCTATGTGCTACTCTAGTGATGTTATTAAAGTAGTCTATTCCTCCTCCATGATGTAAAGTTGACGAGTGTGTGCATCATGTAGTACTTGGCGTAGGTTATGATTGTAATCTCTTGTAGATTATGAAGTTAACTATTACTATGATAGTATTGATGTGATCTATTCCCCCTTTCATAGCTATTGTTGACGGTGTGTATGCTATGTTAGTACTCGGTCTAAATTGCAACGGTCTATTATGCACTCTAGAGGTTACTTTAATATGAACTCCGGATTCACTCTCCACGGTGTGACGGTGACAGTGTACGCATCGTGTGTGATTCCTTTATGAAGTTGTGGAGCTTATTTACTCCGGCTTGAGGGTGCTCTTGTAGCCCTACGCAATGAATGGTGTTTGTTATCCAACAAGAGAGTGTTTAAGAGTAGCACAAGTGAAGTTATTTAATTGTTCAATTATGTGATCATTGTTGAGAGTGTCCACTAGTGAAAGTATGATCCCTAGGCCTTGTTTCTAAGCATTGAAACACCGTTTCCAACAAGTTCTGCTACATGTTTGCTTGCTGCCATTTTTATTTCAGATTGCAATTACTATCTACAATCATCCATATTACTTGTATTTCACTATCTCTTCGCCGAACTAGTGCACCTATACATCTGACAAGTGTATTAGGTGTGTTGGGGACACAAGGTACTTCTTGTATCTTAATTGTAGGGTTGCTTGAGAGGGATATCTCTGACCTCTACCTCACTGAGTTCGATAAACCTTGGGTGATCCACTTAAGGGAAACTTGCTGTTGTTCTACAAACCTCTGCTCTTGGAGGCCCAACACTGTCTACAAGAATAGAAGCGTGCGTAGACATCAAGCTATTTTCTGGCGCCGTTGCCGGGGAGGTAAGGTAAAAGGTATTCACATCCTCCGACTACTAAGCTATTTCCTAGCACTGTTGCCGGTGTGTGATTGCTCGAAGCTATTTCCTTTAGATCCTACAATTACATCTTTTTGTTTCTTGTTTTTATTTGCACTAGTTAGGCTTAATGGAAAACAACAACAAAAATAGAGATCTTTATGAACTTTATATTGAATTAGGACATGATGTGTTTGAAGAGAGAATTAAAAAACCCATGGAACTTTGTTTGCAAAATAGTTGTAGCAATGTTATTAGCATGAACTCTTTGAATACTATTATGGCTAATGCTATGGAAGAATTTAAGCTTGGGGAAGCTGGTTGTGATATTTTTAGTCCCCCAAGTTTTGAGGAGAAAATTTTCTTTGATGATACTTTGCCTCCCATTTATGATGATTATAATGATAGTTGTATTTTGGTGCCACCTACTATGGAGGATAAAGTTTATTATGATTATACCATGCCTGCAATTTATGATAATTACAATGATGGTTGTGATAGTTTTACTCCCACTATTACTAATAAAATTGATTATGCTTATGTGGAGAGTAATGATACTTTTATGCATGTGAATACGAATGTTTTATGTGATAGTTATATTATTGAGTTTGTTCATGATGCTACTGAAAGTTATTATGAGAGAGGGAAACATGGTTATATGCATCTTAATAATATTAAGTTTCCCCTCTTTTTGTTGAAAATTTTGAAGTTGCACTTGCTTTGTCTTTCTATGATAGTAGCTTCATGCTTCAATAACTTGTTTATTTACAAGATTCCTTTTCATAGGAAGTGGGTTAGACTTAAAAGTGTTTCTTATTTGCTTTTTATGCTCTCTTTTGCTTCAACTCTTATTTCTTGCGAGAGCATCATTAAAATTACTGAGTCCATCTTAATGGCTATAAAGAAAGCACTTCTTGGGAGATAACCCATGTTTTTATTTTGCTACCGTTTTGTTGTGTCTTGGAAGTTGTTACTACTGTAGCAACCTCTCCTTATCATGTTTACTTCATTGTTGTGCCAAGTAGATTCTTTGATAGAAAAGTTGATACTAGATTTGGATTTCTGCGCAAAAACAGATTTTTAGCTGTCACGAATTTGAGTCGATCTCTCTGTAGGAAACACGTAAAATCTTGAAAAAATTCATGCGTGATCCCCAGATATGTACGCAACTTTCATTCAATTTGAGATTCTTCATCTGAGCATGTTAAGTGCCTCGAAAAAATTCGTCTTTACGGACTGTTCTATTTTGACAGATTCTGCCTTTTATTTCGCATTGCTTCTTTTACTGTTTTGAGTGGATTTCTTTGCTCCATTAACTTTCAGTAGCCTTGGGTAATGTCCATAAGTGTTAAGAATGATTATGTCCTCGCTGAACATGTGAATTTTTGGTTATGCACTAACCCTCTAATGAGATTGTTTTGAGTTTGGTGTGGAAGAAGTTTTCAAGGGTCAAGAGAGGAGGATGATATGATATGATCAAGAAGAGTGAAAAGTCTAAGCTTGGGGATGCCCCCGTGGTTCATCCCTGCATATTTCAAGAATACTCAAGCATCTAAGCTTGGGGATGCCCAAGGCATCCCCTTCTTTATCAACAACTTATCAGGTCACCTCTAGTGAAACTATATTTTTATTCTGTCACATCTTATGTGCTTTACTTGGAGCGTCCGTGTGCTTTTATTTTTGTTTGTGTTTGAATAAATTCGGATCCTAGCAATCCTTGTGTGGGAGAGAGACATGCTCCGCTTTTTCATATGAACACTTGTGTTCTTCGTTTTACTTTAATATTCATGGCGGAAGCTGAAAGCCTCAGCACTTATTGTTATTTGGTTAGAAACAGAAAATGCTTCATGTGGTAGTTGGTATATTGTCTTGAATAATTTGATACTTGGCAATTGTTTTGAGCTCTCAAGTAGATCATGTTTAAGCTCTTGCATCATGTAGTTTAAACCTATTAGTGGAGAACTACCGCAGAGCTTGTTGAAATTTTATTTGCATGATTGGTCTCTCTAAAAGTCTAGATATTTTCTGGTAAAAGTGTTTGAGCATCAAGGAGACAGTGTACAGTCTTATAATGCTTGCAATATGTTCTTATGTAAGTTTTGATGTACCGGTTCATACTTGTGTTTGCTTCAAACAACCTTGCTAGCCAAAGCCTTGTACTGAGAGGAAATGCTTCTCGTGCATCCAAAAACCTTGAGCCAAAACTCATGCCATTTGTGTCCACCATAACTACCTACTATGTGGTATTTCTCTGCCATTCCAAAGTAAATTGCTTGTGTGCTACCTTTAAAATTTCATTCCTTGTCTTTGCAATACATAACTCATGGGAAATAGCTTAAAAACTATTGCGGTATTGAATATGTCGCTTATGTATCTTATTTCTTATAAATTGCTTGTTGAGCGGTAACCATGTTTCTGGGGACGCCATCAACTTTTTACACCTTTGTTGAATATCATGTGAGTTGCTATGCATGTTCGTCTTGTATGAAGTAAGGGTGATTTATCATGATTAAATGGTTTGAGTATGCATATTGTTAGAGAAGAACATTGGGCCGCCAACCAAAGCCATGTATCATGGTGGAAGTTTCAGCTTGGACATTAATCCTCAATCTCTTATGAGAATATTATCCGTTGTTGAATGCTTAAGCATTAAAGAGGAGTCCATTATCCGTTTTCTATGTTGTCCCGGTATGGATGTCCTTAAGTTGAGATCTATCAAAACTGAGAAATCAAATGCGATCTATCTCCTTGGACCTTTGTACAGGTGGCATAGAGGTACCCCTTTGTGACACTTGGTTGAAACATATGTAATGCAATGATAATCCATGAAAGTCCGAACTAATTAGGACAAGGTGCGGGCACTATTGGTATTCGATGCATGAGGCTTGCAACTTATAGGAGGTTTTATGCATAACACATATGAATTATTACTACCGTTGACAAAATTGTTTCCATGTTTTCAAAATAAAAAGCTCTAGCACATGAGTAATCCCTGCTTCCCTCTGCGAAGGGGCCTTTCTTTTACTTTATGTTGAGTCAGTTTACCTACTTATTTCTATCTTAGAAGCAAACACTTGTGTCAACTGTGTGCACTGATTCCTACATGTTTACTTATTGCACTCATCATATTACTTTGTGTTGACAATTATCCATGAGATATACATGTTGAAAGTTGAAAGCAATTGCTGAAACTTTAATCATCCTTTGTGTTGCTTCAAAACCTTCTATTAAGAATCTATTGCTTTATGAGTTAACTCTTATGCAAGACTTATTGATGCTTGTCTTGAAAGTACTATTCATGAAAAGTCTTTGCTATATGATTCATTTGTTTAATCATCATCTTTACCATTGCTTTGAATCACTTCATTCAACTCATATGCTTTACAATAGTATTGATCAAGATTATGATAGTAGCATGTCACTTCAGAAATTATCCTTGTTATCATTTACCTACTCGAGGGCGAGTAGGAACTAAGCTTGGGGATGCTTGATACGTCCCAAACGTATCTATAATTTCTTATGTTCCATGCTACTTTTATGATGATACTCACATGTTTTATACACATTATATGTCATATTTTTGCATTTTCCGGCACTAACCTATTGACGAGATGCCGAAGAGCCAGTTGTTGTTTTCTGCTGTTTTTGGTTTCAGAAATCCTAGTAAGGAAATATTCTCGGAATTGGACGAAATCAACGCCCAGGGGCCTATTTTTTCACGAAGCTTCCAGAAGACCGGAGGGGAGACGAAGTGGGGCCACGGGCGCCGCCACACTAGGGCGGCGCGGCCTAGAGGGGGCCCGCGCGGCCCTAGCGTGTGGGGCCCCCGTGACTCTCCCGACTCCGCCCTTCCGCCTACTTAAAGCCTCCGTCGCGAAACCCCCGAGCACCGAGAGCCACGATACGGAAAACCTTCCGAGACGCCGCCGCCGCCAATCCCATCTCGGGGATTCGAGAGATCGCCTCCGGCACCCCGCCGGAGAGGGGAATCATCTCCCGGAGGACTCTTCACCGCCATGGTCGCCTCCGGAGTGATGAGTGAGTAGTTCACCCTCGGACTATGGGTCCATAGCGGTAGCTAGATGGTCGTCTTCTCCTTATGTGCTTCATTGTTGGATCTTGTGAGCTGCCTAACATGATCAAGATCATCTATCCGTAATGCTATATGTTGTGTTTGTCGGGATCCGATGGATAGAGAATACTATGTTATGTTGATTATCAATCTATTACCTATGTGTTGTTTATGATCTTGCATGCTCTCCGTTATTAGTAGAGGCTCGGCCAAGTTTTTACTCTTAACTCCAAGAGGGAGTATTTATGCTCGATAGTGGGTTCATGCCTCCATTAAATCTGGGACAGTGACAGTAAAGTTCTAAGGTTGTGGATGTGCTCGTTGCCACTAGGGATAAAATATTGATGCTATGTCCGAGGATCTAGTTATTGATTACATTACGCACCATACTTAATGCAATTGTCTCGTTGTTTGCAACTTAATACCGGAAGGGGTTCGGACGATAACCTCGAAGGTGGACTTTTTAGGCATAGATGCATGCTCGGATAGCGGTCTATGTACTTTGTCGTAATGCCCAATTAAATCTCACTATACTTTTCATATCATGTATGTGCATTGTCATGCCCTCTCTATTTGTCAATTGCCCGACCGTAATTTGTTCACCCAACATGCTATTTATCTTATGGGAGAGACACCTCTAGTGAACTGTGGACCCCGGTCCTATTCTTTACATCGAATACAATCTACCGCAATACTTGTCTTACCGTTTTCTCGCAAACAATCATCATCCACACTATACATCTAATCCTTTGTTACGACAGAAGCCGGTGAGATTGACAACCTCACTCGTTTCGTTGGGGCAAAGTACTTTGGTTGTGTTGTGCAGGTTCCACGTTGGCGCCGGAATCCCTGGTGTTGCGCCGCACTACATCCCGCCGCCATCAACCTTCGACGTGCTTTTTGACTCCTACTGGTTCGATAAACCTTGGTTTCTTACTGAGGGAAACTTGCTGCTGTACGCATCACACCTTCCACTTGGGGTTCCCAACGGGCGTGTGCTTTACGCGTCATCATGGCCCCCTAGCCGCGCCGACCTATGGGGAGGGCACCCCTGGCTCCTCCGAAGCCGCCCTTCCGCCTATATATTCTCCCCGTCGCGAAAACCCTAAAGCAACCAGTCATATTCCACGAAGAGTTCCGTAGCCGTCGCCATCGCGAAGACAAGTTTTGGGGGACAGAATCTCTGTTCCGGCACGCCGCCGGGACGGGGAATTGCCCCCGGAGTCATCTCCATCAACACCTCCGCCATCTTCATCGATGTTGTTGTCTCCCATGATGAGGAGTAGTTCTCCCCCGAGGCTAAGGGCTCTACCGGTAGCTATGTGGTTCATCTCTCTCTCCCATGGTGTGATCTTTATGTGATCATGAGCTTTGTATCACTATTAATCTATGTGCTACTCTAGTGATGTTATTAAAGTAGTCTATTCTTCCTCCATGATGTAAAGTTGACAGTGTGTGCATCATGTAGTACTTGGCGTAGGTTATGATTGTAATCTCTTGTAGATTATGAAGTTAACTATTACTATGATAGTATTGATGTGATCTATTCCCCCTTTCATAGCTATTGTTGACAGTGTGTATGCTATGTTATTACTCGGTCTAAATTGCAACGGTCTATTATGCACTCTAGAGGTTACTTTAATATGAACTCCGGATTCACTCTCCACGGTGTGACGGTGACAGTGTGCCATCGTGTGTGATTCCTTTATGAAGTTGTGGAGCTTGTTTACTCCGGCTTGAGGGTGCTCTTGTAGCCCTACGCAATGAATGGTGTTTGTTATCCAACAAGAGAGTGTTTAAGAGTAGCACAAGTGAAGTTATTTAATTGCTCAATTATGTGATCATTGTTGAGAGTGTCCACTAGTGAAAGTATGATCCCTAGGCCTTGTTTCTAAGCATTGATACACCGTTTCCAACAAGTTCTGCTACATGTTTGCTTGCTTCCATTTTTATTTCAGATTGCAATTACTATCTACAATCATCCATATTACTTGTATTTCACTATCTCTTCGCCGAACTAGTGCACCTATACATCTGACAAGTGTATTAGGTGTGTTGGGGACACAAGAGACTTCTTGTATCTTAATTGCAGGGTTGCTTGAGAGGGATATCTCTGACCTCTACCTCCCTGAGTTCGATAAACCCTGGGTGATCCATGATGCGTGTAGTTGACACGTCCGTTGGGAACCCCAAGAGGAAGGTGTGATGCGCACAGTAGCAAGTTTCCCTCAGTAAGAAACCAAGGTTTAATCGAACCAGTAGGAGTTAAGAAGCACGTTGAAGGTTGATGGTGGCGGAATGTAGTGCGGCGCAACACCAGGATTCCGGCGCCAACGTGGAACCCGCACAACACAATCACGGAACTTTGCCCCAACGTAACAGCGAGGTTGTCAATCTCACCGGCTTGCCGTAAACAAAGGATTAGATGTATAGTGTGGATGATGATGGTTGTTTGCAAAGAACAAGAAAGAACAATTGCAGTAGGTTGTATTTCGGATGTAAAGAATAGGACCGGGGTCCACGAGCTCACTAGCGGTGTCTCTCCCATAAGATAGCGAGATGTTGGGTGAACAAATTACGGTTGGGCAATTGACAAATAAAGAAGGCATATCAATGCACATACATATATCATGATGAGTACTATGAGATTTCATCGTGGCATTACGACAAAGTACATAGACCGCTATCCAG
This sequence comes from Lolium rigidum, assembly GCF_022539505.1. Taxonomy (NCBI): domain Eukaryota; kingdom Viridiplantae; phylum Streptophyta; class Magnoliopsida; order Poales; family Poaceae; genus Lolium; species Lolium rigidum. Next base: position 100,735,573 of record NC_061509.1, on the reverse strand, counting down.
ACATGCATCTATGCCTAAAAAGTCCACTTTCGGAGTTATCATCCGAACCCCTTCCGATATTAAGTTGTAAACAACAGTACAATTGCATTAAGTATGGTGCGTAATGTAATCAACACAAATATCCTTAGATAAAGCATCGATGTTTTATCCCTAGTAGCAACAACACATCCACAACCTTAGAACTTTCTCGTCATCGTCCTGCATTTAATGGAGGCATGAACCCACTATCGAGCATAAATACTCCCTCTTGGAGTCACAAGTATCAACTTGGCCGGAGCCTCTACTAGCAACTGGAGAGCATGCAAGAACATAAATAACATATATGATAGATTGATAATCAACTTGACATAGTATTCAATATTCATTGGATCCCAACAAACACAACATGAAGGATTACAAATAGATGATCTTGATCATGATAGGCAGCTCACAAGATCTAACATGATAGCACAATGAGGAGAAGACAACCATCTAGCTACCGCTATGGACCCATAGTCCAGGGGTGAACTACTCACACATCGATCCGGAGGCGATCATGGCGATGAAGAGACCTCCGGGAGATGATTCCCTCTCCGGCAGGTGCCGGAGGCGATCTCCCGAATCCCCCGAGATGGGATTGGCGGCGGCGTCTCCGGAAGGTTTTCCGTATCGTGGCTCTCGTATTGGAGGTTTTGCGACGGAGGCTTTAAGTAGGCGGAAGGGCGGAGTCGGGAGAGTCACGGGGGCCCCACACGCTAGGGCCGCGCGGGACCCCTCTAGGCCGCGCCGCCCTAGTGTGGCGGCGCCCCGTGGCCCCACTTCTTCTATCCCTCGGTCTTCTGGAAGCTTCGTGCAAAAATAGGACCCTGGGCGTTGATTTCGTCCAATTCCGAGAATATTTCCTTACTAGGATTTCTCGAAACCAAAAACAGCGAAAAACAAAGAATCGGCTCTTCGGCATCTCGTCAATAGGTTAGTGCCGGAAAATGCAAAAATATGACATATAATGTGTATAAAACATGTGAGTATCATCATAAAAGTAGCATGGAACATAAGAAATTATAGATACGTTTGGGACGTATCAAGCATCCCCTGCTTAGTTCCTACTCGCCCTCGAGTAGGTAAATGATAACAAGGATAATTTCTGAAGTGACATGCTACTATCATAATCTTGATCAATACTATTGTAAAGCATATGAGATGAATGAAGTGATTCAAAGCAATGGTAAAGATGATGATTAAACAAATGAATCATATAGCAAAGACTTTTCATGAATATTACTTTCAAGACAAGCATCAATAAGACTTGCATAAGAGTTACTCATAAAGCAATAAATTCGAAGTAAAGGCATTGAAGCAACACAAAGGAAGATATAAGTTTCAGCGGTTGCTTTCAACTTCAACATGTATATCTCATGGATAATTGTCAACATAAAGCAATATAATAAGTGCAATAAGTAAACATGTAAGAATCAATGCACACAATTGACACAAGTGTTTGCTTCTAAGATAGAAAGAATAGGCAAACTGACTCAACAATAAAGTAAAAGATAGGCCCTTCGCAGAGGGAAGCATTGATTACTATTTTTGTGCTAGAGCTTTTCATTTTGAAAACAAGAAACAATTTTGTCAACGGTAGTAATAAAGAATATGTGTTATGTATAAGACATCTTATAAGTTGCAAGCCTCATGCATAGTATACTAATAGTGCTCGCACCTTGTCCTAATTAGCTTGGATTAACACTCGATTATCATTGCATAGCATATGTTTCAACCAAGTGTCACAAAGGGGTACCTCTATGCCACATGTACAAAGGTCTAAGGAGAAAGCTCGCATTGGATTTCTCGCTTTTGATTATTCTCAACTTAGACATCCATACCGGGACAACATAGACAATGATAATGGACTCCTCTTTAATGCATAAGCATTCAACAACAGTTAATATTCTCATAAGAGATTGAGGATTAATTGTCCACACTGAAACTTCCACCATGAATCATGGCTTTAGTTAGCGGCCCAATGTTCTTCTCTAATAGTATGCATACTCAAACCATTTGATTGTGAAAACCTCCCTTACTTCAGACAAGACGAACATGCATAGCAACTCACATGATATTCAACAAAGGTAAAAGAGTTGACGGCGTCCCCAGAAACATGGTTACCGCTCAACAAGCAACTTATTAAGAAATAAGACACATAAGTACATATTCTTCACCACGATAGTTTTTAAGGCTATTTGTCCCATGAGCTATATATTGCAAAGGAAAAGAATAGAAATTTTAAAGGTAGCACTCAAGTAATGTACTTTGGAATGGCTGAGAAATACCATGTGGTAGGTAGGTATGGTGGACACAAATGGCATGGTTATTGGCTCAAGGATTTGGATGCACGAGAAGAATTCCTCTCAATACAAGGCTAGGCTAGCAAGGTTGTTTGAAGCAAACTCAAGTATAAAAGGTGCAGCAAAGCTCACATATGAACATATTGTAGGTATTATAAGACTTTACATTGTCTCATTGTTGTTCAAACACCTTAACCAGAAAATATCTAGACTGTAGAGATCAATCATGCAAACCAAATTTTAACAAGCTCTATGTAGTTATTCATTAATGAGTACAAGGTACATGATGCAAGAGCTTAAACATGATCTATATGAGCACAACAATTGCCAAGTATCACATTATTCAAGACATTAAACCATTTACCACATGCGGCATTTTCCGTTTCCAACCATATAACAATGAATGAAATAGTCCAACTTCGCAATGAACATTAAAGATGAAGCTAAGAACATATGTGTTCATACGAAACAGCGGAGCGTGTCTCTCTCCCAAACAAAGAATGCTAGGATCCGATTTATTCAAACAAAACAAAAATAAAAACAAACAGACGCTCCAAGTAAAGCACATAAGATGTGACGGAATAAAAATATAGTTTCACTAGAGGAACCTGATAAGTTGTCGATGAAGAAGGGATGCCTTGGGCATCCCCAAGCTTAGATGCTTGAGTCTTCTTAAAATATGCAGGGATGAACCACGGGGGCGTCCCCAAGCTTTGACTTTTCACTCTTCTTGATCATATTGTATCATCCTCCTCTCTTCACCCTTGAAAACTTCCTCCACACCAAACTCGAAACAAACTCATTAGAGGGTCAGTGCATAATTCATATATTCAGAGGTGACATAATCATTCTTAACACTTCTGGACATTGCTCAAAGCTACTGAAAGTTAATGGAACAAAGAAATCCATCAAACATAGCAAAACAGTGCAATGCGAAATAAAAGGCAGAATCTGTCAAAATGTAACGGTTCGTAAAGACGAATTTTAAAGTGGCACCATACTTGCTCGGATGAAAATGCCCAAATTGAATGAAAGTTGCGTACATATCCGAGGATCACGCACGTAAATTGGCAGATTTTTCCGAGTTACCTACGGAGAGGCATATCGAAATTCGTGACAGCGAAGAAATCGTTTCTCGCGCCAGCAATCCAAATCTAGTATTGACTTTACTATCAAAGACTTTACTTGGCACAACAATGCAATAAAATAAAGATAAGGAGAGGTTCCTACAGTAGTAACAACTTCCAAGACTCAAATATAAAACAAAGTGCAGAAGTAAAATAATGCGTTGTCTCCCATAAGCGCTTTTCTTTAACGCCTTTCGCCTAGGCGCGTAAAGTGTGTATCAAGTATTATCAAGAGACGAAGCATCAACATCAATAGGTATCTTAGATGCTCCCCCATCCGTAGTGGTGCTAAGGGCTTTGTCAATTTTAAGCCTATAATAGCTTTTTGGCTTAGGCACTTTAGAGGCATACATGAATTTTTGCTCCTTACCCACATAAGCTTTCTCCTTAAACTTAAGAGAAGAAAAAGTTGAACCCAAGGTTCCCATAGCTTCTTCAAGTTCACTAATCCTATGGGTTCGATTATCATGAGTAGCACAAGTTTCTAAAACAACAATTCTCTCATTAATTCCACCTAGAGATTTATCAAGTTTATCGGTGCTATTAAGTAATATTCCCAATTTAGTCTCAATACTTGGAAGACCTTTTTCTATGGCTTCCAACTTTTTCATGACATCTTCAAGAGAGATTTCAATTTTAGCTTCATTAACAGGTGGTATTCCAACTAGACTCTCAATAATGCAACTAGCTTCTAAAGCAGGAGTGCCTAGGAAATTACCTCCCGCAAGAGTATCAAGAACATACCTATTCCAGCTAGAGATACCAACATAAAAGTTCCTAAGTAGTATAATAGTGGAGTGTTTCTTAATGCACCTATGATGAGCATCGCTAATTCTATACCAAACATCTTTAAAACTTTCTCCCCCTTGTTGCTTAATGGAACGAACTTCAACTTCCGTATTACTCATTTTTAGCAGTAGTAACTAAAGCAAACTAAATAAAGTAAATGCAAGTAACTAATTTTTTGTGTTTTTGATATGGAGAACAAGACAGTAAATAAAGTAAAGCTAGCAACTAATTTTTTTTGTGTTTTGTTTTAGTGCAGCAAACAAAGTAGTAAATAAAGTAAAACAAAGCAAGACAAAACACAAAGTAAAGAGATTGGAAGTGGAGACTCCCCTTGCAGCGTGTCTTGATCTCCCCGGCAACGGCGCCAGAATTTTGCTTGATGCGTGTAGTTGACACGTCCGTTGGGAACCCCAAGAGGAAGGTGTGATGCGCACAGTAGCAAGTTTCCCTCGCAAGAAACCAAGGTTTAATCGAACCAGTGAGGAGTCAAGAAGCACGTTGAAGGTTGATGGTGGCGGAATGTAGTGCGGCGCAACACCAGGGATTCCGGCGCCAACGTGGAACCCGCACAACACAATCACGAGTAACTTTGCCCCAACGTAACGACGAGGTTGTCAATCTCACCGGCTTGCCGTAAACAAAGGATTAGATGTATAGTGTGGATGATGATGGTTGTTTGCAAAGAACAAGAAAGAACAATTGCAGTAGATTGTATTTCATATGTAAAGAATAGGACCGGGGTCCACAGCTCACTAGCGGTGTCTCTCCCATAAGATAGCAGTATGTTGGGTGAACAAATTACGCTTGGGCAATTGACAAATAAAGAAGGCATATCAATGCACATACATATATCATGATGAGTACTATGAGATTTAATCAGGGCATTACGACAAAGTACATAGACCGCTATCCAGCATGCATCTATGCCTAAAAAGTCCACTGATGACCCACAAGTATAGGGGATCGCAACAGTCTTCGAGGGAAGTAAAACCCAATTTATTGATTCGACACGAGGGGAGACAAAGAATACTTGAAAGCCTTAACAGCGGAGTTGTCAATTCAGCTCGCACTGAAACGAGACTTGCTCGCAAGAGTTTATTAGTAGTAACGCTTTATAGTAGTAGCAGTAGTGAAATAACGAAGCAGCAGAGTAACAAAGACAAGCAGTAGTGATTTTAGTAAACAAGCAGGATTAAAATACCGTAGGCACGGGGACGGATGACTGGGCGTTGCATGGATGAGAGAAACTCATGTAACAATCATAGCAGGGCATTTGCGGATAATAATAAAACGGTATCCAAGTACTAATCAATCAATAGGCATGTGTTCCAATTATAGTCGTACGTGCTCGCAATGAGAAACTTGCACAACATCTTTTGTCCTACCAGCCGGTGGCAGCCGGGCCTCTAGGGAAACTATTGGATATTAAGGTACTCCTTTTAATAGAGTACCGGAGCAAAGCATTAACACTCCGTGAACACATGTGATCCTCACATCGCTACCATTCCCTCCGGTTGTCCCGATTTCTGTCACTTCGGGGCCATTGGTTCCGGACAACGACATGTGTATACAACTTGCGGGTAAGACCATAAACAATGAATATCACGATGAAATAATAACATGTTCCGATCCGAGATCATGGCACTCGGGCCCTAGTGACAAGCATTAAGCATAACAAGTTGCAACAATATCATAAAAGTACCAATTACGGACACTAGGCACTATGCCCTAACAATCTTATGCTATTACATGACCAATCTCATCCAATCCCTACCATCCCCTTCGGCCTACAGCGGGGGAATTACTCACACATGGATGGGGGAAACATGGCTGGTTGATGGAGAGGCGTTGGCGGTGATGGCGGTGATGATCTCCTCCAATTCCCCGTCCCGGCGGAGTGCCAGAACGGAGACTTCTGGCTCCCGAGACGGAGTTTCGCGATGTGGCGGCGTTCTGGAGGGTTTCTAGCGACTTCGACTTCTCCCCCTGCGTTTTTAGGTCGAGGCCGATAAATAGTCCGAAGGAGGGCGTCGGAGGCCAGCCGAGGGGGCCACACCATAGGGCCGCGCGGGCCCCCCCTAGGCCGCGCCGCCTTATGGTGTGGGGCACTCGGGCCTCCACTTGATTTGTCCTTCTGGCTCCGTCATTATTCTGGGAAAATAGGGCCTTCCGTCAAAATCCCGAGGTTTTTCCTGAAAGTTGGATTTACGCACAAAAACGAGACACCGTAACAGTTCTGCTGAAAACAGCGTTAGTCCGTGTTAGTTTCATCCAAAATGCACAAATTAGAGGCAAAACAATAGCAAAATTGTTCGGGAAAGTAGATACGTTTTGGACGTATCAACTCCCCCAAGCTTAGCTTATTGCTTGTCCTCAAGCAATTCAGCTTAACAACCGAGCGATAAAAGAACTTTCACGAACACATTTGTTCATATGATGTATATATTCTCATGATATGGCTAATACTTAAGTAGTTCATAATAAGATACATGCAAATAAGATCATCCAACAGCTATGTCAATCATGGAGAGGTACCAACAATTAATAATAAGCATCATGAATCATGTATATAAGCAGGATTGCAATGTTCATAAGAGAGTATGATAAAGTGGTATCTCGCTTGCTCGTATTTGATCGGCAAAACATAAATGCCCGGGCACCTCTGGAGTTCATAGAAAGACTAGAAGTAGTGATTGTCAAAGATAAAAGCATCAAAGTTATACCACAATCAATCATATTTTGAGACAAGCATATTATACTAAGAATGACAGTTGTGCTCTCAAGAAAGTGCTCAAAGAAAGGATGGAGACACAACATAAAAGTAAAAGATTGACCCTTCGCAGAGGGAAGCGAGGGATTAACATGCGCTAGAGCTTTTCATTTGTAAAGCAGGAGTAAAATTATTTTGAGAGGTGTTTGTTGTTGTCAACGAATGGTAATGGGTACACCAACTACCTCGCCAACCGGACTTTCAAGAGCGGCTCCCATGAATTATTTGCATTTTTATGTGGCACTCCTTCCAACCTTTCTTACACAAACCATGGCTAACCGAATCCTCGGTGTCTGCCAACAATCACATACCATGAAGGAGTGCCTTTTTAGTTTAGTTTTATTATGATGATGACACTCCCCCAACCTTTGCTTACACAAGCCATGGCTAACCGAATCCTTCAGGTGCCGTCCAACAATCACAAACCATGGAGGAGTGTCTATTTAAGTTAATTAATTCGGACCGGGAATCCCATTGCCAGCTCTTTTTGCAAAATTATTGGATAAGCGGATGTGCCACTAGTCCATATGAGAGTCCGATCAAAAGTAAATGACAAGGTTGAAAGCTAAACACCACATACTTCCTCATGAGCTATGAAACATTAACACAAATTGAGAAGCATTTTGAAGGTTTTAAAGGTAGCGCATGAGAATTTACTTGGAATGGTTTGAAATGCCATGCATAGGTATTTATGGTGGACACTTTGGAATAACTTGGTTTTCATGTGTTTGGAGGCACGAGCAGCGTTCCCGCTCGATACAAGTGAAGGCTAGCAAAAGACTAGGGAGCGACAAATCAAGAGAGCGATGACTTGTCATAATCATGCTTGCGGCAAAATAAATTAACTGAGGCATAAAAGTGATACAAGAACTCTGAAGCAATGTAGATCATTGAGGCTTAATTGACTTTTGTTCGGTCATATGCATGCGTGAGCATGTGCCAAGTCGATATAAATGAATTATTCAGAGGAGGATACCACAATGCCATACTTACTTATGAATAAAACAATGCAAGCAAACATCCATGACATGCTACTCATATTAATAGATTGGAGCTAATCATGAGAGATCATGAACACTAGACTTTCTTAAATAACATATACCTCACATGAACCAACTAAGCATGCTCACATGGATGAGTATATGTACAAAAATGAAAACAAATATAGTTCATACCAGCCTCTCACCACAATCAGATTGTCGTAGATCATCATTATTGCCTTTTCACTTGTGTAGCTTGGATAATATGAAATGAAAACCACGCTCCAGCCACCGAAGACCATTGAACTCATAATGAACTTTACAAACCAAAGAAGAACAGACAATATTTTTGGTGTTTTCGAATTTGAGAATAAGAACAAAAGGAAACAAGCAAACAAAGCAAAATCTTTTTTGGTTTTCTTATAGCAAACTAGCAATAGCAAATAAAGCGAAACAAATATAAGAAACCAAGATAAACAAATGATGAAGAGAAACAACAGAAATATTTTTGGTCTTTTTGTGTTTTAGGAAAGAAACAAAGTGAAAACAAGAAATAGCAAACTAAAAGAAACACAGAAAAGCGAGATGGCAGAAATCTGCCAAAACCTGACAATAGTACAGAAATCGATTTTTACAAAAATCTTACGTTGCTCAGCTAGAAAAGTGTTCAACTAATGAAAGTTAGATAACAACCTGGGGAACATGCACAAAAATTGGCTTCCCAAAATACTGTTATGGCTGTGCGCACGAATTTTTACGGTAACAGCCCAGAATCTGTTTTCAGGCAGCACTTCCCCAAATATCATCTTCCTCTCATTAGAAAACCACTCAAACAAACTAAACAAGTATATACAAGTATCCAGCAACCATGATATGCAAAGAATGAGTGATGCCGGTATACCTCCCCCCAAGCTTAGGCTTTTGGCCTAAGTGGAGTTCAATCCCATCGAGGCCATGAGGTAGTATCTCCCTGGTACGACGAAGATGGATCATATTCCGGGTATGTGCTAGAAGAAGCACCCGGATACGTGACGGTGTAGACGTAGGAGGGCGCGGCGTCCTCGGAGACATGCTGCTGGTGGAAATCTTGTATCTTCATATGTTCATCCACCTCCTCCTTAGTGCGCGACCATGGTTGCCTGTCAATATCGAACAAACCTGGTCGGGGAAGAGGTATTTCTTTCTCATCCCCGTCGACAAACAACATTCTATAGACCATATTATCTAAAGTGGACTCGGTGGTAACAAAATAATGGCTTTTCATAGCAATGATATCAAGCCTCCTAGGGGTTAATGGCACATCATTAGGATCAATAGGAAGCTCTAAATGTGTTAAAATGCGCAGCGCAATAGTTCCTCCAAAAATAGGTCCCCTGGTAGACAGGCGGCGAGCAATAAGAGAACCAAGATGATAAGATGTCCGTCCGAGTAAGTGCAATATTCAAGAAAGCAAGATGGTAACTAGAAATATTGTTGGTGTTCTCCCTACCAAGTATGCTAGTAGCAACGTAATATGCAAAATATTTAATGGCGGGGAGTTGAATGTTCCTTATCTTGCCCCGCTGAATGGTGCGACAATCATCGTTGGTAATCCCTCGATAGAGCTCCAACAAGTCCCGGGGTTGTCATCAATCCTCCTTGCTGTACCTACGGGGGCAATATCCAATGCACGACAAAATTCTTCCAATTCCATAGTAACAGGAGTACCATAGATCTTGAATGCAACTGTCGGATCATATTGCGTGTTTTGGAACTTGAAGCTCTCGACAAAAATTTTGGTGAGCATGTACTATTGCTACCTTTCATCACCAACGTAGGTGGCTAAGCCCGCCCTGTTGACAAGGGTGAAGAAATCAACCATTATCCCTGCATTTGTCAGAAAATCATAACATGGGAAGGATGAGGCATTAAGAGCCCCATTGTCCTCTTCGGGCGCGAAGCTAGGCGCGATGATGTCCTCATTGTACGATCGCCTAATTTGGGTGGCGGTCCTAGAAGGCCTCCCGGTGCTGGTTGTTCCTTTCTTGAACAATTCTCCAAATTTGAACTTCTTCATTTTCTCGAAATTGTCAACAAACAATATAAAACTTGATTTGGTGACATATAATTGAGGGAAACTACCATAGGAACTTGCTAGAGTACTAATCATGCATCAAAACTAGTTTCTACCACTTAGAACAAGCATGCAAGCTCACTAAACATGTTACCTACAGCGGCAAAATATTCAAGATATACTCAACCAAACAAAATTCTATTTGGATAATCGAAGGAATCACATACCGGAGAGCAAATGTGCCAAATTTCAAACGAAATCTGGGCTGAGCAAAGAGATCGAAAAATCCTGAGCTCTTGAGCAAAAACGCGAGTGAGAGAAAGTTGGTTCGAGTTTTTCGGAGAGAGAAGATGCTTGGGAGAAAGAGATGAGATAGTGGGGCAAGGAGGGGCCCACACCACGGGAGTGGCGCGCCCCCTCCTTGGCCGCGCCGGCCTGTGGTGTGGCACCCTGTGGTGCCCCACGGGTCATCCTCCGGTGCTCCCAGTGCCTCGTCGAAAAATAGGACCAACGGTGTAATTTTCGCGAATTTTTGAAAACTTTGAAAAATGCACATTTCTGGGTATTAAGTTCATTATTACTGGCCAGGAAAATTTTTGAAATCTCAAATCAATTAAAAAACTTTGGAAAAATAAAAGTGCTACAGCAACTAAAGCAAGTGGAGGAAAAAAAGAGATGTTGTTTACCTCCTCTATGCATATAAAAGGTATTTGTTAACAAGGTTGATCAAGTCTTGCCACCAAATAAATTTTACATAGCATATGAAGAAATAAACCTCAAATCAATCATGTTACCTTGAATTGTATTGATATGGATCCAATCACAAGAGTTTGATATTCTTCTTTAGGCTCATATATAGGACAATCAATAGTTCTCACTTTGATAGTTCTCACATTAGAAATAGTATTAACTCCGCACGCTTTTTCAATCCTCTTGGGGAAATAGATGGTGTGTTCCTTATCATCAACATTGAAAGTAACCTTTCCTTTATTGCAATCAATAACAGCCCTGCGGTGTTAAGAAAAGGTCTCCCAAGAATAATAGACATATTATCATCTTCGGGCATTTCCAACACAACAAAATCGGTTAATATCAAGCGAGTTATTAGTAACTTGAACAGGAACATCCTCACATATACCAACAGGAATAGCGAGTAGATTTATCAGCCATTTGCAAAGATATATCGAGTAGGTATCAACTTATCTAAGTAAAGTCTCTTATAAAGAGAAAAAGGCATAACACTAACACCGGCTCCCAAGTCACATTGAGCGAGTTTTAACATAATTATTCTTAATAGAACAAGGAATAGTAGGTATACCTAGGTCGCCCAACTTCTTTGGAACTTTGCCATTGAAAGAGTAATTAGCAAGCATAGTGGAAATTTCCTCATTGGGGATTTTCCTTTTGTTAGTAACAATATATTTCATATACTTTGAATAAGGAGGCAGTTTAATAGCATCGATCAAAGGGATTTGCAAGAATAAAGGTTTCATCCAATCACAAAATTTATTATAGTGTTCTTCTTCCTTTGATTTTAGTTTCTTAGCAGGAAAAGGCATTTGCTTTTGCACCCAAGGTTCTCTTTCATTACCATGTTTCTCAGCAATAAAATCTTCTTTAGTATACTTTTTATTTTTAGCATACTTTTCAGGTTCTTTTTCAACCTCTTCTTTATCAGGAGCATCATTCTTATCATTATCTTTATCATGTTCATTACCACTTTCAGTTTTAGCAGCAGAAATAGAAATACTATTAGGATCATTAACAGGTTCAGGGGATTCTACAACATTCTTATGTTTCTTTTTCTTTTTCTTAGATGGAGCACTAGTTTCAATTCGTTGAGAATCCTGTTCAACTCTTTTGGGATGCCCTTCAGGATATAGAGGATCCTGGGTAGAGACACCACCTCTAGTTGTTACTTCATAAGCATGTTTTTCTTTAGAATTATTTCCCAACAAGTCATTTTGCACTTTAGTGAGTTGATCAATTTGAGTTTGAACCATATGAAAATGGTTAACAAGCATCTTAACATCATTGGAGGTTCTCTCCACAATATCATGCAATTGATTAATAGCTTGAGAATTTTCCATTAGATGATTCTCTACTCTCATATTAGAATTTTCTTTCTTAACAATATAATTATCAAACTCATCTAAGCATTGCGCAGGAGGTTTTGAATACGGAATATCTTCCCTAGTAAAGCGCAGAAGGGAGTTTACCTCAATCATGGATGAAGGGGGAATTATCTCACATATATCTTCTATGGGAGGTAGATTCTTCACATCTTAAGATTTACTACCTTTCTCCTTGAGAGACTTCTTGGCTTCCCTCATATCTTCATCATTCAATTTAATTAAACCCCTCTTCTTCACTATTGGCGTTGGAGTTGGTTCAGGCGTAGTCCAATCATCATGATTCCGGCCTATTTTAGCCAATAATTCTTCAGCTCGTCCGGAGTTCTTCTCCTCGAAAACACAACCAAGCACAACTATCCGGGTATGCCCTAGACTCAATGGTTAGTCCACTATAAAATATATCAATTAAATCATGCTTTTCCAAATCATGGTCGGGCGAGCTCTAATAAGAGAGCAAAATCTCGCCCAAGCCTCGGGCAATTTCTCTCCATCTCCTTGATCAAAATTATAAACTCTACGCAAAGCGACATGTTGAGCACTAGCGAGGAAAGTATTTCCGGAAGAAAACATTAAGCAATTCTTTTGGACTTTTAATAGAACTAGGTGGCAAACTATTATACCAAGTTTTAGCGTCATCCTTTAATGAGAATGGAAAGATTTTAGCAACAAAGTAAGTACGCTTCTTAACATCATCAGAAAACAAGCTACTCAGAGTAGATAACTCGATCATGTGTTCAACAACACTTTCTTTTTCGAGTACCACAAAAAGGTGTTTTCTCAACAATAGCTATATGAGATAGATCAAGAGAAAAATCATAATCTTTATCCCTAATGTTTATAGGAGATGTGGCAAATTTAGGATCGGGAGACAGTTTATATCTAACGAGTATGTTACGCAAGCAACTTTTTAATTTTTCTTGCATCAGTAGTAGCATGGAATTTTTCAATAAAATCATCATCAAGTTCCACATAATCTTCATCAAGATCATCACTAGAGTATTCAAGTTTAGGTGAATTAACAGGTGTAGTAACATCAGGAGTTTCAGTATTTTCAATTTGCCTAGACCTAGCAATTGTAGCATCTAGAAAAGTTCCCAATGAACCACTATCATCAAGCACAGCAGAAATATTATTAGTATTATGAGAGTTTTCAGATTCAGCAGAAGTACCAGCATTTGAAGCTTGTGGCGGTGAAACAAGTTTATCAATCACAGATGGTGAATCAAGAGCACAATGGACGGTGCCGGAAACAATGGACGGTGCCGGAAACACCCACACCCATGCGTGGGTGTACAAAATCCACTCTCAGAGGTACTCAGAGTTGTACCTTTTCTTGTAGTGGATGGTAATATGGCGACCATAGTATCGCGAGTTTTACCCATGATGGAGAATTTGCAGCGAACAATATCAATCCAAGTGAACTTCCAAATAAAGCTATGCTCCCGGCAACGGCGCCGAGAAAATAGTCTTGATGACCCACAAGTATAGGGGATCGCAACGGTCTTCGAGGGAAGTAAAACCCAATTTATTGATTCGACACGAGGGGAGACAAAGAATACTTGAAAGCCTTAACGGCGGAGTTGTCAATTCGAGCTGCACTGGAAACAGAACTTGCTCGCAAGAGTTTATCGATAGTAACGATTTTATAGTAGTAGCGAGTAGTGAAATAACGGCAGCGAGTAACAAAGACAGCGAGTAGTGATTTTAGTAAACGGCAGGATTAAAATACGTAGGCACGGGGACGGATGACGGGCGTTGCATGGATGAGAGAAACTCATGTAACAATCATAGCGAGGGCATTTGCGAGATAATAATAAAACGGTATCCAAGTACTAATCAATCAATAGGCATGTGTTCCAATTATAGTCGTACGTGCTCGCAATGAGAAACTTGCACAACATCTTTTGTCCTACCAGCTGGTGGCAGCAGGGCCTCTAGGGAAACTCTTGGATATTAAGGTACTCCTTTTAATAGAGTACCAGAGCAAAGCATTAACACTCCGTGAACACATGTGATCCTCACATCGCTACCATTCCCTCCGGTTGTCCCGATTTACGTCACTTCGGGGCCATTGGTTCCGGACGGCGACATGTGTATACAACTTGCGGGTAAGACCATAAACAATGAATATCACGATGAAATAATAACATGTTACTGATCCGAGATCATGGCACTCGGGCCCTAGTGACAAGCATTAAGCATAACAAGTTGCAACAATATCATAAAAGTACCAATTACGGACACTAGGCACTATGCCCTAACAATCTTATGCTATTACATGACCAATCTCATCCAATCCCTACCATCCCCTTCGGCCTACGAGCGGGGGAATTACTCACACATGGATGGGGGAAACATGGCTGGTTGATGGAGAGGCGTTGGCGGTGATGGCGGTGATGATCTCCTCCAATTTCCCGTCCCGGCGGAGTGCCAGAACGGAGACTTCGGCTCCCGAGACGGAGTTTCGCGATGTGGCGGCGTTCGGAGGGTTTACGGCGACTTCGACTTCTCCCCTGCGTTTTTAGGTCGAGGCCGATAAATAGTCCGAAGGAGGGCGTCGGAGGCCAGCCGAGGGGGCCACACCATAGGGCCGCGCGGGCCCCCTAGGCCGCGCCGCCTTATGGTGTGGGGCACTCGGGCCTCCACTTGATTTGTCCTTACGGCTCCGTCATTATTACGGGAAAATAGGGCCTTCAGTCAAAATCCCGAGGTTTTCCCGAAAGTTGGATTTCCGCACAAAAACGAGACACCAGAACAGTTCTGCTGAAAACAGCGTTAGTCCGTGTTAGTTGCATCCAAAATACACAAATTAGAGGCAAAACAATAGCAAAAGTGTTCGGGAAAGTAGATACGTTTTGGACGTATCATCCACTTTCAGGTTATCATCCGAACCCCTTCCAGTATTAAGTTGTAAACAACATACAATTGCATTAAGTATGGTGCGTAATGTAATCAACACAAATATCCTTAGACAAAGCATCGATGTTTTATCCCTAGTAGCAACAACACATCCACAACCTTAGAACTTTCTATCACTGTCCCAGATTTAATGGAGGCATGAACCCACTATCGAGCATAAATACTCCCTCTTGGAGTCACAAGTATCAACTTGGCTGAGCCTCTACTAGCAACGGAGAGCATGCAAGAACATAAATAACATATATGATAGATTGATAATCAACTTGACATAGTATTCAATATTCATCGGATCCCAACAAACACAACATGAAGGATTACAAATAGATGATCTTGATCATGATAGACAGCTCACAAGATCTAACATGATAGCACAATGAGGAGAAGACAACCATCTAGCTATCGCTATGGACCCATAGTCCGGGGGTGAACTACTTACACATCGATCCGGAGGCGATCATGGCGTTGAAGAGACCTCCGGGAGATGATTCCCCCTCCGGCAGGGTGCGGAGGCGATCTCCTGAATCCCCCGAGATGGGATTGGCGGCGGCGGCGTCTTTGAAAGGTTTTCCGTATCGTGGCTCTCGGTGCGGGGGTTTCGCGACGGAGGCTTTAAGTAGGCGGAAGGGCGGAGTCGGGAGAGTCACGGGGCCCCACACGCTAGGGCCGCGCGGGCCCCCTCTAGGCCTCGCCGCCCTAGTGTGGCGGCGCCCCGTGGCCCCACTTCGTCTCCCCTCCGGTCTTACGGAAGCTTCGTGGAAAAATAGGCCCCCGGGCGTTGATTTCGTCCAATTCCGAGAATATTTCCTTACTAGGATTTACTGAAACCAAAAACAGCGAGAAAACAACAATCGGCTCTTCGGCATCTCGTCAATAGGTTAGTGCTGTAAAATGCATAAATATGACATATAATGTGTATAAAACATGTGAGTATCATCATAAAAGTAGCATGGAACATAAGAAATTATAGATACGTTTGGGACGTATCAAGCATCCCTAAGCTTAGTTCCTACTCGCCTCGAGTAGGTAAACGATAACAAAGATAATTTCTGAAGTGACATGCTATCATAATCTTGATCATACTATTGTAAAGCATATGAGATGAATGCAGCGATTCGAAACAATGATGAAGATAATGAGTAAACAAATGAATCATATAGCAAAGACTTTTCATGAATAATACTTTCAAGACAAGCATCAATAAGACTTCATAAGAGTTACTCATAAAGCAATAAATTCGAAGTAAAGGCATTGAAGCAACACAAAGGAAGATATAAGTTTCAGCGGTTGCTTTCAACTTCAACATGTATATCTCATGGATAATTGTCAACATAAAGCAATATAACAGGTGCAATAAGTAAACATGTAAGAATCAATGCACAAAGTTGACACAAGTGTTTGCTTCTAAGATAGAAAGAATAGGCAAACTGACTCAACAATAAAGTAAAAGATAGGCCCTTCGCAGAGGGAAGCATTCATTACTATTTTTGTGCTAGAGCTTTTCATTTTGAAAACAAGAAACAATTTTGTCAACGGTAGTAATAAATCATATGTGTTATGTATAAGACATCTTATAAGTTGCAAGCCTCATGCATAGTATACTAATAGTGCTCGCACCTTGTCCTAATTAGCTTGGATTAACACCGATTATCATTGCATAGCATATGTTTCAACCAAGTGTCACAAAGGGGTACCTCTATGCCGCTCGTACAAAGGTCTAAGGAGAAAGCTCGCATTGGATTTCTCGCTTTTGATTATTCTCAACTTAGACATCCATACGGGACAACATAGACAACGAGATAATGGACTCCTCTTTAATGCATAAGCATTCAACAACGATTAATATTCTCATAAGAGATTGAGGATTAATTGTCCACACCGAAAGCAAGAAAGGGTTCTTGCCTATGTTGCCAAGTAAGGTCTTGAGTAAGACTCAAGGTCCGGCTACGGCAGATGAAAGAGAGAGGATGAGCAAGATCCCCTATGCTTCGGCAGTAGGCTCTCTCATGTATGCCATGCTGTGTACTAGACCGGATATCGCACATGCTGTTAGCTAGTTTGACCAGCAGATATCAAAGTGATCCAGGAATTGAACACTGCACAACGGTCAAGAATATCCTGAAGTACTTGAAAAGGACTAAGGATATGTTTCTTTGTTATGGCGGTCACCAAGAGCTCGTTGTAACCAGTTACACCAATGCAAGTTGGAACACCGATCCTGATGACTCTAAGTCTCAGTCTGGGTACGTTTTTATATTGAATGGTGCGGCAGTAAGCTGGAGCAGTTCCAAGCAGTGCACGGTGGCGAAATCTTCAACAAAATCTGAATATATAGCGGCTTCAGAGGCTTCATCGGAAGCGGTATGGATGAAGAGGTTCATTGTTGAGCTTGGTGTGGTTCCTAGTGCATTTGACCCGTTAGTCATTTATTGTGACAACACGGGTGCCATCGCCAATGCAAAGGAACCAAGGTCACACAAGAAGCTAAAGCATATCAAGCTGCGTTTTCATTCGATTCGCGAGTACATCGAAGATGGTGAAGTAGAGATTTGCAAAGTACACACATATCTGAATGTTGATCCATTGACTAAAGCTCTCCCTAGGGCAAAGCATGACCAACACCAGAATGCTATGGGTGTTAGGTACCTTACAATGTAATCTAGATTATTGACTCTAGTGCAAGTGGGAGACTGTTGGAGATATGCCCAAGAGGCAATAATAAAGTGGTTATTATAATATCTTTGTGTTTATGATAAATGTTTGCATACCATGCTATAATTGTATTAACCGGAACATTGATACATGTGTGTTATGTAAACAACAAGGAGTCTCTAGTAAGCCTCTTGTATAACTAGCTTGTTGATTAATGGATGATCATGGTTTCGTGATCATGAACATTGGATGTTATTAATAACAAGGTTATGTCATTAGTTGAATGATATAATGGACACACACCCAAATGAGCGTAGCATAAGATCAAGTCATTAAGTTCAATTTGCTATAAGCTTTCGATACATAGTTGCCTTAGTTCTTTGACCATGAGATCATGTAAATCCCTTACACCGGAAGGGTACTTTGATTACATCAAACGCCATTGCGTAAATGGGTGGTTATAACGATGGGATTAAGTATTTGAAAAGTGTGAGTTGAGGCATATGGATCAATAGTGGGATTTGTTCATCCTGATGACGGATAGATATACTCTGGGCCCTCTCGGTGGAATGTCGTCTGATTAGCTTGCAAGCATATGATTGGATCATAAGAGATGAGATACCGCGGTACGAGTAAAGAGTACTTGTTGGTAACGAGGTTGAACAAGGTATGGAGATACCGATGATCAAACCTCGGACAAGTAGAATATCGTGTGACAAAGGGAATCAGCATCGTATGTAAATGGTTCAATCGATCACTAAAGTCATCGTTGAATTTGTGGGAGCCATTATGGATCTCCATATCCCGCTATTGGTTATTGCTCGGAGAGGAGTCTCGACCATGTCTGCATAGTTCGCGAACCGTAGGGTGACGCGCTTAAGGTTCGATGTCGCATAAGTAGATTCAGAATATGAGATGGAGTCCGAAGTTTTTGTTCGGAGTCTCGGATAGGATCCAGGACATCACGAGGAGGTCCGGAATGGTCCGGAGAATAAGATTCATATAAGGGAAGTCATTTTCCGGGGTTCGGGAAAAAGTCCGGTGTTTTGACCGGAGCTTCTAGAAGGTTCTAGAGGGCCACCAGTGGGCCCACCACCCTGGGAGAGGCCACATAGGCGCTACATCGCATAGTGGGTCCTGCCCACTATGACATGTGGGCCCAGGCCAGCCCACCCCTAGAGATAGAATCTATCTCTAATTTAAATGGTTTAAATTTAGAGATAGAATCTATCTCAAGATTAAAGTGTTTAAACGAAGAGATAAAGGGAAGACTTGGGGGGGAAGACTTCCCCCCTTCATGCGCCGGCCAAGGAAAGAGGTGGGGCCAGGAGGAAACCCTAGGCCGACCCCTCCCCCTATATAAAGAGGGGAGGGGGTGGCCGGCGAACACACCTCTCCTCCAACCCTAGCCGCCCCCTCTCTTCCTCCTCCATACGCTTTGCAGGCTTAGGCGAAGCCCTGCAGCAATTCTTCTCCACCACCACCACCACGCCGTCGTGCTGCTGGGATTCCGTGGAGATCTACCACACCTCCGTTGCCCGCTGGAACGGGGAGAGGAAGGGGCTTCATCGACACCGTACGCGCGACCGAGTACGGAAGTGCTGCCGGATTGCAGCACCGGAACGATCGTCTACACCAACAACGAGATTAATCTCGTAGGCTTTGGAATCTTCGAGGGTTAGTCTCATCTCCATCTCGTTGTTCAGATCTCGTAGATTAGATCTTGCTTTTCCATAGATTAGATCTTGGATTTATTCGTCTTTGCGGTAGGAATTTTTTTGTTTTCTATGCAACGAACCCCATCAGTACCTTCTTGTAAAGGAAGGGAACACAGGAATACATCTTCGCCTCTGCATGCCTGGGTTATTTCTATACCCGAGTTTACTTTCCTTGTGATAGCCATCGAGCTTGAAGTATCTATTATATCTTGTTATCACTTGTTGTTCATATATATATCTTGTGCCTATCTTGCTTAGCTCTAGTTGTTGTTGTTGCACTTAGTTGAGCCTAGCATATTTAAGTTTTGTGCTTGTAAAATAAACGTTAGTTTAATTCCACATTCTTACAAGCAAAATCCATAAGAGTTTTTATATCGTCTATCCCCCCTCTAGGCGACATCTCGTCCTTTTAATTGGTATCAGAGCAAGGTCTCTCCTTGTTTAAGGCTTCACCGCCTTGAGAGTAAAGATGTCGGCTAGTAATATAGTGCACAATGACATAGTTATCTTTGATGGCACAGATTATCTTTTATGGAGAAATCGCTAACTTTGTAATCTTTGGATCTTGTGTCCAAATATAGAGCGATTTCTAGATGTAGGTTTTTCCCCTCCGATGGATCCTCAAAATCTATCTTCAGAGGGAGAGAAAAATTTACATCTTGAAGCTCACGTATCTAATGAGCTTTTATCCTCCTTGAGACCATATTTTCGTAGGTTCTTGATATTTATAAAGCGAAAGTCATCTCATGAGATGTGGATCAAGCTTAAGGAAAAATTTGGTGGATCCATTTCTCAGATTGTCGGTGGTGTCTCCGAGGATCTCTCTTCCCCTTCATATCATGAAGAGCTCCAAGTTGCTTCCACTTTCGGTCGTGATGTATTATCATGCTCATCCACTTCACCAACGTGTGGCAAGACACAAGGTAATGATATAGTGAGTGGTGAGGTAATGTTGATATTGTGCTCAATAGTGATGATTCCTCATCTCTATCCCATTGCAATGTTTTCTCTTTGGACTTAAACACATCTAGCACTAAAGATGTCTTACATGCTTGTGTCGATAGTCTTTGGAGAAAAAGCTAACCATAAGGAAATGGGTTATTTCTTCGTGAGATAGGATCGGAGAAGAAGGTGAGCCTTCGTGGCGTTGGGAAATCTTTCGTGGGATCCCCACCTCTCCAAACGTGATGTCGAGGTACTCCTTGGCAATGCCCTCCGTATGGGGCTTAGGGTAGATGGAATCCTGTAGGCTGACACGAGACATCGGTTATCAAACAAGCTGGGGCAATTTACCCAGGTTCGGGGCCCTCGATGAGGTAAAACCCTTACGTCCTTCCTGTCTGATCTTGATTATGAGAATATTGGGTTACAATGGGGTGCCGAAGGTTTCGGCTGTGATCTCGTCGAGAGGCTAAGTTCTATGGGGACCTAGCTCTGGACTTGCGGTGGCTAAAATTGCTAAGATTGCGTGTGTCCCTCGGCAGCCCCTCTCCTGACCCTTATATAGGGAGCCAGGTCTCGAGAGATCTGTCCGGGTACGACTAGGTTATTGATAACCCACAGGTATAGGGGATCGCAACAGTCTTCGAGGGAAGTAAAACCCAAATTTATTGATTCGACACAAGGGGAGGTAAAGAATACTTATAAGCCTTAACAACTGAGTTGTCAATTCAGTCGCACTGGAAAAGCACTAGTAACAGGGGTGATGTGAAAGCGAGCAGTAATATGAGAGCAATAGTAACGGTAACACAACAGCAGATAACAGATAACACAAAGGCAATGGCACCGGAAAATAGTTGATACTACTTCCAATGACATATAGAACGAGTATATGATGATAAGAGATGGACCGGGGTTCCCAGCTATCTACACTAGTGGTAACTCTCAAATAACAAGTAACAAGTGTTGGGTGAACAAATTACAGTTGGGCAATTGATAGCATTGAAATAGCATTAAGACAGAACATCAAGATTATTAATTATACGTATGCATGTTTTTCATATATAGTCATACGTGCTCGCAATGAGAAACTTGCACAACATCTTTTGTCCTACCAGCCGGTGGCAGTCGGGCCTCAAGGGAATCTATTGGTAATTAAGGTACTCCTTTTAATAGAGCACCAGAGCAAAGCATTAACACTTGGTGAAAACATGTGATCCTCATATCTAAGCCTTCCCCTCCAGTTATCCCGATTGCTTGTCACTCCGGGGCCTCGGGTTCCGGACATAGACATGTACAAACAACTTGTAGATACAATCTAAGCAATAATTATAGAGCTCAAATCTAAGATCATGCCACTCGTGCACTAGTGACAAGCATTAAACACAACAAGATTGCAGCAACAATAATTTCACAAACTTATATAGATAGACCGATCATAATGTAACAATTCATCGGATCCCAACAAACACAACACCGATTACATCGGATGGATCTCAATCATGTAAGGCAGCTCATGAGATCATTGTATTGAAGTACATGGGAGAGAGAGTACCAACTAGCTACGGCTAGAACCCGTAGTCCATGGGGGAACTACTCACGGAGCATGATGGAGGCGAGTGGCGTCGATGGAGAAGGCTTCGGGGGCACTTCCCCGTCCCGGCGGCGTGCCGGAACAGAGATTCTGTCCCCGAAACGGAGTTTCGCGATGGCGGCGGCGCCCACAGAGTCTTTCCGGAGTTTCGTCAATTCGTATCGGGTTTTAGGTCGCGAGGGATTTTATAGGCGAAGAGGCGGCGCAAGGGGGTGCCCGGGGGCCCACCCCATAGGGCGGCGCGCCCCCTCTAGGCCGCGCCGGCCCTATGGTGTGGAGGCCCTGGGCCTCCTCTCCGGCTCCCTTCGGTGTTACGGTCCGTCTCGGTGAAATAAGATGTTTGGCTTTTGTTTCGTCGAATTCCGAGAATATTGCCCGAATAGCCTTTCTGGAACCAAAAACAGCAGAAAACAGGAACTGACACTTCGGCATCTTGTTAATAGGTTAGTTCGGGAAAATGCATAAAATCATTATAAAGTGTGAGCAAAACATGTAGGTATTGTCATAAAACTAGCATGGAACATCATAAATTATAGATACGTTGGAGACGTATCAAGCATCCCCAAGCTTAGTTCCTACTCGCCCTCGAGTAGGTAAACGATAAAAAGAATAATTTCTGTAGTGACATGCTACTTACATAATCTTGATCATACTATTGTAAAGCATATGAGATGAATGAAGTGACTCAAGGCAATGATCTATAGTTTGCTAACAAATAGATAACATATAGCAAAACTTTTCATGAATAGTACTTTCAAGACAAGCATCAAAAAGTCTTGCATAAGAGTTAACTCATAAAGCAATAACTTCTTAATAAGAGGTTTGAAGCTACACAAAGGAAGATTTAAGTTTCAGCAATTGCTTTCAACTTTCAACATGCATATCTCATGGGTAATTGTCAACACAAAGTAATATAATAAGTGCAATAAGCAAGCATGTAAGAACCAATGCACAGTTGACACAAGTGTTTGCTTCTAAGATGGAAAGGAGTAGGTAAACTGACTCAACATAAAGTAAAAGAAAGACCCTTCGCAGAGGGAAGCAGGGATTAAATCATGTGCTAGAGCTTTTTAGGTTTTGAAATCATATTGAGAGCATAAAAGTAAAGTTTTGAGAGGTGTTTGTTGTTGTCAACGAATGGTAATGGGTACTCTAACTACCTTATCAACCAGACTTTCAAGAGCGGCTCCCATGAAGGACGTTATCTCTACCAGCAAGGTAGATCATCCCTCTTCTCTTTTGTTTACACATGTACTTTAGTTTCATTTATAGATGACACTCCTCCCAACCTTTTGCTTACACAAGCCATGGCTAACCGAATCCTCGGGTGCCTTCCAACATTCACATACCATGGAGGAGTGTCTATTTGCAAAGTTAAGTTGCTTACTGATAGATCAGGGCAAAACATGTGAAGAGAATTATTAATGCAAGTTAATTAATTGGGGCTGGGAACCCCATTGCCAGCTCTTTTTGCAAAAATATTGGATAAGCAGTATGCCACTAGTCCATTGGTGAAAGTCTGTCAAAAGTAAATGATAAGGTCGAAAGATAAAACACCACATACTTCCTCATGAGCTATAAAACATTGACACAAATAGGAGATAATAGCTTTTGAATTGTTTAAAAGTAGCACATGAAGTATACTTGGAATGGCAGGAAATACCACATAGTAGGTAGATATGGTGGACACAAATGGCATAGGTTTTGGCTCAAGGTTTTGGATGCACGAGAAGCATTCCCTCTCAGTACAAGGCTTTGGCTAGCAAGGTTGTTTGAAGCAAACACAAGTATGAACCGGTACAGCAAAACTTACATAAGAACAAATTGCAAGCATTATAAGACTCTACACTGTCTTCCTTGTTGCTCAAACACTTTTACCAAAAAATATCTAGACCTTAGAGAGACCAATCACGCAAACCAAATTTCAACAAGGTTCTCCACTAATAGGTTTAAACTACATGGTGCATGAGCTTAAACATGATCTACTTGAGAGCTCAAAACAATTGCCAAGTATCAAATTATTCAAGACAATATGAAGCATTTTCTGTTTCCAACCAAATATCAATAAGTGTTGCGGCTTTCAACTCCGCCATGAACATTAAAAATAAAACGAAGAACACCAGAGTTCATATGAAAAAGCGGAGCGTGTCTCTCTCCCACACAAGGATTGCTAGGATCCGAATTTATTCAAACACAAACAAAAATAAAAACACACAGACGCTCCAAGCAAAGCACATAAGATGTGACTGAATAAAAATTTAGTTTCACTAGAAGTGACCTGATAAGTTGTTGATGAAGAAGGGGATGCCTTGGGCATCCCCAAGCTTAGACGGTTGAGTCTTCTTGAAATATGCAGGGATGAACCACTGGGGCATCCCCAAGCTTAGACTTTTCACTCTTCTTGATCATATATCATCCTCCTCTCTTGACCCTTGAAAACTTCTGCCACACCAAACTTCTCATAAACTTCATTAGAGGGGTTAGTACTCAAAAAACTTTAATCCACTTTGGTCCTGTAGTGACACATTGCAAGAACTCAATAAAACATTAGCTACTTCTCTCCACGTATAGAAAGCCTTACTTAAAGTCCACAAGAGACAATGCAAAAAACAGAGACAGAATCTGTCAAAACAGAACAGCCAGTAAAGACGAATTTTTAAGAGGTACTTCCGTTGCTCAAATCAGAAAAATCAAAACTAATGAAAGTTGCGTACATATCTGAGGAACACGCATGAAAATTTTCAGATTTTTCTGAGTTTCCTACAGAGAGACCTACTCAAATTCGTGACATATAGAAATCATGCTTCGCGTGAAATCCAAATCTAGCATCAACCTTCTATTAGAGACTTTACTTGGCACAACAATGCAATAAAATAAAGATAAGGAGAGGTTGCTACAATAGTAACAACTTCCAAGACACAACAAAACAGTAGCAAACTATATACATGGGTTATCTCCCAAGAAGTGCTTTCGTTATAGCCATTAAGATGGGCTTAGCAATTTTAATGATGCTCACATAAGGATGAGAGTTGAAACAAAAGAGAGCATCAAAAAGCAAGTTCAAAACACATTTAAGTCTAACCCACTTCCTATGCATAGGAATCTTGTACACAAATAAATTCATGAAGAACCAAGTGACAAGCATAAGAAGATAAAACACGAGCAACTTCAAAAGTTTCAGCATATAGAGAGGTGTTTTAGTACCATACAAATTTCTACAACCATATTTTCCTCTCTCATAATAATTTTCAGTAGCTTCATGAATAAAATCAACAATATAACTATCACATACAGCATGCTTTTCATGATCTACAAACACATAATTTTTATCAAGCTCAAAAATAATGGGATTAAAACTTTCAAACCCATTTTTATCAATAATATAACAAGATGATTGATCAATCTCAAAAGATATGGGACTCCTAGATAAAGTCAAGACCTCTCCAATCCCATTTTCATTAGTAGTACAATTAATATTATCAAGTAACATAGTACCATCATCTAGAGCTTTATCATAAACATTTGCTAAGCAAAACTCTTTAGTACCATGCATTTCGACATCGGGCACAAACAAAGCATTATCATAGGATTTATCAAAATAGCATGGATTATCATAGATAACAATAGCATAATTATTCTCACAAGTTTTACTCATAGGGAATATTGCAAGAGAATCCACAAGAACATAACATTCATCCTCCTTTGGTAAGCATGGATGACAATCAAATAGTGTAAGAGATAAAGAGTTACTCTCATTAGAAGGTTGGCATGGGTAGCTAATCCATTCTTCCTCCTTTTGTTCATCACTCTCCTCCTCTTTTTCATCCAATGAGCTTTCAGGTTCATCAATTTCCTCCTCTTTTCATCCAATGAGCTTTCAGGTTCATCAATTTCTTCTTTCACAGGTTCCTGCAAATTGTGAGTGCATTCTTGTGCATTAATGAGTCTCTCTTTGTAATCAATGATATAAGGATTATCAATGTAACTTTCTATGCAAAAATTAAGGATAGAAGATACATAATCTTTAAGGTTCTTACAAGCAACACAAGTTTCATAATTTTTAGACATGAAGGATTCTATCTCAGAAGCTCCCATACATAAAAAAATTGTTCCACTTCTTCGAACCCAAGATGAATATAGTTATTCCAATTATAGTTCATAATTAAAACTTCTTCACTAAAGCCACATTGGAATTTAAGATGTTTAGTATCCTGTTCAGAGCAACAATTTATATCATGGCGTTTAAGCAAGATTCTAGCAATTGTATTCAATTTTTCTATCACAGCACTCATGACTTTACCCTTTCTTGAATCTCTATAACTGTTATATAATTCTATAAGCTCCAGATAGGTTGTGGGTTCTCCCATAACAACAGTTTTTAATTTTTCAGGTTTTCAAATTTTTATGGATTTTTGGGTATATAAGAAAAATAAAACAAGACAAAAACAAACTAGACAAAAGTAAACTAAGCAAAATAATACTAGATAGAAATAAACTAAGCACAAATAAACTAGACAAAAGTAAACTAAGCAAAACAAAATAAAATAAAAACAGAGAGAGAGAGGTAGAGTGTACTCCCCGAGTGAACTTATGAGTAGAGCTATGCCTCCCAAGCAACGGCGCCGTGAAAATAGTCTTGATAACCCACAAGTATAGGGGATCGCAACAGTCTTCGAGGGAAGTAAAACCCAAATTTATTGATTCGACACAAGGGGAGGTAAAGAATACTTATAAGCCTTAACAAGCTGAGTTGTCAATTCAGCTGCACTCGAAAAAGCACTAGTAACAGGGGTGATGTGAAAGCGAGCAGTAATATGAGAGCAATAGTAACAAGTAACACATCAACAAGTAATAAGTAATACGGAGGCAATGGCACCAGTAAAATAGTTGATACTACTTCCAATGATATATAGAACGAGTATATGATGATAAGAGATGGACCAGGATTCCCAGACTATCTACACTAGTGGTAACTCTCAAATAACAAGTAACAAGTGTTGGGTGAACAAATTACAGTTGGGCAATTGATAGGATTGAAATAGCATTAAGACAGAACATCAAGATTATTAATTATACGTAGGCATGTTTTCCATATGTAGTCATACGTGCTCGCAATGAGAAACTTGCACAACATCTTTTGTCCTACCAGTATGGTGGCGATCGGGCCTCAAGGGAATCTATTGGTAATTAAGGTACTCCTTTTAATAGAGCACCGAGCAAAGCATTAACACTTGGTGAAAACATGTGATCCTCATATCTAAGCCTTCCCTCCAGCTTATCCCGATACTTGTCGTCACTCTGGGGCCTCGGGTTCCGGACATAGACATGTGCAAACAACTTGTAGATACAATCTAAGCAATAATTATAGAGCTCAAATCTAAGATCATGTCACTCGTGCACTAGTGACAAACATTAAACACAACAAGATTGCAGCAACAGTAACTTCACAAACTTATATAGATAGACTGATCATAATGTAACAATTCATCGGATCCCAACAAACACAACACCGATTACATCAGATGGATCTCAATTATGTAAGGCAGCTCATGAGATCATTGTATTGAAGTACATGGGAGAGAGAGTACCAACTAGCTACAGCTAGAACCCGTAGTCCATGGGGGAACTACTCACGGAGCATGATGGAGGCGGTGGCGTCGATGGAGAAGGCTTCCGGGCACTTCCCCGTCCCGGCGGCGTGCCGAACGCAGAGTCTCGTCCCCCGAAACGGAGTTTCGCGATGGCGGCGGCGCCCCTGGAGTCTTTCTGGAGTTTCGTCAATTTGTATCGGGTTTTTAGGTCGCGAGGGATTTTATAGGCGAAGAGGCGGCACAAGGGGGTGCCTGGGGGGCCCACCCCATAGGGCGGCGTGCCCCCCCTCTAGGCCGCGCCAGCCTATGGTGTGGAGGCCCTGGGCCTCCTCTCCGGCCCCCCTTCGGTGTTCTCGGTCCGTCTCGGTGAAATAAGATGTTTGGCTTTTGTTTCGTCGAATTCCGAGAATATTGCCCGAACAGCCTTTCTGGAACCAAAAACATCAGAAAACAGGAACTGGCACTTCGGCATCTTGTTAATAGGTTAGTTCGGGAAAATGCATAAAATCATTATAAAGTGTGAGCAAAACATGTAAGTATTGTCATAAAACTAGCATGGAATATCAGAAATTATAGATACGTTGGAGACGTATCAGTTACAAAGGACCCGAGTTCTAGACTTTCCTTGTTTGATTCGTCTCTTCGTCTTGTTCTTCAAGGAATCTTCTTCGTCACCGACGTAGTAGTCCACCTTGCCATCGAGTGTCTTCATGGGCCTCCAGTTGGGCCGTTTGGGATTGGGAAATATCAGTTACCCGAAGGGTAATGCCCACATCACGTGACGTACCTTCTTGCAAAGGAAGGGAACACGAGAATACATCTTCGTCTCCGCATGCCTTGGTTATTTCTATACCCGAGTTTACTTTCCTTGGCGTAGCCATCGAGATTCAAGTATCTATTATATCTTGCTATCACTTGTTGTTCATATATATATATATTGTTCCTATCTTGGTTAGTTCTAGTTCTAGTTGTTGCACTTAGTTGAGCCTAGTATATTTATGTTTTATGCTTATAAAATAAATGTTAGTTTAATTCCGCATTCTTACAAGCCAAATTCGTAAGAGTTTTTTCACCCCCTTCTACGAGACATATCGTCCTTTCAGTATGATTAGCCCTCTGGTATTTATTGATTAGTATCTATGAGAGTTATTTAAAATAATTTGATTGGTGTTGGAGACGAGTAAAATATTTCATGTTTATAGTGATGCAAAAGGAAGCTTGTCTAGACTTTGGCATGTCATGCTAGATGTTATTTTAATTATATGCTTATTAATTAATGTTGTAACATGACTTATCTCAAATATTTGAGAGTGCTTAATGCACCATTGAACGAATCATGTGTTGTTTCCATCATACAAAAACATAGTATTGTGGTATTTTCTTTTGATGTTGTTATTGGGTTGACTTGACACATTATTACACCATGTTATGACTACAAACCAGTCACCTTAAGCCTCTATGATCATTTAGTTTTTGACTTGTAATATCACTTTATGCTTTGATTAATAATGTTTTGTCGCTATGCATGGTTATGACCATTATTGCTCTCTTAGTTGGTCGCTCCCAGTCTTTTGCTAGCCTTCGCATGTACTGAGTATGAGCTCTACTCGTGCATCCAACTACTAAAAACCAAAGTTTCCAATTGTGTCCACCATACCTACCTATATGTGGTATTTCACTGCCACTCCAAAGTGAATTGCTTGTGTGCTACCTTTAAACCTTCAAAATCACTACCTGTTTTGTGTTTTGTTTTAGCTCATGAGGAAGTATTGAATGGTTTATTATCTTTTCATGATTTCACACCTTGACTAAGCATGAATAATGTGCTAAAGACCTGAATATTGCAAAAAGAGCAAGGTAACTGGGTGCCCATCCTAAATAAAATATAAAATAAACAAATAAATAAATAATGCTCTGGACATTATGTACTGGAGAGATCCTAAATAGTGGTGTGCAATGGAGAACTACATGGGAGCCGCTCTTGAGGTCACTATATGAAAGGATGATAGATTGTTTGATGCCATTCATTAACATAGAGATGCATACCTCTCAAAAAATATATTTTCAACACTCCTATTGCTTTGAAAATAAAAAGCTCTAGCACATGAGTAATCTTTCTTTCCTCTGCGCAGGGTCTTTCTTTTACTTTTATGTTGAGTATTCATCTTCTTAGTTTATGCACCACTAAGAGAGCATAGCTGTCATTCTGAGTATAACGTGCATAGTCCCAAAATCTATTAGTGATTGATTTATGATTATGATTATTGCTTGTTCTCAAATTATTTGTATCTAGTCACCTTCTAAACTTTAAATGTGTCCTGTTATTTATGTTTTGCTACTTCATAAAGAACAAGCTGAATACCACTTTGCTATGTTTTCGCTATGCCAATAAACAAACAGTTGCTTTCAGTGCATTGTTATTCATGATATTTTGTTTGAGTTAGTACTCATGTTATAACATAGTTGCTAAACTCTAGTGAATGATATCTATCATGTCTATGTTTAGAGTACTTTGATCCCAGCTCACAATGCTTTACAATAACTTGATCAAAATTGTGTTGGCTTCATCTCACCTCAAAAAATATTTTTGTAATCACTTACCTACTCGAGGATGAGCAGGAGTTAAGCTTGGGATGCTTGATACGTCGCAAACGTATCTATAATTTTTGATGCTCCATGCTTATTTTACACCAATTCTAATATGTTTTGTTTACTCTTCGTGGTACTTTTATACATTTTTCGGAACTAACCTATTGACAAGATGCCACATTGTCAGTTCCCTGTTTTCTGCTATTTTGTATTTCAGAAAAGTTGTACAGGAAATATTCTCGAAATTGGACGAAACAAAAGCCGAAGTTGCTATTTTACCGAAATGAAGATAGAGTCTAGAGGGGGGGGGGGGTCGAAGAAGTGGCGCAGGGTGGCCAGACCAACCCTAGGCGTGGCCTAGCCCTGGCACGCGCCTAGGGGTGGTCTGGGCCCACCTGGCGCCCACCGACCTCGCCCTTCTTCCTATAAATTCCCTTCGACGAGAAAACCCTGAAATATACAGTCTCCGTCCACGAAAAGTTCCGTCCCCGCCGCCATCGTCCAAACAAGTTTCAGGGGTCAGAAGTTCTTGTTCTGGTACCTGCCGGGACGGGGATTGACCCCCCGGAGCCATCTCCATTGACTCCACTGCCTCCACTTCGACTCCATGATGGTTCGTGAGCAGTTCCCCCTGAACTACGGGTTCTCGGCTGTAGCTAGTTGGTACTCTCTCTTCCATGTATTTCAATACAATGATCTCATGAGCTGCCTTACATGATTGAGATCCATATGATGTATTCGGTGTTGTGTTTGTTGGGATCCGATAAATTGTGGAATTGTGATCAGATTGTTCATCATATTATCATACTACCGTTATTTAAGATCTTGCATGCTCTCCGGTACTTGTAGTTACCCTGATCAAGTAGTTGCATGTATCTCCAAAAGGGAGTATTTATGCTCGATAGTGGGTTCATGCCTCTAGTTTTCTGGAAGAGTGACAATAACTTCTAAGATTGTAGATGTGTTGTTGCCACTAGGGAGAAAACAACAATATTTTGTCTAAGGATGATTCTATTGTTTACTTTACACACATTGCTTAATGCGATTATCTGTTGCTTGCAACTTAATACTGGAAGGGGTTCGGATGATAACCTGAAGGTGGATTATTAGTCA
This sequence comes from Lolium rigidum, assembly GCF_022539505.1. Taxonomy (NCBI): domain Eukaryota; kingdom Viridiplantae; phylum Streptophyta; class Magnoliopsida; order Poales; family Poaceae; genus Lolium; species Lolium rigidum. The sequence goes on along the minus strand of NC_061509.1, from coordinate 100,704,286 downwards.
TAGCATGCATTATCATGCCCTCACAATTACCAATTGACCAACTGTAATTTGTCCACCCAACACATGTTATTTAGAGAGTTACCACTAGTGTAGATAGCTGGGAACCCCGGTCATTCTATCATCATCATTGCTCTACAGTCAACTACGCACTAGAATATTTTCCGGTGCCATCTCCTCTGTGGTACTGCTACTAATGCCGTGTTAGTATTGCAATTGCTCTCATATTACTGCTGCTTTCACATCACCCCTGTTATTAGTGTTTTTTCAGGTGCAACTGAATTGACAACTCCGCTGTTAAGACTTATAAGTATTCTTTACCTCCTCTTGTGTCGAATCAATAAATTTGGATTTTACTTCCCTCGAAGACTGTTGCGATCCCCTAATCTTATGGTTCATCAGGAACTAACAATTTTGTAGGCATTGAAGTAT
>NC_061509.1:100677489-100703757 GCF_022539505.1 Lolium rigidum | reverse complement strand
CCTGGACTATGGGTCCATAGCAGTAGCTAGATGGTTGTCTTCTCCTCATTGTGCTTCATTGTTGGATCTTGTGAGCTTCCTAACATGATCAAGATCATCTATCCGTAATACTCTATGTTGTGTTTGTCGGGATCCGATGGATAGAGAATACCATGTCATGTTAATTATCAAGTTATTACATATGTGTTGTTTATGATCTTGCATGCTCTCCGTTACTAGTAGAGGCTCTGGCCAAGTTTTTGCTTTTAACTCCAAGAGGGAGTATTTATGCTCGATAGTGGGTTCATGCCTGCATTGATACTCGGGACAAGTGATGGAAAGTTCTAAGGTTGTGTTGTGCTGTTGCCACTAGGGATAAAACATTGGCGCTATGTCCGAGGATGTAGTTGTTGATTACATTACGCACCATACTTAATGCAATTGTCTCGTTGTTAGCAACTTAATACTCGGAGGGGTTCGGATGATAACTCTGAAGGTGGACTTTTTAGGCATAGATGCAGTTGGATGGCGGTCTATGTACTTTGTCGTAATGCCCAATTAAATCTCACTATACTTATCATGTCATGTATGTGCATTGTTATGCCCTCTCTATTTGTCAATTGCCCGACCGTAATTTGTTCACCCAACATGCTTTTATCTTATGGGAGAGACACCTCTAGTGAACTGTGGACCCTGGTCCATTCTTTTAATACTCGAAATACAAATCTGCTGCAATACTTGTTTTACTATTTTCTCCGCAAACAATCATCTTCCACACAATACGGTTAATCCTTTGTTACAGCAAGCCGGTGAGATTGACAACCTCACTCGTTTCGTTGGGGCAAAGTACTTTGGTTGTGTTGTGCAGGTTCCACGTTGGCGCCGGAATCTCCGGTGTTGCGCCGCACTACATCCCGCCGCCATCAACCTTCAACGTGCTTCTTGACTCCTACTGGTTCGATTAAACCTTGGTTTCTTACTGAGGGAAACTTGCCGCTGTGCGCATCACACCTTCCTCTTGGGGTTCCCAACGGACGTGTCAACTACACGCATCAATGTTGATCTTTTAAAATTGAAAGTTATGCCTAATGAAGATAAAGATATTAAGTCATTTGCTACAAAAAACGCCATCCAAGTTCGAATTAATGAGAATATTAGATTGATGGCTGAATTGCATGCTAGGTGGGAAAGAGAAGAAAACGAAAAACTAGCTAAAGAGAATAATGTAGCTAAAGTTTGGACTATTACCACCACTAGTAATGATGATGTTTCACATGTTGCTACACTCCCTACTATCAATGGTAAAATAATTGGTGTTGGCAATGTTTCTACTCTTAGTGCAAAGCGTGCAAAATTGGCTGAAACTGCTTGTGATAAAACTGCTGAAATTTTTCAAAATATTGGGGACAATGATCCCATTGCTGTAGATCATAATGGTTTAGATTTTGATGATTGTCACATCTCTGAAGTTATAAATTTCTTACAAAAACTTGCTAAAAGTCCCAACGCTAGTGCTATAAATTTGGCCTTTACAAAACATATTACAAATGCTCTCATAAAAGCTAGAGAGGAGAAACTAAAACTTGAAACTTCTATTCCTAGGAAGTTAGAGGATGGTTGGGATCCCATCATTAAGATGAGGGTCAATGATTTTGATTGTAATTCTTTATGTGATCTTGGTGCAAGTATTTATGTTATGCCTAAGAAAATTTATGATATGCTTGACTTGCCACCATTGAAAAATTGTTATTTGGATGTTAATCTTGCTGATCATGCTATAAAGAAACCTTTGGGGAGGATTGATAATGTTCGCATTATGGTTAACAATAACCTTGTCCCCGTTGATTTTGTTGTCTTGGATATTGAATGCAATGCATCTTGTCCCATTATATTGGGAAGACCTTTTCTTCGAACTGTTGGTGCTATCATTGATATGAAGGAAGGGAATATTAAGTATCAATTTCCTCTCAAGAAAGGTAAGGAACACTTCCCTAGAAAGAGAATGAAGTTACCTTATGATTCTATTATTAGAACAAATTATGATGTTGATGCTTCATCTCTTGACAATACTTGATTCACACTTTCTGCGCCTAGCTGAAAGGCGTTAAAGAAAAGCGTTTATGGGAGACAACCCATTATTTTACTTCTGCATTTTGTTTTATATTTGAGTCTTGAAATTTGTTACTACTGTAGCAACCTCTTCTTATCTTTATTTTATTGCATTGTTGTGCCAAGTAAAGTCTTTGATAGTGAAGTCAATACTAGATTTGGATTACTGCGCAGAAACAGATTTCTTACTGTCACGAAATTGGGCAGCCCCTTCTGTAGGTAACTCAGAAAAATCTGCCAATTTACGTGCGTGATCTTCAGATATGTACGCAACGTTCATTCAATTTGAGCATTTTCATCTGAGCAAGTTAAGTGCCCTAGAAAAATTCGTCTTTACGGACTGTTCTGTTTTGACAGATTCTGCCTTTTATTTCGCATTGCCTGTTTTGCTATGTTTGATGGATTTCTTTGTTCCATTAACTTTCAGTAGCTTTGTGCAATGTCCAAAAGTGTTAAGAATGATTATGTCACCTCTGAATATATGAATTTTCAATTATGCACTAACCCTCGAATGAGTTTGTTTTGAGTTTGGTGTGGAGGAAGTTTTCAAGGGTCAAGAGAGGAGGATGATACAATATGATCAAGAAGAGTGAAAAGTCTAAGCTTGGGGATGCCCCCGTGGTTCATTCCTGCATATTTTAAGAAGACTCAAGCATCTAAGCTTGGGGATGCCCAAGGCATCCCTTCTTCATCGACAACTTATCAGGTCACTTCTAGTGAAACTATATTTTTATTCCGTCACATCTTATGTGCTTTACTTGGAGCGTCTGTATGTTTTTATTTTTGTTTTTGTTTGAATAAAATCGGATCCTAGTATTCCTTGTTTGGGAGAGAGACACGCTCCGTTGTTTCGTATGAACACATATGTTCTTAGCTTTACTTTTAATGTTCATGGCGAAGGTTGAAACTGCTTCGTTCATTGTTATATGGTTGGAAACAGAAAATGCTTCATGTGGTAATTGGTATAATGTCTTGAATAATTTGATACTTGGCAATTGTTTTGCTCATATAGATCATGTTTAAGCTCTTGCATCATGTACTTTGCACCTATTAATGAAGAACTACATAGAGCTTGTTAAAATTTGGTTTGCATGATTGGTCTCTCTAGAGTCTAGATATTTTCTGGTTGAGGTGTTTGAACAACAAGGAGACAGCGTAGAGTCTTATAATGCTTGCAATATGTTCTTATGTAAGTTTTGTTGTACCGTTTTATACTTGAGTTTGCTTCAAACAACCTTGCTAGCCTAGCCTTGTAGGGAATTCTTCTCGTGCATCCAAATCCTTGAGCCAAAAACTATGCCATTTGTGTCCACCATACCTACCTACTACATGGTATTTCTCTGCCATTCCAAAGTAAATTACTTGAGTGCTACCTTTAAAAATTCTATCCGTTGTCTTTGCAATATATAGCTCATGGGAAAATAGCCTTAAAAACTATTGTGGTGAAGAATATGTAGCTATGTATCTTATTTCTTAATAAGTTGCTTGTTGAGCGGTAACCATGCTTCTGGGGACGCCACCAACTATTACACCTTTGTTGAATATCATGTGAGTTGCTATGCATGTTCCTCTTGTCTGAAGTAAGGGTGATTTATCATGATCAAATGGTTTGAGTATGCATATTGTTAGAGAAGAACATTGAGCCGCTAACTAAAGCCATGAATCATGGTGGAAGTTTCAGTTTGGACATCAATCCTCAATCTCTTATGAGAATATTATCTGTTGTTGAATGCTTATGCATTAAAGAGGAGTCCATTATCTGTTGTCTATGTTGTCCCGGTATGGATGTCTAAGTTGAGAATAATCAAAAACGAGAAATCAAACGCGATCTTTCTCCTTAGACCTTTGTATAGGTGGCATAGAGGTACCCCTTTGTGACACTTGGTTGAAACATATGTTATGCAATGATAATCCATGTAAATCCAAGCTAATTAGGACAAGGTGCGAGCACCATTGGTAATCTATGCATGAGGCTTGCAACTTATACGATGTCTTATACATAACACATATGATTTATTACTACCGTTGACAAAATTGTTTCTATGTTTTCAAAATGAAAAGCTCTAGCACAAAAATAGTAATCCATGCTTCCCTCTGCGAAGGGCCTATCTTTTACTTTATTGTTGAGTCAGTTTACCTACTTCTTTCTATCTTAGAAGCAAACACTTGTGTGAACTGTGTGCATTGATTCTTACATGTTTACCTATTGCACTTGTTATATTACTTTGTGTTGACAATTATCCATGAGATATACATGTTGAAGTTGAAAGCAACTGCTCAAAACTTATATCTTCCTTTGTGTTGCTTCAAAGCTTTCTACTAAGAATTTATTGCTTTATGAGTTAACTCTTATGCAAGTCTTATTGATGCTTGTCTTGAAAGTATTATTCATGAAAAGTCTTTGCTATATGATTCGGTTGTTTATTCATTGTCTTTACCATTGCTTCGAATCGCTGCATTCATCTCATATGCTTTACAATAGTATTGATCAAGATTATGATAGCATGTCACTTCAGAAATTATCCTTGTTATCGTTTACCTACTCGAGGGCGAGTAGGAACTAAGCTTGGGGATGCTTGATACGTCTCAAACGTATCTATAATTTCTTATGTTCCATGCTACTTTTATAATCATACTCACATGTTTTCTACACACTTTATGTCATCATTATGCATTTTCCGGCACTAACCTATTGACGAGATGCCGAAGAGCCAGTTGTTGTTTTCTGCTGTTTTTGGTTTCAGAAATCCTACGAAGGAAATATTCTCGGAATTGGACGAAATCAACGCCCAGGGTCTTATTTTTCCACGAAGCTTCCAAAAGACCGAAGGATTACGAAGTGGGGCGACGGGGCGCCGACACCACAGGGCCGCGCGGCCTGGGTGGGGCCCGCGCCGCCCTATGGTGTGGGGCCCTGATACGTCTCAAACGTATCTATAATTTCTTATGTTCCATGCTACTTTTATGATGATACTCACATGTTTTATACATATTATATGTCATATTTATGCATTTTCCGGCACTAACCTATTGACGAGATGCCGAAGAGCCAGTTGTTGTTTTCTGCTGTTTTTGGTTTCAGAAATCCTAGTAAGGAAATATTCTCGGAATTGGACGAAATCAACGCCCAGGGTCCTATTTTTGCATGAAGCTTCCAGAAGACCGGAGGGGAAACGAATTGGGGCCACGAGGTGGTGACACACCAGGGCGTCGCGGCCCAGGTGCTGGTCGCGCGGCCCTGTGTGTGGGGCCCCCGTGACGCCCCTTGACCTGCCCTTCCGCCTACTTAAGGTCTTCGTCGCGAAACCCCCAGTACCGAGAGCCACGAGACGGAAAACCTTCCAGAGACGCCGCCGCCGCCAATCCCATCTCGGGGGATTCAGGAGATCGCCTCCGACACCCTGCCGGAGAGGGGAATCATCTCCGGAGGTCTCTTCATCGCCATGATCACCTCCGGATCGATGTGTGAGTAGTTCACCCCTGGACTATGGGTCCATAGCAGTAGCTAGATGGTTGTCTTCTCCTCATTGTGCTATCATGTTAGATCTTGTGAGCTGCCTATCATGATCAAGATCATCTATGTAATCCTTCATGTTGTGTTTGTTGGGATCCGATGAATATTGAACACTATGTCAAGTTGATTATCAATCTATCATATATGTTATTTATGTTCTTGCATGCTCTCCGTTGCTAGTAGAGGCTCTGGCCAAGTTGATACTTGTGACTCCAAGAGGGGGTATTTATGCTCGATAGTGGGTTCATTCCTCCATTAAATGCTGGGACAATGTGACGTAAAGTTCTAAGGTTGTGGATGTCTTGTTGCCACTAGGGATAAAACATTGATGCTTTGTCTAAGGATATTTGTGTTGATTACATTACGCACCATACTTAATGCAATTGTCCGTTGTTTACAACTTAATACTCGGAGGGGGTTCGGATGATAACCTCGAAGGTGGACTTTTAGGCATAGATGCATGCTTGGATAGCGGTCTATGTACTTTGTCGTAATGCCCCGATTGAATCTCATAGTACTCATCATGATATATGTATGTGCATTGTTATGCCTTCTTTATTTGTCAATTGCCCAACTGTAATTTGTTCACCCAACATCTCGCTTATCTTATGGGAGAGACACCACTAGTGAACTGTGGACCCCGGTCCTATTCTTTACATCCGAAATACAATCTGCTGCAATTGTTCTTTACTCGTTCTTCGCAAACAACCATCATCATCCACACTATACATCTAATCCTTTGTTTACGAGCAAGCCGGTGAGATTGACAACCTCACTGTTACATTGGGGCGAAGTTCTGTGATTGTGTTGTGCAGGTTCCATGTTGGCGCCGGAATCCCTGGTGTTGCGCCGCACTACGCTCCGCCGCCATCAACCTTCAACGTGCTTCTTGGCTCCTACTGGTTCGATAAACCTTGATTTCTTTCTGAGGGAAAACTTGCTACTGTACGCATCACACCTTCCTCTTGGGGTTCCCAACGGACGTGTGTTAACTGCACGCATCAGGCCCCCGCGCCGCCTCCAACCCTGCCCTTCCGCCTACTTAAAGCCTTCGTCTCGAAAACCCCAGTACCGAGAGCCATGATACGGAAAACCTTCCAGAGACGCCGCCGCCGCCAATCCCATCTCGGGGGATTCAGGAGATCGCCTCCGGCACCCTACCGGAGAGGGGAATCATCTCCCGGAGGACTCTTCATCACCATGATCGCCTCCGGATTGATGTGTGAGTAGTTCACCCCTGGACTATGGGTCCATAGCAGTAGCTAGATGGTTGTCTTCTCCTCATTGTGATATCATGTTAGATCTTGTGAGCTGCCTATCATGATCAAGATCATCTATTTGTAATGCTACATGTTGTGTTTGTTGGGATCCGATGAATATGGAATACTATGTCAAGTTGATTATCAATCTATCATATATGTTGTTTATGTTCTTGCATGCTCTCCGTTGCTAGTAGAGGCTCGGCCAAGTTGATACTTGTAACTCCAAGAGGGAGTATTTATGCTCGATAGTGGGTTCATGCCTCCATTGAATCTGGGACGATGACGAGAAAGTTCTAAGGTTGTGGATGTGCCTGTTGCCACTAGGGATAAAACATCAATGCTTTGTCTAAGGATATTTGTGTTGATTACATTACGCACCATACTTAATGCAATTGTCTGTTGTTTGCAACTTAATACTGTAAGGGGTTCGGATGATAACCTGAAGGTGGACTTTTTAGGCATAGATGCATGCTGGGATAGCGGTCTATGTACTTTGTCGTAATGCCTCGATTAAATCTCATAGTAGTCATCGTGATATGTATGTGCATTGTTATGCCCTCTCTATTTGTCAATTGCCCAACGGTAATTTGTTCACCCAACATGCCATTTATCTTATGGGAGAGACACCACTAGTGAACTGTGGACCCCGGTCCACTCTTTACATCTGAAATACAATCTACTGCAAACTATGTTCTTTACTGTTCTTCGCAAACAAACATCATCTTCCACACTATACATTTAATCCTTTGTTTACAGCAAGCCGATGAGATTGACAACCTCACTGTTACGTTGGGGCAAAGTATTTTGATTGTGTTGTGCAGGTTCCACGTTGGCACCGGAATCCCTGGTGTTGCGCCGCACTACACTCCGCCACCAACAACCTTCACGTGTTCCTTAACTCCTACTGGTTCGATAACCTTGGTTTCTTTCTGAGGGAAAACTTGCTGCTGTACGCATCACACCTTCCTCTTGGGGTTCCCAACGGACGTGTGTCTTGCACGCCATCACCCTACAAACACGATCTTTGCAAAAGGAAACATCTTCTTTTAGTCCGAGAATGTGGCCACCCTTGTGGAGACTTTGCAAAGTCCTCATGTTGACATGGGCTAGTCGGCGATGCCATAACCAACCCTTGCCACCTTTAGCGAATAGGCAAAGAGCGGAAGATGTTGTCTTTCCGGAGCTCTCTACATATCCAACAAAGGCTACACGGAGTGTCTTTCTCCACAAGAGGACCACCATATGTTCATCGAAAAAGGCACATAGACCCATACGAGCAATTTGATGAACGGAAAGTAGATTGTAACCAAGGGTCTCGACAAGGAGGACATTCACAAGTGAAATGTCGGGTGTTAGCATCACCTTGCCAAGACCCAATACCTTTGAGCACGTGTTGTCGCCATATGAAACGATAGAGTGAGATGGCTCGAGGTCGACAACAATTTCCTTGCTTCCGGTCATATGACTTGTGGCTCCACTATCAACCACCCATTTAGCGCCACCGGAAGCATAGTCCTACAAGGAATCAAGTCTTGAATTTAGGCACCCATTTTTCAATGGGTCCTATCATGTTAGTAACAAGGGGTTTGGGAATCCAAATAGTCCAATCAACATTGTCCTCTTGAGGACCAATAAAGCGAGCACGAATTTGTCCATAGTAATCAACAAAAAGAACATGAGAAGGGTTGTTAGAGCCGGCGAAACCCTTCGTGGTGGAGTCGGGAACTCCATCCCTCCTTGAGTTAGGGTCGCCTCCCTCATGGTTGATCTCCATGTTCTCCTTGTTCTTCTTCTTCTTGGTCCTCCTACTTCTCTTCCTCTTTGGCTTGGTAGCCACTTCTCCTTCATTGCACGAGCCCTCATTGGCTCCATCTTTGGCTTGAATGACTCCTTCCAAGTACTTGGCTTGGACTTGGAGTCTATCAATCTTGGCCTTCAATCGATTGACTTCATCTTCATGCTCCGGGTGAGGGTGAGTGATATCAAACACTTGGACCTCCTTTGCCTTGTTCACCCAGAAATGTTCCATCAAAGCTTCTTCTTGGAGAGAGTTCATCTTCATGAGTAGACGCTTGTGACTCTCCATCTTGGCAATATCACCTTCATGGTTGCAACACACACGGTCCTTGCTCAAAGGAAAATACTCCTTCAAGGCTTCCTCTTGCATGGACTTGACCTCCATGAGCTTAGCTTCGCTGCTCTTCAAAGAGGCTATTTCTTCCTCATGATTACAACAAGTGACCTTCTCTTTGCTCATGAGGAGGCACTCCATCAAGGACTCTTCTTGCATGCCACTCAAACTCAATAGCTTGGCCTTGGTGCTCTCAAGACTGGCAATCTCTTCTTCATGATTGCAACATGAGGTCTTCTCCTTGCACAAGCGGTAATACTCATCCAAGGCTTCTTCTTGAAGAGCATTGACTTCCAAGAGCAAAGCATTGTGCCTCTTCAAAGAAGAAACTTGATCAACAAGCTCGTCATGGCATGAGTTTGGGCCTCCACCATCTTTCTCCGTGTGAGATTCCTCTTGGGGATGATCACATGTTGCGTGGTCATCCTCAAGAAGAAGCTTCTTCTTCTTGAGCTCACCCACCAATCCAAGAGCATGATCTCGGTCCTTGGTGAGTTGGGAGATGATGGCGTTGTTGGAGTCTTCGAGGGTGATGACACTAGCTTCAAGAGACATGCGCAAGTTTTGCTCCTCCTCAAGCGCTTGATTGAGAGAGGCAATCTCATTTGCCGCCTCTCTCTCAAGCCTCTCCTACTCCTCTATGAGGTATTGAGCCGCACCAAGTTGGGCCAAGAGGGCCCCAACATGGGTCTTGGTATCCCCTTGCATGTTAGTGAGAAAAGAATCCAAACCCACAATCTCACGCTTAATGGTGAGACTAGTGGCACCATCAATATATATAGCATTAGATGGAGATGTGAGTTTGGAAGGGGATTCTACCTCCGAAGATACCTTTGCCATGAGGCAACGAGAGTTATTGGTGATGAGGTTCTCATTTGGGGAGTCGAAGAGGGAGATGGAGCGAGTGGAAATGGTGATGGCGATGGCGGCCACTCCCTCTTCTTCTTGTTGAAGCTCTTGTCATCATGATCCTCATCTTCATCGGAGGAGTACTCTTCACAGATGATGAAGGCTCTTGGCTTCTTGGTGAAGGAGACCTTGTCGTCACCGAGCTTGGAGGAGAACTTGGAGAATCCTTTGGAGAGGGACTTGAACTTGTCCTTGCGGACAAGCCTTCCACCATTATCTTCCCTTCTCTCATAGATACAATACACAACAAAATGACTTTTGTCGCCGCAATTGTAGCATGTTCTCCCCCTTTTCCCCTCCTTTGGACTCTTGGAGGAATTCCTTGGAGAATCACGTTGTCTCTTTGGTCTAGTGCCTCGGGTCTTGTTTCCCTCCTAAAATCTCTTGGCGGCGAGGGCCATGTGCTCATGATAGTTGGCCTTGAGATCATTCGGACCCCACTCAATGGGATCATCATCGCTCTCACTTGCTTCATGCACCTTCATCTTCAATGCGAGGTTGGGTTTGCGGGTGTTGTGGGCGCGAGCAACAAGATCCTCCGCATTCTTCTTGGAGATGTCCAAAGCGATGACTTCTCTAAGGACTTCATCGGATGTCATGGCGCGGAAGGAGGCGTTTTGGCGGATGGCCGTCAACTTCACTTCCTCGTAAGGGAGGAGAGCATTGTAGAACTTCCTCTTGATCCAAGTATCATACACAAACGTTGCTCAAAGATCTTGCATTTGTACAGCGAGAGCGATAAGGCGCCGGTACATCTCTTCGGGCAATTCTCCCTCTTTCATGACGAAGTTGTCGGCCATGTTGTTCACTTCATCGAAACGAGAGCTTTGAATGCTCTCATTTCCGAGGAAGATTTTGTCGAGTTTATCCCATGCTTCCTTGGCGGTCTTGAGTGAGCGGATATGAGCGCGGTCCTTGGGTGTGACGGCCATGTGAATCATGTTGATGGCGGTGGCGTTGAGTTGGTCATCCACCACCTCTCTTCTTGTCAAGTTCTTGGGTCTCGTGGTGAATAACCCTCCTTGATGATGTGCCAAAGCTCGGTAGAAGCGTTGCGCACATGAGAACGCATTAAAAATTGCCAATTTCCGAAGCTATTTGATTCAAGTAACGGTGGCGAACCATGCGACAAGATATGCGGCATAGGTATTGGAACGTTTATGGTGTAATCACTTGGTGGTGGCACCGCATGATTATCCTCTAAATGTTCTGCAATCGGTGTCTCATCCTTCCCCTTTGTTGAAGTGCCGGTCTCCCCAAGCCTTTCCTTTTGCGGATCTTTTGACGATTGAGCGACAAAATCAACAAGAGGAAATGGATTAGCTTTTGGTGGGGGATCCACGGCACTTGCCTTAGGATATACGGTAGGGGTTGGTTTTTGAGCAACCAACTCCATCATCATTGCCTTCATTTGGCTAACGATGGATGACTCCAATTTCTTGAGGTCATCCAACGTAGTCGTTGTGGTATCGATGGTAGATGATGGAGCGGGTGGCTCAAGGAAAAGGGACCCATTCACAACCTTCTCTTGTCCGGCCATTTCTTAGGCGGTAAATCCCGAGCAAGAAAACCTCGCTCTGATACCAATTGAATGGATCGTAGCGGAGAAGCGGGGGGGGGTGAATGGACGCTAAACAAATTTTAAGTCTTTTTCAATTTTATGCGATGCGGAAGGTAAAGGTGGTAGCTTTAGTGGTGGAGATGTTCCTAGTATGATCCTAAGCAAGTGCAACAAGTAAAGGAACCAAGCATGATAGTAAGAGTAAGGAGCGGGACAACCGAATGGCGCGGAGATGAGGTGAGGTTTGTTTTCCGCAGTTCCTCCCACAAAAGGGAGTACGTTTGCGTTGAGGAGGTTCTAGCCTCACACAAGAGGCTAGGCGGCCACACCACGAAGGAAGGCCTCACCTTCTTCCTCGAGAGAGCTCCACAAAGGGGCTCCCCCTTCTCCACTAAGGCACCGGTCGAGGCGGTGGTTCCTTCACAAGGTTGGGGCGAGCTCCACAACACTAGGAGGCTCCAACAACCTATGGGGCTAGCACAACACCAAGCTAGCCTCCATAGGTGCACTTCCTCCAAGATCCCACCATAGAAACCCTAACTCCAAGATCCACAAAGGACTAGCAAGAATTGGTGAAAACTCTCTTGGTAGAACTATAGATCGGGGTCTCCTCCACCACTCCTCAAAGTTTGGGCAAGATTGGTTGGATGGTTGGGGAGATCCTCAAGGATTAAGCTCAGCAACAATGGAGGAGAGAGAGAGAAGAGATAAAAACGAGCTGGGGAAAAGGGACCTTTTTATAGGGGCCCCCGAATCCAACCGTTATGTGTTGTTTTCGCCTAAGCGGTACTACCGCTTTGGCAAGCGGTAGTACCGCTCTGGATTCGAAATTCCCCACAGATCTGGCCACGTGGACACACAGCGGTAGTACCGCCTGCGGTACCACTTGAGGTACCGCAATGGCCTCTGGAAGTTACTGGATCACGAGCGGTACCACAGCGGTGGTGCCGTATCTCGCGTTACGGTACTTAAGCGGTACCTGGGTGGTACTACCGCTCTCAAGCGGTACTACCGCTCAAGGTACCGCAGAGGTACCGCAAAGCTCACTGTGGGACTTTTTCAGTGCAAAACTCCAGAGCGGTACCATGGGGCGGTACCAGTAGGGTAGCGGTACTACCGCTCCTGGTACCGGTAGTACCGGTCAGGCAAAACAACTTTTTCCTCTCTTCCTCTCCAATCATGTCACCTCGCGATATACACGCAAAACCAAAAAAAACCTATAAGCTACGCTTCAGTCCTCCGATCTTGACGTGTTCAGCGAGGGCACCGTGCACTTGCAAATCTATCAAAGACAATCTTTGCACACGGTGAGATCATTCAAGTGTTTTCATCAAACACACAAAACACGGGGTTTAGGCTTTGCTCTTTCAGAAAACAACAACAAAAATTAGAGAGCTTTATAGTATTTATCTTGAGTTAGGACATGAGGTGTTTGAAGAGAAAATTAAAAATCATATGGAACTTTAATTGCATGCTGGTAGCAATGTTATTAGTATGAATTCTTTGAACATCATTATTGCTAATGCTATGAAAAAATCTAAGTTTGGGGAAGCTAGTTTATATGAAAATGATGTTTTTAGTTCCCAGCTTTTGAGGAGGAAATTTGCTATGATGATACTATGCCTCCAATATGATGATTACAATGATGATTATGTCATTTTCAGTCCACCTACTACTGAAGAGAAAATTAATTATGATTACAAGATGCCTCCGATATTTGATGATTATGGTGATGAGAATAATAATGATAGCTATTTTGTTGAATTTGCTCCCACTACAATTAATAAGAATGACTATGCTTATGTGGGGAGTAATAATTATTTTATGTGTGTGGCTCATGATAAGAATGCTTTATGTGATAGTTATATTGTTGGTCCTCGAAGCGCCAGCCTACCGTCTCGCGCTCCAGCGGAGTACCACGCCGTCGCCAATGCCGTTGCAGAGTGCTGCTGGCTTCGCCAGCTGCTTGGCGAGCTCCGCGCACCGGTGACGAAGGCAACCGTTGTCTACTGCGACAACATCTCGTCTGTGTACATGGCAGCGAATCCCGTTCACCATCGGCTACCAAGCATATAGAGCTAGACATCCACTTCGTTCGGAAAAAGTCGCGCTCGGACAGCTCCGTGTACTCCACGTCCCCACAACTCAGAAATTTGCCGACGTCATGACCAAGGGGCTTCCGACGGCGGCGTTCCAAGAATTCCGGTCCAACTTGTGCATCCAGCCACTGGACGACATAGCTGCGGCGGGGTATTAGCGCAAGGTTGACTAGGTCTCTGTAGACTAAGTGCTGACACAGTTTTTACCTTCCACGATTGTAAGCGCCATGACGCGCACGTCGCGCACAACACGCACTCCGTGCACTGGACGGCTGTACATCACACTATTTATACTGATCAGTACAGAGAGAAGCACCACGGTGCATAACAACCTCATTCTATCAGTCTTCAGTTACACCAAGGGGGAAATTCTCCTAGCAACCCGGGTGAGTACAAATGGAGGCCACCCCTAGAAGGGGATATAAAATTCAATATTGATGGAGCATATGTTGATGGTCAACAGAAAGGAGGTTGGGGTGTTGTGGCGAGGACGTCGGAGGGGGAAGTTGTTGCAGCGAGGGAAGGATGTTTTGGAGCAATTCATGATGCTTTCACGACAGAATTAAGAGGTACGGAAGCGGCATTTGATCTCGCTGTAGAACTGGGTGTGATAAACGTGGTTTTTGAAATTGATTCACTTCTATACTAGCTACGGCGTTAAATAGGAGGAAGCCAGATTTTTCTAGGCAGGCATCGGTCATTGAAGATCTCAAAATTCAATGTTGTACATGATTCTCCTTTTTGTTCAATCAGGTTTAGTAGGAGTGCAAACAAAGTTGTCCATGCTCTTGCTCAAGAGGGTATTAAATGTGATGTAAAATCTTTTTTGTCTTGGGATTATGAGGGTGTCCGCGTGCGCAAATAATGATGTAATGGGCGATTTAGCCCAAAATGTTTCGTAATAAAGTTATGTGCTCTCAAAAATAAAAACATATGAACCCATTCAGCGCAAGGACGAACACCCTAACGTGCAAGCAAGGATTTCGGCCTCCTCCACACTTGCCGGCTTGCTGCACATCACATGATGATAGATAACGACGCTATGAAAAGCAGTTTGTCGAAGAAAAGCATGCATCCGTGTTAATTTTAGTTCTCCACTTGCTTCTGTTATTCCCACGCTAAGGGTCTGCTCTACGAATCCAACGTCATACATCCAAATCGTTCTGGCAGTAGCAACTATCAAATCGTCCTCTCTGGCTCTCTGCCTCGTATTTTATTCCTTTTTTTCTTTTGCTTCTCTACACCGAGGTTCGGTCTGTACCATGTTTTGTTTCTCAAACTGGGTTGACATTTGGATTATTACAAGAAAGACAATTACATTTGGATTACAAGAAAGAGAAACTACTGGAGTACATTTTTTTTGCTTTAATGCAAGCTGAAATCTGAGATGTTGCTTTGCTCAAAGGTTGGGCGCCTCTACAAGAGGGAGCTACCGTCATGCCATGCGAAGAGGATAGCAGCCCCAATCACGCAAACGCATGCACAGAAGAGAAAATCGACAGTACCTGTGATAGGTAGTAGTAGTTTCACTTTATCATGCAAATTATCAAGAGGTAGACCAACTCCAGCTTGAGAAAATGCAACAAATTATTCCATCCAAACTCAGCCTAATTTCGCAATAAGCTGACTACAAACTGTAGTCCGTATGTAGGGTCAATACTGATTTTTAATCGTCGGCGCCATATGGAGTACATCACAGGAAACATGCACGTATGAATCTAACCACTTCTACGAGTTTTGTCCCGGATCATTAAGCAACAAGAACTGGACATTGCATAAAGTAACCTGGACAATGACGTCTTTCACCTGACATATCAAATATAGGCTAGAGGACTAAGGAGACAATGAAATATTAGATTTTGGTGCCAGCCCCAATCCCAAAGGCAGCATTATGCAAAATATTCTACTTTCGAGGACGAAAAAGTGTTGGCCGTTCCTGTCCGAGATGTTTATGTATGAACCTATCTGCATGGGATGGATAGGCCCTTTTGACGTACGCCCTCAGACACTTGCGGTATGAAAAATCCTCCACATCACCATTCGTTCTAGCGACGAAGAGGCATCTGGTCTTTCTGAAATCAGGGTGCTTGTCAACCTACAATCATGAGCACTGCACATGTTAGGAAATGTCCAAAGAATTTACACGTCCAAGGCCCACACAGTGCAAAGATCAGTTGGCATAAAGGTAGCAATCAAATTTCATAATCAGAAACGGATTGGTAGAATAGTGTTTTCACTTCAACAACGCGAGGTGCGACAAAGGAATTGTCAAAATGGTGAAATAAGAGTTGGTATGAACTGGAAATATAGAGATTATGTTATGCATGTACCTAAAATTTGCAACTCCTAATTTTAAATGCCAGGTCAGAGCAATTAAATAAAACTTTAGGCATGATTGATTAATTAAACTTAATGTTTCAGACATTTAGCACTGGTGTACCATTTATTAAGCAACGGATAATCACAACGTACATTCCGTGGGTCGTGGGATGAATACTCCATCATAAGAACAGATGGAAGCCAAGGAAAATCAGTACGAGTGTCAGAAAACTGGCTTTATATGATCCAATATCATTTCTTAATGCCATTTACTAAGCAGAATTTCTACCAAGCTATTTAAGGATAAAGGAAGCCATTAAAAAGGACGTACCCAGTGCTGAGAGCTCCCGCACTGTGCGGGGTCTGGGGAAGGTGTTAGTGGCAAGCCTTACCCTCACGAAGTGCAATGTGAGGAGACCGCATAAAGGAAGCCATTAACGAAATAAAAAATAAGAGGCGAAATTCTCCCAAAACTGGCAGTATAGATACACTTATATTTAGGAATGACTAGCGTTTAAGGTATAAATAAGTCCATCTCCCCATCAGATTTGCACTTGCAGCTTAGTGGTCAGCTTACTAAATGAGGTGGTTGTGTTAGTTACTTTATACTTAGCACTTTAGTTCAGAGCAAGCAGCACCATGGCTGTTGCGGAACATTAACTTGCACATTATCCAGATTGAGCCACAAGAGACGTCCAACTAGTAAGGGCTTCAAAAAACAGGGGAATTATCAACACTCGAAAAATGTAGTTCTAACTATTATGCTCAATGGAAGTCCTCCTTACAAACAAAAGTACTGCACAAACTTAGCTTCTGAGGTATTTTAACTAGCAAATGATTATTTCCTTAACATGTCTTACCATGTACATATGTAACTTATTTATTATATGTACCAGCTGTAGGAACCTTTCCTACTGGAAGTTCTACAAAAGGTTGATTTGATTACACTCAAATGTATACTCATAAGTTCTCTTAAACATGTTTATGCTTTGATGTCAAAGTAATATTTTCCATGTTTGAATGAGACTGCTGAGTAATTAAATAAATTGACTTCAATTTTCTTTTTGTTAGGGAAAAATTGACTTCAATTTTCTTTATCTGTCAAAGACGTGTAAATGAATTGCTTAGGGTCATCGTGGCTTATGAGTGCTGGAGCTATAAAATGCATGGACATCTTAATATGTCAAAGACTGTACATGAACTTGATTTAAGAAAATATATGGACAGATTAAGGACCATATTTAGCGTCGTTTGTCCAATATAATAGTCAAAATATTGTACTTGGTAAATCCATGCAGAGTAAAAGCCTATAATAAGATCCCTTTTGTTTTTCCCTTTTGTACAGTGAAAGTATAAATAAAGCTGACCAAACTATAAAAGTTTCCAAAAGTTTAACATCTTGGACCCGTTTGACTTTAAAAATTAAATATAGGATCAAGCATTAATTAATTAACTAATATTAGGTGTCGTGCGTTGCACGTGCAAGCTTACTAGTATTAATAATACAAGCTTGGCAAAGATGAAACAGAAATCCATGTGAATAATAGAAGGACAGAAAATAAAATTGGATTTGTTTGAGGGTCTCATATCTTATAAAATACAAGTTATCACCGTAACTCACCAGAATAGCATCAAGTCCACAACCAATCTTGTCTTCTGATCGGGGGTGGTGAGCAAGAACCTTTTCTACTATAACCTTTTCGTCATCCGGACTTAAAAAGCCACCATCTCCATATCTGTTATAGCAGAACACACTCAGAAAGACAATAAAATATGATCATAACAGTACATCCTTGAAAACTGCAAGTATTATAGTACATCAAAACCCTATTACATAACTGTCTTTTTCTTAGCTGGATCATTTTTTTTCAAAAAATTGCCTGCATTTGATTGAGACAAGGTGGGACAAAGAACTTCACAGCTATAACACTACCAATCGGACGAAGACATAGGGAGATGGGAATCATAACCCACAAGACACATGCCATCTCTGGGAATCACCGGATGGAAGGACGGCGAAGTCGACTGCTGCTGAAGGAAGAAGAGACACCACTCACCATCTAAGTATGATTGCTGCCAACGATTACGTGTCGACGTGTCGCAACTTGTCGCTGGGGTACCGACAAGTAGACAAGTCGTGACAAGTCTCGACAAGTGCTAGATTTGTCGATGTGTTGTCTACAAGAAACTACTAAAAAATACTAAGTAACTAGCCTATCAATTTTGGTATGCTGTAACATATATTGATGGCATAGGGAGTGAAGAGGAACCCGATACTGTGACAATTGCGTCTAGTGAGCAGGGTCTCCACTTCGACGGTGGTCAGAGGAGAGGCGGCAGTGGTGGCTAGAGGAGAGGCGACGTCAAGGGATGGGCGCCAGGGGAGAGGCGGCTGGGGGAGGGAGAAGCGGCCAGTTTCTGGATCGTAGGGTTTCATGAAAATATTTTATATCCTAGGCATATAACTTGTCGCTCGACCAGTTGACCTAGACAAGTCGAGGTTTGTCGCCAACAAGTCAACTTGTCGATCGACAAGTTCAACTTGTCGTGTCGCTCCAGCGTGTCGACATCAGAGTTGCGACACGTAGACTTGTCGTGCGACAAACCTAGACTTGTCGAGCGACACTTAATCGTTGATTGCTGCCGGTGTGTGGTTGCCAAAGAAAAGTCCCAGCAAATGGAACACATCATCACCCAAGCAGACTGCCTCCTTGTACCAGTACCACACACATGTAGCATGAAGGATGGGATGAAGAAGCCATCATCTGATTAAGATGTAGTTGGGGCACATATCTTGCCACAAGTCGGGACCTTTTTTTGTGGCAGAGATGTTGAGGTTGCACATGAGCAACCAAGCCAGCATGCAGCATGCCGGCTAGATTTGCGGGAGTCAGAAGACGGGACAGGAAGACCTCCACAAACATGCTTAGGCACCTCCCTTAGCTGCCGTATCTGCCTCTGGAAGCTCAGGAGGACGCCATGGAAAAGGCTGCACAGTTTGTCCATCGACTGACTAGGCGACAAGAGAATAGGACACACACTAACAAACTTTACCAAAAAAAAGAACTTAAGCGGACACCGTCAAGCATGATGCATAAGTACCTTTGCCACCAGCAGCCATGCAGGTGAACTGAATCAGGACTTCTATTAAGAAAACAAGGAGAAAGAAGAAGACCAGCAACACTGAATCACTGGGATAGTATGAAAAACGGGCACACAAGATCTAGGACAAGCATCCTCACTGAAGCAATAAAATCTGGTCAGAATGCCACCTTAATGGCTAATATCATAGCAGAGAAGACCAATTGGGCCCCTTTCCTCCTCCATTCTAGCTGGTATGGTGGGCAGAAGAGAGGGGAGAAGAGATGGTGGTGAGATTGGGAGAGGTGAAATTAATACATTGAACTTCTATTCATCATTCACTAACAAACATCTCCGCATGCCATGACACCGTGTGCAAGCAACCCTTCTTGGATAGTCCAGTACCAATCCAATGCTCTTCCTTAATGAGCAATACTGAACACCGTCAAGGTGGCATTCTAGTATTCTAGCTAGTTATTTAGTTGGATGAGGCAATAATAAAATATGCATCACAAAGTACTTTGACGATCCTGCATAATCTAGCACTTTGACCAGTGATGACTCTCTAGTATTTTAGTTATTCATTAAAGACAACATTTCTGCTAATCACAACCTTGCTTGTTCCAGGATTCCACAACTTAAGCACGAGTATCGAGTTATATAGGAAATGGAAAGCTTGCACCAATTTTGTATGCTGAATCTATCAGGGTACTTTACTCAAATATTCACATGAAGTTATCTTACGGTTACTCCTTGCTACAAATGATACGTAAAATCATTTTGAAAGGAATGTTGCCCAATTTCTGAAGGTATGTATCCCGCCCGATTACAACAGGTTCGCATGCTTTAGCGGCGTTATGAAAATTGTGCGTGTTAAATGCGCACGGCGATTGAAAAAAATCCGTGTCTGCGACTGTTGGAGCTTGCTATTCATTGCAACGATGGGCGAAACCGATAACTGACCTGCCGGAGTGGATGATGTCCTTGACGAGTTTGACGACGGGCTTGACGTCGCGGAGGATCTCCGCCTCGGCCTCCTCCCACGGCTCCTCCACGGCCCCCGGAGGAGCGGAGGGCTCGTTGTCGGCGGCGGGAAGTGTGCAGAATGGGCGGCTGCGGCTGGATAGCGCCGGAGAAGCGGCAGACGGAGGGATGCCGCCGCGGAGGAGGCGCGTGGAGGCTCGGGCGAGGGCGGCGGCCAAGGCCATGGCTGCTTCTTCGGCTGCGGAGCCGGAGAGGAGACGTCAGACAAAGAGCAAGGGTTTCTTCTTCTGACAAGGACGAATGGGCCTGGGCTTTTCGCTTCATGGAATAATGGGGTGGCGTTGTACACCATAGTGGAGATGGGGAGCAATTATTCTTTATCTTAAAAAAAAAGATGGGGAGCAATTCCCAACACTGGTTGAATGTTTTTTCAAAAAAAAAAAAAAGCAACACTGGTTGAATGCCCGCGCATTGCTACAACCTCATAATTTTTTATGTCATTTCCCACATATATAAATGTTATTGCATGTGATTCACTCGCTCTCTATCCCCTATTGATACGTTGCATCATCATCCGACCCCATCTTAGATTAGCAGGAGGTCCCATGCTTTACCCTCCCCTTCAAAAACAATGGATCAATACATAGCCCTCCTCAATCAAGCAAAAGATCCCTCCCCCAACAACCAACATACCTTAATGTATAATATATAAATAAATATATTGGTGTACACATCGAAACATTTGTCATTTCAAATTCAGCTAAGATGCATTTGACCTGGGAATTGTGCAAATCTTGATGCGTCAACATCATGACTTTATGAATCATTCAGTATAAAACAACGAAGAGGAGCAAAAGGGGGACATGTCTCCTCCTCATTGCAGATATTTTTTCTAGAATAGTGAACCAAAGGTTTCATGTCTTTTCAGTAAGAAATAGGAAAAGGAGTTTTAACATCATGGTGTATGGGGGAGCATTGGTGAGTCTTCACGAAGCAACAATGATCAAGTGAGGCATTCCAGCTTGAGTGGAGCTTGAAGAGTTATCATTAAGATCAAGCGGGATACGCAAGGCAAAGGTATGGCCTTGCTAGGTTTTCCTTTTACCGGTCTCAAGGTGGTTGTTGGGATACCAGATTATAGGATGGATATCCGCACTATCAAGATGGGCTTTTGGTTGGGTAACCTGATCACATCGTATTAGGGAGCTCAATCCTTTGCATACTTTGCATATCTCTATTTCTTATTGGTGTTTCTCTGTGTGAGGTTCTTGAGCTTGTTGCTAGCTTTCCAACAAGCCTAAGTTCATCGAAAACGGAATCCATATGCATCTTCTATTGCGTTTTCAAGTTTGGAGGTTTTACCGGTGTATCTTTTATAGATAGGTCAAAACATTCATGCTGTGTTTTTTCTCCGTGGGTGGACAATGATGTTTCTATGCATAAAGTTGTAGGGCATGTTGTTCTGATTCCAACAAGCCTAAGATCATCGAAATCGGAGTTCTGACATAAAAGTTACCACGGTTTCTGTAAAACATGTTTTCCTGCTCGCCCGGTGCCTCGCCCAGCGCGACCAGCCGCCCCACCGGCCCACCCGGCACCACGCTCGGCGGCGCTAGCTTTCTCACCGGCTCTCCCGGCACAGACCGGCTCCTGCAACAATGACCACCGAGGGACATGTACTGTAAGCCCGGACGCTCGTTCGGGGCTGGCCCGGTGTCACGCCCGGCGTGACCGGCTCTCCCACCAGGCGGCCCGCCGGATCTCCCGCCAGGTTGCACGAAAAACTTCCAGATCTTCCCCAAACGGTCTTATTTCTTTTGGCTATAAAAGGGGCTTCTTCCCCAATAGTTTTCTAGGGTTCTTTAGCACATTTTTTACCACCATTGTTGAACCTCTTGAGCTTGCTTCCTCTCCCTTTCTTCCTATGATTCTTGCATATTCTTAGGGGATTTGAAAGAGGAGATCTAGCTCTACAACCTCCTCTGATCCATTCCTCCTCTAAGTGAGGAGAACTCTTGTGATCTAGATCTTGGAGTCATTTGTTGATTTCCTCCATTGTTCTTCCTCTCTAATCTCATACTAGCATTTGTTGCTTTGGTGGGTTTTGAGTGTGAAGGATTTGAACACCTTTGGTGTTCTTTCTTTGCATCATTGCATAGTGTTGACCTCTCCACCATGATTAGTTCGAGTGAGAGACCGTGAGCTTGTTACTCTTAGAGGGTGACCTCCTATTTGGCTTGGTTGGTGTCCTGGTGACCTCTTCGTGGAAGGTTGTGAAGGGGCCCGAAGCTTCTCCTTCGTGGAGCTTGTGAAGTTGTTGTGGAGCTTGCCATCTCCGGAGTGGATGAAAAGCTAACCATAAGGAAAGAGGATATTCCTTCGTGGGATAGGCTCGGAGAAGAAGGTGAGCCTTCGTGGCGTTGGGAAATCCTTTGTGGGATCCCCACCTCTCCAAACGTGACGTACCTGTTGGAGATATGCCCAAGAGGCAATAATAAAGTGGTTATTATAATATCTTTGTGTTTATGATAAATGCTTTCATACCATGCTATAATTGTATTAACCGGAACATTGATATATGTGTGTTATGTAAACAACAAGGAGTCCCTAGTAAGCCTCTCGTATAACTAGCTTGTTGATTAATGGATGATCATGGTTCGTGATCATGAACATTGGATGTTATTAATAACAAGGTTATGTCATTAGTTGAATGATATAATGGACACACACCCAAATGAGCCTAGCATAAGATCAAGTCATTAAGTTCAATTTGCTATAAGCTTTCGATACATAGTTGCCTTAGTTCTTTGACCATGAGATCATGTAAATCCCTTACACCGGAAGGGTACTTTGATTACATCAAACGTCATTGCGTAAATGGGTGGTTATAAAGATGGGATTAAGTATTTGGAAAGTGTGAGTTGAGGCATATGGATCAATAGTGGGATTTGTCCATCCTGATGACGGATAGATATACTCTGGGCCCTCTCGGTGGAATGTCGTCTGATTAGCTTGCAAGCATATTATTGGATCATAAGAGATGAGATACCACGGTACGAGTAAAGAGTACTTGTTGGTAACGAGGTTGAACAAGGTATGGAGATACCGATGATCAAACCTCAAACAAGTAGAATATCGTGTGACAAAGGGAATCGACATCGTATGTAAATGGTTCAATCGATCACTAAAGTCATCGTTGAATATGTTGGAGCCATTATGGATCTCCAGATCCCGCTATTGGTTATTGCTCGGAGAGGAGTCTCGACCATGTCTGCATAGTTCGTGAACCGTAGGGTGACGCGCTTAAGGTTCGATGTCGCATAAGTAGATTCGGAATATGAGATGGAGTCCGAAGTTTTTGTTCGGAGTCTCGGATAGGATCCAGGACATCACGAGGAGGTCCGGAATGGTCCGGAGAATAAGATTCATATAAGGGAAGTCATTTTCCGGGGTTCGGGAAAAAGTCCGGTGTTTTGACCGGAGCTTCTAGAAGGTTCTAGAGGGCCACCAGTGGGCCCACCACCCCGGGAGAGGCCACATAGGCGCCACATGGCATAGTGGGTCCTACCCACTATGACATGTGGGCCCAGGCCGGCCCACCCCTAGAGATAGAATCTATCTCTAATTTAAATGGTTTAAATTTAGAGATAGAATCTATCTCAAGATTAAAGTGTTTAAACGAAGAGATAAAGGGAAGACTTGTGGGGAAGACTTTCCCCCCCTTCATGCGCCGGCCAAGGAAAGAGGTGGGGCCAGGGGGGAAACCCTAGGCCGACCCCTCCCCCTATATAAAGAGGGGAGGGGGTGGCCGGCCAACACACCTCTCCTCCAACCCTAGCCGCCCCCTCTCTTCCTCCTCCATACGCTATGCAGGCTTAGGCGAAGCCCTGCAGCAACTCTTCTCCACCACCACCACCACGCCGTCGTGCTGCTGGGATTCCGTGGAGATCTACCACACCTCCGCTGCCCGCTGGAACGGGGAGAGGAAGGGGCTTCATCGACACCGTACGCGCGACCGAGTACGGAAGTGCTGCCGGATTGCAGCATGTAATGTCCCAGGTTTAGAGACGATCGAGGGGTAGATTTTAGAAAGGGGTGTGCATTGCATAGTAAATTCTGGGAAAATTTCTCGCTTTTAAACAAAAACTGCATCGAAGGGGGACAAGTTTCTCTCTCGACACCTTACAGGGTTAGGGTTTCAAGAGTGCGATAAACTTGCTCTTATTCAACTAAACTAGGGTTTTGGAGAAGAGAGAAGGGATGTTTCATCACAAACTTAAGTTGCATGATTGAATTCAAAATTAAGTTGCATGATTGAATTCAAACTTAAAGTTGAATTTGAATTTCAAATTCAAACATCAAATAATTACCTCATAATTCAAACTTGAGATAATTCAATAAACAGTTATCAATAATCAAGAATTATAATAAATACAACAATTATGAAAAGCTCATTAAGGAAAATGTGAGCTTTATTGATAATCACACATAATACAATGTCAATTACAATATTCAGAGTTGAAATAAAGGAATTACTTACAACACATTACACAAATTGGGATAAATAGAAAAAAGAAAATAAAAGAAAAGTACAAGTATGAAACTATTCTAAATACTACAATGTGATTATCATCCAATCTTGAGCTTGAAGATCATCTTGTTCATTTAATTATCATTTTGAACCTGCACATAATCACAACAAATAGAAGTTATGCCAAGTGGCATAACCACTTGGCAGGTTAGAAATCAAATGAAATAGGAGGGGATATGACCAAAGCTGCCGAGCTGATCCACTCTCGGCCTAGACACAAGCCGGATACCAAGCATGTGCACACACACACACAGACAGGATCGCTCACCAAGCGAGTGTGCATGCAAGACAACACACACACACAGCTCCGTGTGTCACCAAGAGAGGTCAGGCCTTGTCTGTCGACCAAGAGATCAACACAAGGTTCATATAAAACCTTTTCCACCGCTGTAACCAGCAGCTCATCGACGGACAGAGAGCTGGGTAAGTTCACAAGAACACAAGAACAAGGTTGAACAGACCACTGCTCGTTCAACAAATCTTCACGACCACAGAACTGAATCCAGCACCACAGGCTTGCTAGGAGGAGCAGGGCAAGCATAAGATCATCACAGAAGCAAACCCTCTACACCAACAACATTTCTAGGAGCTGGAGTGAGGTATACACAAAAGAACCTGAGCAAACACATGCTTTGCTCATCAATAAGCATACACATGCATCACAGAATCAAAACAAAAGGGTATGAAACCCTGTTTGTGTCATCATTTGACTACAAAGCCATTTGGTGCAAGCAAATATGGGTAAAGATCACTAGGCAATCATCAGATGGGAACAACAGTTATGCAAATTAATGCATCACCGAAGAAATCCAACAAAAGATGAAGTCACAGCTAGCCTAGCCCACACACACTTAGCACCTACAGCTGTTTATGCCATCAGATTATAGACAATTTCTTGTCTATATACTTTGTCAACATCAAAAGCCCACTAGAAGGCCAATATTGGATTAAGCCAGTGAGCAGCTATTCCATTCCAGCAAGCAATCATAAACCATAGCATGCCACAGAGAGGGGAGCAACCATGACAGCATCACAAGTGCTGCCAGGCCACCTCAACCCTGAGCCAACGACAAGAACCACACATCATTATCCATTTGGGATTCGAGTAGAGGGCTAGGGTACTCAACTAAGTGTTGGCATCCATCTAGCCCTAACACATTTAATAGGATGATCACAACTGCAAAGCAGCTCACATCACTTATCCACTTCAGAAAAATTCAGGCAACACAGATAAGTGAACAACACAAATAAATCAAAGCACCAGGGCTTTGTCGATGATCCAATGGATCATTGCAAGCAAAAACTGCTTGTTTAAGTAAGCACCAAGCACACACCAGGATCAGCCTGTGTGATACACATACATCATAGATTGAACAGAATTGAAGCACTGAAGAGACACAACAGCTTTTACAAGCAACTGGCATGCTAGGGCATGCTAGGGCATCACTGGCATCAACACATGAATCGTATAAAATAAACAGCCACAGTTAAGCAATAATTGAATCACAGATGATCACATAAACCATTTTATGATTGTATCCAGAAGCATATCATCAAGGAATTGATGTATATGGACCACAATTAAACAAGGCTGAGCCTACCAAGAGCCAACAATCTCTAATCACCAACCAAGCAGACTCGGTACTTGCTAAATAGCAAGAATCACTCACAATGATGAACCGAGGAAGCATACATGAACACACATGAGTGATCGGCAAGCATAATGTCA
>NC_061509.1:100660486-100677389 GCF_022539505.1 Lolium rigidum | reverse complement strand
CAATATAACAATCACTTAAAACATTCTTATCATGGTTCATATGCATAAAGGTATCATTAATTTTGGTGTAAGAAGAGTTCTTCTCATCAATAGTAATTGGAGCAAGATTATTATCAAAAATTTGAACATGGTAAACAAGTTGCATATTAAGGGAGTTGTTTTTAGCAATCAGATCATAACTATGACAAGTTTCATAAGGATAGTTATAACCTATATCATAGCATTCTTTATAATAATCATCAAAGATTGGAGGCATAGTGTCATCATAAGAAATAGAATAGTTATCTTTCACAGTATGCTCATCTGTGACCACACCATCGTTGTTACTAGAAGGAGATGTATCAAACATATAATGATCAGTAGCAAAAGGATTTTCAAACACCTCATCCCCAAGCTTAGAGTTTTCTATATCATTATGGGAGGAAGCATGGATAGTACTGATACTATGGCAATTATTAACATCTTCATTTTCAGAATTAGTTTCCCAGAGATTTCCAATATCAAAAGTAGTGTGCTCTTTCAAATCATGATCACTAATGTAGGTAAAGGGCATAAGAAGATCATTGTACTCAGATTCATTATCATAATAATCATTAGGAGCAACATACTTACGGTTACCTATCGTTATCTCATACACGCGGGGATATGCCGTTACCTCTTTCTCTTTATTCCCCTTCTTCTTCTTCTTCTTCTTCTTCTTCTTCTTCTTCTTCTTCTTCTTCTTCTTCTTCTTCTTCTTCTTCTTCTTCTTCTTCTTCTTATTTTTCGTTCCCTTCTTCTTCTTCTTTTCTTTCTCCTCGTTCCCTTCTCTAGCGGGGAGAGGCTTGATGAGGGGATCCTCCACATAACCTGATCCTGTTTCCCGTAAACAATAGAAGAAACTTGGGAGGATTCCTCCTTTTCATTAATAAGTTCAAAACACACAGAGGTCCTATCATATTTTGGCAAAGTGTCATCTTCTAAAATATTTTGTATGTAAGTATTTGTATGGCAATTATCAATGCAATAAGAAAAACACCCATGCAGGACATCATCAATATCAAGATCACTCAGATGTAACAAAGAGATTTTTCTTGATAACTCTTCACACCACAAAAAAAGTAAGTTCATCATGCTGATTAAGAGTAATTTCATCATTACAATACAAATTTGCAGCATTCATGGGGTGCGAATTATAATTGGAGGAGCACTGAAAATTAAAATGACCCACTTCATGACAGAGTTCACAAATAAAAGGATAGCTGGCACAAACTTTTTTACCAAGATCATCTAGAGCCCTAAACCACTTTCTAGTTTTTTCATTCATATGGTGGATACAATATTCATCTTCGATTTGATTAATTCCACAAGGTCTATGCATTCCACAAAAATTAACATGCTTATAAGAAATAGTATTTTCGAAGTTTGGGCATGCTTATTGTAATCATTAATAACAATTTCATCCTTCATGCAAGCATCTTTAAAAGGTTCATGATACTTATCAAAATTCTTCTTGGGCAATTCAAAATGAGAGGCAAAAGCTTTATAAAGATTTGCAACAACTTGAGAGTCAAGACCATAAGTAGAACTCATATTTCGAATTTTATCGGTATCCATAAAAGTTTCAATGCATTCATAATCATAGTTTATACTCGACTCTTTACCTTTGTCTGTTCTCCCATCCTTCGAGTGTTCTCCTGAATCCGATCAAGAAGGTCCCTTTTAAACTCTTCTTCATTGCGTGTAAATGATCCAGAACAAGTAGTATCCAGCGAAGGTTTTATCCTGAAAAGAAAGTCTTGCATAGAAATTATCAATGATGATATTACCAGAAGCTCATGATTGGGGCATTTGAGCATTAAAGACTTCAATATCCCCCATGCTTGGGCAATACTCTCTCCATCATGAGGCCAGAAATTATATATGCGGTTCCGGTCTTTGTGGATTTCACTTGGAGGATAGAATTTGGAGTAAAATAGAGGCACAATATCCTTCCAATCAAGAGAATGCCCATCCTTCGAAGTTTGTACCAATGCGCCGCTTTACCGACATACGACATAGAGAATAGTTTCTTTTTCACTTCATCCATAGAGATACCTGCACACTTGAATAACCCGCATAATTCATGCAAAAGCAGTAAATGATCTCCAGGATGGACAGTTCCATCCCCTTCATAGCGGTTATCCATAACACGTTCAATAATTTTCATAGGTATTTTATACGGAATACTTTCAGCAGGTGAATTTAAAATATCGAAGCATCATTAGAGTTATCGCATATGGGAGATAAAGCATTATCAGAGCAAAATATTTCTTCCAAAGCTGAGGAGCAAAAAAGATTATTTTTATGTAAACTAGCTTCCCCAAGCTTAGACTTTTCCATGGCATTAGCAGTAATTGCATTCATACTAATAACATTGCTACTATCATGCATATAAGGTTCCATAGGTTTTTTAATTTTCGCATCAAACAATTCATATCTTAACTCAGGAAATAGATTAAAAAGCTCATTGTTGTTTTCCATTATGCCTAACTAGTGAAAAATAAAACAAGAAACAAAAAGATGCAATTGCAGGATCTAAAGGAAATAGCTTCGAGCACACACACAACGGCAACAGAAAAGTACTTAGTTACCTGGGACCGGAGTATGAGTGCCTTTTACCTTTCCTCCCCGGCAACGGCGCCAGAAAAGTGCTTTACCTGGGACCGGAGTATGAGTGCCTGATAACCCACAAGTATAGGGGATCGCGGCAGTCTTCGAGGGAAGTAAAACCCAAATTTATTGATTCGACACAAGGGGATGTAAAGAATACTTATAAGCCTTAACAACTAAGTCGTCAATTCAGCTGCACCTGGAAAAGCACTAGTAACAGGGGTGATGTGAAAGTAGCAGTGATATGAGAGCAGTAGTAACAGTAACACAACAACAGTAATAGTAACACAGAAGCAATGGCACCAGAAAATAGTTGATACTACTTCCAATGACATGTAGAACGAGTATATGATGATGAAAGATGGACCGGGGTTCCCAGCTATCCACACTAGTGGCAACTCTCCAATAACAAGTGTTGGGTGAACAAATTACAGTCGGGCAATTGATAGGATTGAAATAGCATTAAGACAGAATATCAATTCATTAATCATGTAGGCATGTTTTCAATATATAGTCATACGTGCTCGCAATGAGAAACTTGTACAACATCTTTTGTCCTACGCACGGTGGCACATGGCCTCTAGGGAATCTACTCGGAAATTAAGGTACTCCTTTTAATAGAGCACCGGAGCAAAGCATTAACACTCCGTGAAAACATGTGATCCTCATATCTAAGCCTTCCCCTCCAGCTGTCCCAATTTCGTCACTTTGGGGCCTTTGGTTCCGGACATAGACATGTGCATACAACTTGTAGATACAATCTAAGCAATAAGTATAGAGCTTAAATCTAAGATCATGCCACTCGGGCCCTAGTGACAAGCATTAAACACAACAAGATTGCAAGCAACAATAACTTCATAAACTTTGTAGATAGACAATCATAACGTAACAATCCATCGGATCCCGACAAACACAACACCGATTACATCGGATGAATCTCAATCATGTAAGGCAGCTCATGAGATCATTGTATTGAAGTACATGGGGGAGAGAATACCAACTAGCTACAACTAGAACCCGTAGTCCATGGGGGAACTACTCACGGAGCATGATGGAGGCGGTGGCATTGATGGAGATGGCTTCCGGGGCACTTCCCCGTCCCGGCAGGGTGCCGGAACGCAGACTTCTGTCCCCCGAATTGGAGTTTCGCGATGGTGGCGGCACCCACGGAGTCTTTCCGGAGTTTCGTCAATTGGTGTCGCGTTTTAGGTCGAAAGGGCTTATATAGGCGAAGAGACGGAGTCGGAGGGGCCACGGGGCCTCCTCCCCATAGGCCGGCGCGGTCGGGGTGGAGCTCGCGCGGCCCCGTCGTGTGGGCCCCCCGGCTCGCCTCCGACTCTCCTTCGGTGTTCGGGGCCTTCCCGGAAAAATAAGATGTTTGGCGTTGATTTCGTCCAATTCCGAGAATATTGCCCGAACAGCCTTTCCGGAACCAAAAACAGCAAAAAACGAGAACCGGCACTCGTGGCATCTTGTTAATAGGTTAGTTCCGAAAACGCATAAAAACATTATAAAGTGCAAGCAAAACATGTAAGTATTGTCATAAAACAAGCATGGAACATCGTAAATTATAGTTACGTTGGAGACGTATCGGTGCCTTTTACCTTTCCTCCCCGGCAACGGCGCCGGAAAAGTGCTTGATGTCTACGGGTGCTTCTATTCTTGTAGACAGTGTTGGGCCTCTAAGAGCAGAGGTTTGTAGAACGAGCAAGCAAGTTTCCCTTAAGTGGATCACCCAAGGTTTATCGAACTCGGGGAGGAAGAGGTCAAAGATATCCCTCTCAAGCAACCCTTCAATCACGATACAAGAAGTCTCTTGTGTCCCCAACACACCTAATACACTTGTCAGATGTATAGGTGCACTAGTTCGGCGAAGAGATAGTGAAATACAAGTAGTATGAATGAATATGAGCAAGTAGTAACGGCGACGTAAAATAGCTTAGTGGCGTGCGCTTGATGGTAGTAATATTGCGAGCAAGTAAAGATGCGATGAAACAATAAACAAGCGATGATTGCAGTATTTGGAAACAAGGCCTAGGGATCATACTTTCACTAGTGGACACTCTCAACATTAATCACATAAATAAAAAAGTTCTCTTCCTTTGTGCTACATATACTCTTGTTTGATAATGAACACCATTTGTTGTGTAGGGCTACAAGAGCACCTCAATGCCGGAGTTAACAAGCTCCACAACATTCGACATTAATATTTAAGTAACCTTTAGAGCATAATAGATCTTTGCAATTTAAACCGAGTACTAACATAGCATGCACACTGTCACCATCACACTACGAAGGGGGAATAAATCACACCAATACTATCATAGTAATAATTAACTCCATAACCTACAAGAGATTATGATCATAGCCTACGCCAAGTACTACACGATGCACACACTATCACCATTACACCGTGAAGGAGGAATAGACTACTTTAATAACATCACAAGAGTAGCACATAGACTAATAGTGATACAAAACTCATATGAATCTCAATCATGTAAGGCAGCTCATGAGACCATTGTATTGAAGTACATAGGAGAGAGATTTAACCACATAGCTACCGGTACAGCCCCGAGCCTCGATGGAGAACTACTCCCTCCTCATGGGAGACAGCAACGGTGAGGAAGATGGCGGTGGTGTCGATGGAGGAGCCTTCCGGGGGCACTTCCCCGTCCCGGCGGCGCGCCGGAACAGAGACTCCTGTCCCCGCATCTTGGCTTCGCGATGGCGGCGGCTCTGGAAGGTTTCTCGTACCGTGGCTTTTCCGTATCGAGGTTTTAGGTCAGGGACCTTTAAATAGGCGAAGAGGCGGAGTCGGAGGGCTGACGAGGCGATGACACAATAGGGGCGCGGCCCAGGCCCTGGCCGCGCCGCCCTATCATCTGGGCCCACCGTGGCTCCCCTCCGGTGGCTCTCGGGTGTTCGGAAGCTTCGTGGAAAAATAGGATGCTGGGCATTGATTTCGTCCGATTCCGAGAATATTTCCTTACCAGGATTTCTGGAACCAAAAACAGCAGAAAATAGCAACTGGCCCTTCGGCATCTCGTCAATAGGTTAGTTCCGGAAAATGCATCAATATGACATATAATGTGTACAAAACATGTGAGTATCATCATAAAAGTAGCATGGAACATAAGAAATTATAGATACGTTTGAGACGTATCAGGGGGCCCTATAAAAAGGTCCCTTCTTCCCAGCTCGTTTTATCTCTTCTCTCTCTCCTCCATTGTTGCTGAGCTTAATCCTTGAGGATCTCCCCAACCATCCAACCAATCTTGCCCAAACTTTTAGGAGTGGTGGAGGAGACCCCGATCTATAGTTCTACCAAGAGAGTTTTCACCAATCCGTGCTAGTCCTTTGTGGATCTTGGAGTTAGGGTTCCTATGTTGGGATCTTGGAGGAAGTGCACCTATGGAGGCTAGCTTGGTGTTTGATGTCTATGATACGTCTCCGGCGTATCGATAATTTCTTATGTTCCATGCCACATTATTGATGATATCTACATGTTTTATGCACACTTTATGTCATATTCGTGCATTTTCTGGAACTAACCTATTAACAAGATGCCGAAGAGCCAGTTGTTGTTTTCTGCGTTTTTGGTTTCGTAAATCCTAGTAACGAAATATTCTCGAATTGGACGAAATCAACGCCCGTGGTCCTATTTTGCCACGAAGCTTCCGGAAGACCGAAGAGGAGTCGAAGTGGGGCCACGAGGCGCCGCCACCATAGGGCGGCGCGGCCCAGGCCCCGGCCGCGCCGACCTATGGTGTGGGGCCCTCGTGTGGCCCCCCACGTTGCCCTTCCGCCTACTTAAAGCCTCCGTCGCGAAAACCCCTGCAACGAGAACGACGATACGGAAAACCTTCCGGAGACGCCGCCGCCAATCCCATCTCGGGGATTCTCGGAGATCTCCTCCGGCACCTCGCCGGAGAGGGGATTCATCTCCCGGAGGACTCTTCACCGCCATGGTCTCCTCCGGAGTGATGAGTGAGTAGTTCACCCCTGGACTATGGGTCCATAGCAGTAGCTAGATGGTTGTCTTCTCCTCATTGTGCTTCATTGTTGGATCTTGTGAGCTGCCTAACATGATCAAGATCATCTATCCGTAATTCTATATGTTGTGTTTGTCGGGATCCGATGGATAGAGAATACCATGTTATGTTAATTATCAAGTTATTACCTATGTGTTGTTTATGATCTTGCATGCTCTCCGTTATTAGTAGAGGCTCGGCCAAGTTTTTGCTCTTAACTCCAAGAGGGAGTATTTATGCTCGATAGTGGGTTCATGCCTCCATTGATACCGGGACGATGACGGAGAAGTTCTAAGGTTGTGTTGTGTTGTTGCCACTAGGGATAAAACATTGATGCTATGTCTAAGGATGTAGTTGTTGATTACATTACGCACCATACTTAATGCAATTGTCTCGTTGCTTTGCAACTTAATACCGGAAGGGGTTCGGATGATAACCCGAAGGTGGACTTTTTAGGCATAGATGCGATTGGATGGCGGTCTATGTACTTTGTCGTAATGCCCAATTAAATCTCACCGTACTTATCATGACATGTATGTGCATTGTTATGCCCTCTCTATTTGTCAATTGCCCGACCGTAATTTGTTCACCCAACATGCTTTTATCTTATGGGAGAGACACCTCTAGTGAACTGTGGACCCCGGTCCATTCTCTTATACCGAAATACAAATCTGCTGCAATACTTGTTTTACTCGTTTTCTCTCGCAAACAATCATCTTCCACACAATACGGTTAATCCTTTGTTACAGTAAGCCGGTGAGATTGACAACCTCACTTGTTTCGTTGGGGTAAAGTACTTTGGTTGTGTTGCGCAGGTTCCACGTTGGCGCCGAATCCCCGGTGTTGCGCCGCACTACATCCCGCCGCCATCAACCTTCAACGTGCTTCTTGGCTCCTCCTGGTTCGATAAACCTTGGTTTCTTTCTGAGGGAAAACTTGCTGCTGTGCGCATCATACCTTCCTCTTGGGTTCCCAACGAACGTGGGAGTTACACGCCATCAAGCTCTTTTTCTGGCACCGTTGCCGGGGATCTAAAGAGAAATTACACCCCAGAGATTGCCAACTCCCATGGCAACAGCTCTTTTTCTGGCGTCGTTGCCGGGGAGATCAAGACACGCTGCAAGGGGAGTCTCCACTTCCCAATCTCTTTACTTTGTTTTTGTCTTGCTTTATTTACTACTTTGTTTGCTGCACTTATATCAAAACACAAAAAAAATTAGTTGCTAGCTTTACTTTATTTACTGTCTTGCACTTTATATCAAAAACACAAAAAAATTAGTTACTTGCATTTACTTTACTTGATTCATCATGTTTCCTTTTAATTTTACCACAAAAGACAAACCGGTAGGACGCGGGTCTATAATTGGGAGAAACAATATAGAAGAATTTTTCAATCATGTTAGTACCGTTGAAGATTTTGAAGATAGACACTTGGTAGAACTTGCTCCTACTTATGAAATTGTTGCTTCTTGCTTTAGTTCGCATGTTGGAAACTAAATTTGTTAATCTCAATCCTATAATCCAACACATGTTTCTTACACTCGAGTGATATGGAAGAAGGGGAAAAGAAAGATTTTGTTTTAGAAACCCTTCTTAGAGAATTTGGTGGTCTAGCAAGAGAGGCTAGAAAGGTCTTTGCTAAATTTAATATGCTTGGTTCTCATACTAATTTTGTTGGTCTCCTTGAAAAAATGGACATGGATAGAATAAGGTACACTAATAATACTAATGATGGTGGGGAGATCAAAGCACCAATACCATGTAAACTCCTAGCTATGAATGATGCACTAGAAAATAACTATGCTTGGCTTGTTCCTGAAAATTTGTTCGATGAGAGTAGCAAGCCCAAGACTAATGAAAAGGGAGACACTGAAACTTATGTATCCAATATACTATGCATGGTTGAGAAAACTTTAAACCCCGCTGTAGATGCACCACCCTTTGATAACACTTGATATACACTTTCTGCGCTCTAGTCGAAAGGCGTTAAAGAAAAGCGCTTATGGGAGACAACCCATGTTTTTACTACAGTATTTTTGTTTTATATTTGAGTCTTGGAAGTTGTTTACTACTGTAGCAACCTCTCCTTATCTTAGTTTTATGTTTTGTTGTGCCAAGTAAAGTCTTTGATAGTAAAGTAAATACTAGAATTGGATTACTGCGCAGAAACAGATTTCTTTCTGCTGTCACGAATCCGGGTCTAATTCTTCGTAGGTAACTCAGAAAATTAAGCCAATTTACGTGAGTGATCCTCGGATATGTACGCAACTTTCATTCAATTTGGGAATTTTCATTTGAGCAAGTCTGGTGCCCTAATAAAATCCATCTTTACGGACTGTTACGTTTCAACAGATTCTCGCCTTTTATTTCGCATTGCCTCTTTTGCTATGTTGGATGAATTTCTTTGATCCATTAATGTCCAGTAGCTTTATGCAATGTCCAGAAGTGTTAAGGATGATTGTGTCACCTCTGAACATGTTAATTTTTATTGTGCACTAACCCTCTAATGAGTTGTTTCGAGTTTGGTGTGGAGGAAGTTTTCAAGGATCAAGAGAGGAGTATGATACAATATGATCAAGGAGAGTGAAAGCTCTAAGCTTGGGGATGCCCCAGTGGTTCACCCCTGGATATTCTAAGAAGACTTAAGCGTCTAAGCTTGGGGATGCCCAAGGCATCCCCTTCTTCATCGACAACATTATCGAGTTCCTCCCCTGAAACTATATTTTTATTCCGTCACATCTTATGCACTTTGCTTGGAGCGTCGGTTTGTTTTTGTTTTTTGTTTTGTTTGAATAAAATGGATCCTAGCATTCACTTTGTGGGAGAGAGACACGCTCCGCTGTAGCATATGGACAAGTATGTCCTTAGGCTTTACTCATAATATTCATGGCGAAGTTTCTTCTTCGTTAAATTGTTATATGGTTGGAATTGGAAAATGCTACATGTAGTAATTCTAAAATGTCTTGGATAATTTGATACTTGGCAATTGTTGTGCTCATGTTTAAGCTCTTGCATCATATACTTTGCACCCATTAATGAAGAAACGCTTAGAGCTTGCTAATTTGGTTTGCATATTTGGTTTCTCTAAAGTCTAGATAATTTCTAGTATTGAGTTTTGAACAACAAGGAAGACGGTGTAGAGTCTTATAATGTTTACAATATGTCTTTTATGTGAGTTTTTCTGCACCGTTCATCCTTGTGTTTGTTTCAAATAACCTTGCTAGCCTAAACCTTGTATCGAGAGGGAATACTTCTCATGCATCCAAAATCCTTGAGCCAACCACTATGCCATTTGTGTCCACCATACCTACCTACTACATGGTATTTCTCCGCCATTCCAAAGTAAATTGCTTGAGTGCTACCTTTAAAATTCCATCATTCGCCTTTGCAATATATAGCTCATGGGACAAATAGCTTAAAAACTATTGTGGTATTGAATATGTACTTATGCACTTTATCTCTTATTAAGTTGCTTGTTGTGCGATAACCATGCTTACGGGGACGCCATCAACTATTCTTTGTTGAATATCATGTGAGTTGCTATGCATGTCCGTCATGTCCGAAGTAAGAGAGATCTACCACCTTAATGGTTGGAGCATACATATTGTTAGAGAAGAACATTGGGCCGCTAACTAAAGCCATGATTCATGGTGGAAGTTTCGAGTTTTGGACATATATCCTCAATCTCATATGAGAATAATAATTGTTGCCACATGCTTATGCATTTAAGAGGAGTCCATTATCTGTTGTCCATGTTGTCCCGGTATGGATGTCTAAGTTGAGAATAATCAAAAGCGAGAAATCCAAAATGCGAGCTTTCTCCTTAGACCTTTGTACAGGAGGCATGGAGGTACCCCTTTGTGACACTTGGTTAAAACATGTGTATTGCGATGATCCGGTAGTCCAAGCTAATTAGGACAAGGTGCGGGCACTATTAGTATACTATGCATGAGGCTTGCAACTTATAAGATATAATTTACATAGCTCATATGCTTTATTACTACCGTTGACAAAATTGTTTCATGTTTTCAAAATAAAAGCTCTAGCACAAATATAGCAATCGATGCTTTCCTCTTTGAAGGACCATTCTTTTTACTTTTATGTTGAGTCAGTTCACCTATCTCTCTCCACCTCAAGAAGCAAACACTTGTGTGAACTGTGCATTGATTCCTACATACTTGCATATTGCACTTGTTATATCACTCTATGTTGACAAATATCCATGAGATATACATGTTACAAGTTAAAAGCAACCGCTGAAACTTAATCTTCCTTTGTGTTGCTTCAATACCTTTACTTTGATTTATTGCTTTATGAGTTAACTCTTATGCAAGGCTTATTGATGCTTGTCTTGAAGTACTATTCATGAAAAGTCTTTGCTTTATGATTCACTTGTTTACTCATGTCATTACCATTGTTTTGATCGCTGCATTCATTACATATGTTTACAAATAGTATGATCAAGGTTATGATGGCATGTCACTTCAGAAATTATCTTTGTTATCGTTTTACCTGCTCGGGACGAGCAGAACTAAGCTTGGGGATGCTGATACGTCTCCGGCGTATCGATATTTTCTTATGTTCCATGCCACATTATTGATGATATCTACATGTTTTATGCACACTTTATGTCATATTTGTGCATTTTCTTGAACTAACCTATTAACAAGATGCCGAAGAGCCAGTTGCTGTTTTCTGCTGTTTTTGGTTTCAGAAATCCTAGTAACGAAATATTCTCGGAATTGGACGAAATCAACGCCCGAGGTCCTATTTTGCCACGAAGCTTCCGAAGACCGAAGAGGAGTCGAAGTGGGGCCACGAGGCGCCGCCACCATGGGCGGCGCGGCCCGTGCCCCGGCGCGCCGACCTATGGTGTGGGGCCCTCGTGTGGCCCCCCACGTTGCCCTTCCGCCTACTTAAAGCCTCCGTCGCGAAAACCCCAGAACAGAGAACGACGATACGGAAAACCTTCTAGAGACGCCGCCGCCGCCAATCCCATCTCGGGGGATTCTGGAGATCTCCTCCGGCACCTGCCGGGAGAGGGGATTCATCTCCCGGAGGACTCTTCACCGCCATGGTCGCCTCCGGAGTGATGAGTGAGTAGTTCACCCCTGGACTATGGGTCCATAGCAGTAGCTAGATGGTTGTCTTCTCCTCATTGTGCTTCATTGTTGGATCTTGTGAACTGCCTAACATGATCAAGATCATCTATCTGTAATTCTATATGTTGTGTTTGTCGGGATCCGATGGATAGAGAATACCATGTTATGTTAATTATCAAGTTATTACCTATGTGTTGTTTATGATCTTGCATGCTCTCCGTTATTAGTAGAGGCTCTGGCCAAGTTTTTGCTCTTAACTCCAAGAGGGAGTATTTATGCTCGATAGTGGGTTCATGCCTCCATTGATACCGGGACGGTGACGGAAAGTTCTAAGGTTGTGTTGTGTTGTTGCCACTAGGGATAAAACATTGATGCTATGTCTAAGGATGTAGTTGTTGATTACATTACGCACCATACTTAATGCAATTGTCTCGTTGCTTTGCAACTTAATACCGGAAGGGGTTCGGATGATAACCCGAAGGTGGACTTTTTAGGCATAGATGCAGTTGGATGGCGGTCTATGTACTTTGTCGTAATGCCCAATTAAATCTCACTCGTACTTATCATGACATGTATGTGCATTGTTATGCCCTCTCTATTTGTCAATTGCCCGACCGTAATTTGTTCACCCAACATGCTTTTATCTTATGGGAGAGACACCTCTAGTGAACTGTGGACCCCGGTCCATTCTCTTATACTTGAAATACAAATCTGCTGCAATACTTGTTTTATTGTTTTCTCTGCAAACAATCATCTTCCACACAATACGGTTAATCCTTTGTTACGGCAAGCCGGTGAGATTGATAACCTCACGCTGTTTCGTTGGGGCAAAGTACTTTGGTTGTGTTGTGCGGGTTCCACGTTGGCGCCGGAATCCCTGGTGTTGCGCCGCACTACATCCCGCCGCCATCAACCTTCAACGTGCTTCTTGGCTCCTCCTGGTTCGATAAACCTTGGTTTCTTTCTCGAGGGAAAACTTGCCATTGTGCGCATCATACCTTCCTCTTGGGGTTCCCAACGAACGTGTGAGTTACACGCCATCGAGTCTACGCACGCTTCTATTCCCGTAGACGAGTGTTGGGCCTCCAAGAGCGAGAGGTTTGTAGAACAGCGAGCAAGTTTCCCTAAGTGAATCACCCAAGGTTTATCGAACTCGAGGAGGAAGAGGTCAAAGATATCCCTCTCAAGCAACCCTGCAATTACGATACAAGAAGTCTCTTGTGTCCCCAACACACCGGATACACTTGTCAGATGTATAGGTGCACTAGTTCGGCGAAGAGATAGTGAAATACAAGTGATATGGATGAATATGAGTGGTAATAGCAATCTGAAATAAAGATGGCAGCAAGCAAACATGTAACAGAACTTGTTGGAAACGGTGTTTCAATGCTTAGAAACAAGGCCTAGGGATCATACTTTCACTAGTGGACACTCTCAACAATGATCACATAAATAAATAAGTTCTCTTCTCTTATGCTACTTTCAAAGACTCTATTGTTGGATAACAAACACCATTCATTGTGCAGGGCTACGAGAGCACCCTCAAGTCGGAGTAAACAAGCTCCACAACGTCATAAAGGAATCACACACGATGCAAACACTGTGACTGTCACACCATGGAGAGTGAATCCGGAGTTCATATTAAAGTAACTCCAGAGTACATAGTAATAGTTAACTTCATAATCTACAAGAGATCACAATCATAACCTTCGCCAAGTACTACATGATGCACACACTGTCCACATTACATCATGAAGGAGGAATAGACTACTTTAATAACATCACTAGAGTAGCACATAGTACTACCTCTGTTTCAAGGAATAAGGCGCACGCGTATTCCAAGACGAACTTTGACCATAAAATTTGAGCAACAAAATCTTGATTATATTATATGTAATTAGCACCATTGGATTCGTATTGAAAAGCACTTTCTAATGATGCTAATTTCATACTAACAATCTTTATATATTTAAAGTAATTCTTGATCAAACAAAAAGCTCGTAAAACGAGGACGCCTTATTCCTTGAAACGGAGGTAGTAATAGTGATACAAAGCTCATGATCACATAAAGATCACACCATGGGAGAGAGAGATGAACCACATATCTACCGGTAGAGCCCTTAGCCTCGGGGGAGAACTACTCCCTCCTCATCATAGGAGACAGCGATGGCGATGAAGATGGCGGTGGTGTCGATGGAGATGCCTTCCGGGGCAATTCCCGTCCCGGCGGCGTGCCGGAACGGAGACTTCGTCCCCCGAAACGGAGTTTCGCGATGGCGGCGGCGTCCCGGAGTCTTTCTCGGAGTTTCGTCAATTGGTATAGGATTTTACGTCCCGAGAGATTATATAGGCGAAGAGGCGGCGTCGGAGGGGCACCGGGGCGCCTCCCCATAGGCCGGCGCGGCCGGGGTCCACCGCGCGGCCCGTGGTCCGGGGGCCCCGGGCCTCCACTCCGTCTCCCTTCGGTATTCCGGTCCGTCTCGGTGAAATAAGATGTTTGGCTTTCGTTTCGTCGAATTTCGAGAATATTGCCCGAACATGCCTTTCTGGAACCAAAAACAGCAGAAAACAGAACTGGCACTGTGGCATCTTGTTAATAGGTTAGTTCCAGAAAATGCATGAAATCATTATAAAGTGCGAGCAAAACATGTAGGTATTGTCATAAAACTAGCATGGAACATCAGAAATTATAGATACGTTGGAGACGTATCAGTGTTGTGCTAGCCCCATAGGTTGTTGGGAGCCTCCTAGTGTTGTGGAGCTCTCCCCAACCTTGTGAAGGAACCACCGCCTCGACCAGTGCCTTAGTGGAGAAGGGGGAGCCCCTCTGTGGAGCTCTCTCGAGGAAGAAGGTGAGGCCTTCCTTCGTGGTGTGGCCGCCTAGCCTCTTGTGTAGGCTAGCACCTCCTCAACGCAGACGTACTCCTTTTTGTGGGAGGAACTGCGGGAAACAAACCTCGCCTCGTCTCCGCGCCATCCGGTTTTCCCGCTCCTTACTCTTACTATCATGCTTGGTTCCTTTACTTGTTGCACTTGCCTAGGATCATACTAGGAACATCTCCACCACTAAAGCTACCACCTTTACCTTCCACATCGCCTAAAATTGAAAAAGACTTAAAATTTGTGTACCGTCCATTCACCCCCTCTTGTCCGCTACGATCCATTCATTTTCCATTAGGCCTAACTAGTAAAAATAAAAACAATAAACAAAAAGATGTAATTGCAGAATCTAAAGGAAATAACTTCGATCACTCACCAGCAACTAAAAGGCTTAGTAGCCAGAGAATGTGAGTACCTTTTACCTTACCTCCCTGGCAACGGCGCCGGAAAAGAGTTTGGTGTCTACGCACGCTTCTATTCTTGTAGACAGTGTTGGGCCTTCAAGTACAGAGGTTTGTAGAACAACAACAAGTTTCCCTTAAGTGGATCGACCAAGGTTTATTGAACCCAGGGAGGTAGAGGTCAAAGATATCCCTCTCAAGCAACCCTGCAATTACGATACAAGAAGTCTCTTGTGTCCCCAACACACCCAATACACTTGTTAGGTGTATATGTACACTAGTTCAGTGAAGAGATAGTGAAATACAAGTAATATGGATGATTGTAAGTAGTAATTGCAATCTGAAATAAGAATGATAGCAAACAAACATGTAGCAGAACTGGTTGTAAACGGTGTTTCAATGTATGGAAACAAGACATAGGGATCATACTTTCATTAGTGAACACTCTCAACAATGATGCCATAATTGAATACATAGATGTTATCACTTCACTATGATACTCTAAACCACTCTCCGGTTTGATAATAAACACAAATTCACTGTGTAGGGATGCATAAGCACTCCTTAAAATTCGCATTTCCAATCTATGGTGAGCATACAATGATGGCACTAACTAGACACCACAATTCATAAGTATTTCTATAAATTAAGCTTAAGAAATGAACACGGTGTGCACACTATCACCTTCACACCGTTGGACAAGGTGTCCCCGGAGATCACATAATAAAACTACTTGAGTAGCATAATAGTTGAAGAATAACATCTACTTATTCAACTAGATTACAAAGCTCATGATCACATAAAGATCATACATGGAGAGATAGATAGACTACATAGCTACCGGTAAAGCCCTCAGCCTCGGGGAAGAACTACTCACTCCTCATCATGGGAGTCCGCAATGTCGATGAAGATGGCGGTGTAGTCGATGGAGATGGCTCCGGGGGCAATTCCCCGTCCCAGCAGGGTGCAGGAACAGAGACTTCTGTCCCCCAAATCTTGTCTGCGATGGTGGCGGAGCTACGGAACTTTTCGTGGGCGGAGACTTATTGATTTAGGGTTCACGCGTCGGGAGGTTTCTTATAGACGAAAGGGCGATGTCGGTGGAGGCCAGGTAGCCCCATACCACCCCTAGGCGTGGACCAGGGCGCGCCTAGGCATGGTCTGTCCACCTTGTGCCCCCCTT
This sequence comes from Lolium rigidum, assembly GCF_022539505.1. Lineage (NCBI taxonomy): Eukaryota > Viridiplantae > Streptophyta > Magnoliopsida > Poales > Poaceae > Lolium > Lolium rigidum. Next base: position 100,661,158 of record NC_061509.1, on the reverse strand, counting down.
CGTCTCTCCTCCGGACTTCGTCTTCGTTACGAAAAAATAAGATCTTCGATTTTTGTTTCGTTCAATTTCGAGAATATTTCCTGTACAACTTTTTTGAAATACAAAACAGCAGAAAACATGGAACTAACACTGTGGCATCTTGTTAATAGGTTAGTGCCGGAAAATGTATAAAAGTGCAACGAAGTATGAAAAAAAATAATATATAAATTGGTACAAATATCTTTTCTGAATTGCGAAAAGAAAGGAAAGTCTCGGCTCGAGGCTCAATCCACTGAACACGAGTGCGGCGTGTGTGACTTGACGTGTCGTGTCGATGCATTAATTGGCTCGAAAAGCATCTTGGAATGTGATGGTGCTCTCCCAGATCTAGGTACGGTGGTCGGTGGCTATTCACCTTCTTTTTCGGCGATGCACAAGTTTCTCCAAAGGTGGAATTGCAATTTTACTTCTTGTGGGATTTATTGTGCAAATTTGCTTGACACGCATATTTATCTTCATTTTGAGAACTAAAAAACCTTGTCAAACTTTGTACACGGGAAAAGCAGTCAAGCAGAGGACATCGCGTGAGAGAAGTAAAAAACCTTTTATGTGGGGTTCCTTGTGTAATTTTACTTTTTTTTTTGCTTGTCAAACTTTGTACGGGAAGCACACGGGAAAACCAGAGTACATCGC
>NC_061509.1:100626303-100660386 GCF_022539505.1 Lolium rigidum | reverse complement strand
GTGAGAGAAGTAAAATCCCATAGGTTGCTTTATAAATAACACCCCCCCGCTTGCTTTCCGCTACCGCTAGGGTTTTCAGCTGTCTTATCCCCCCGCGAACAACTTCCACCTCGCCGCCTCCACCCTAACCCTAGCCACCCGCCGCCGCCCGCCATGGCCGACGACCACTACTCCTCCAAGCGCAAGTACGACGACCCGTCCCCGCCGCCTCGCCGCACGGGATTCTCTTCCGGGCCGCCGCCTGCCTCACCACCTGCTGGCGCCGCTCCGGTCCCGTCATCGTACAACACCGTGCCGCCGCCTCCCGACGAGATCCAGCTCGCGAAGCAGCGCGCGCAGGAGATCGCGGCCAGGCTCTTCAGCGCCGCGGAGGCCAAGCGCCCCCGCGTCGACAACGGCGACGACGACGTCGGCGCCGAGAGAGGTGCTTCCCTAGGAGGGTCCGGCCGTATTGGCGGCGGCGGCCTCGGCTTCTCGTCCTCGGCCGGTGGTGGTGAGTATCTGACCAACCTCGTCAATCCCCCCTGTTAGATCGGGAGATCTGTTTTTGTTTGTGCATCTAGTAATCTCGTAAAGTCCCCCTACTGTAGAAGTTTGTTGTTCTCCCCTACGAGTCGCCCATTGATTTGGCTGCTGGATCGAAAGATCTACAAGGCTGAGATGCTGCGGTGCTCAATTGTTTGAGCTCTTATGCGATTCAGGCGATTTTTTTGTTGCTTCCATGCTATGCATGTTTAGGAATTGTAGATCTACATATTATTGTTATCGCGGGCTTGAAAGGTGTGGCTACTCTGATAACACGCTACAGCTAGGTTGATGTTAGTTTGGTAACAAGCACAAAACGATGCAACATCCCGTGTTCCAAACAACCTTTGGATGGTATCTACTGTCGCAGATTGCTGAAAACTTTCTCCTGTGTAGGCGAGGACTACTGTTCTTTGTTAAATTCTGCTGGTTACTTTTTTTTTGCATCCTTGTGTCGTGTATTTCGTTATTGAGATGTACCTGTCCGCAGCCCCTTAGATGATCTGACTGTTTCATCTATTGAACTGTTGTCGGGAACCATTGCACGGATATTGCTGAATGACACGCTACCCTGTTAGGCTCCTTTTCTTTTATTTCATTTATGTTAATGCACAAATCCAAGTAATAAGGCAGTACGAACAAGAATGAATGTCAGGTGAGTAGGCTCCTCTCGGGGGAGAGATTCTGCCTGCTATCCCATCTCAGTCAGCTATCCATTCTTCACTGACGAGCGAAATATACATTCTGGTTGCTATATTTTACCGCAGTATTTTTATTGATCGTGAATAAACTAGTTTGCTACTAAATTGTATTGAAACTCTCTTTGCTCAGCTTTCTCTGTTTATAAAAAATCTGCACTGCCTTCATTAAACAGATCTGCAGCTGTCATAAGTATAATGGGTCGCTGTTTTGCTTTCAGGACATGGTTCTACCATCTCACCGTTATCTTCCCAAGGAAGTGCACATCAGTATTCCTCATATGGTGGATACCAGAGTGGCAGTACAACCAAAAAGATTGATATACCAAATGGAAGGGTTAGCTACTTTATAGTTTGCTTGTCCTGACGTTGGATTCATGAATATGATGGTACAATGTTGCTTCAAGTGGTTTGGTCGTTCTGTTGTTTCATAATTCCTGTTTACGTGTTTAGGTTGGTGTTATCATTGGAAAATCCGGGGAAACTATAAAACATCTCCAACTTCAGTCAGGCGCAAAGATCCAAGTAACAAGGGACATGGATGTTCAACCTGGCTCACAGACAAGATCGGTTGATCTTTCGGGCACTCCTGATCAGATAAGCAGAGCTGAGCAATTGATAAGTGATGTTCTGGCAGAGGTATTACTTGTTTTGCCTGTTACGCTCATGACTTGCATATAGTTGTGCATCCATCTGATCAACAATACTTGTCATTAACCTTCTGCAGGCTGATGCTGGTGCATCTGGCACTGTCTCTAATAGGAAGTACAATCCACCTCAACCTGGCTCTGAGCAATTCCAAATGCAAATTGCTAACAACAAGGTAAATTGCTGAACTTGCCAGCATGCCAGTGAGCTGCTCCTGCAGCTGGTATTATTTGGTAAACTTTAGCTTCTATGGTGTTATGAAAGCTCACTCTCTTTTTCTTCTCAGGTCGGTCTTGTTATTGGGAAGGGTGGTGAGACTATTAAATCAATGCAGGCCAAATCTGGAGCTCGTATACAGGTTTGTAATCTTGTGTATGTGCTAGCGAGTAAAATCAACTCCAATTTGGATTGTGCTAAAATCGAAAGTAACTAAAGCTCCTGCTTTTTAAGTTTCACCGTTTTTCTTGTTTTATCATTCCATTTGTGTTCTATGACAAGAGAATAACATGATATACAATTACCTAATGCCCACCCAAACACCGTTTGTTTGTGAGATCTGGGACTACTTGTGCCTGTGCTTCTAGTTTGTATTGTTTTTATCATCATAACCATCTTCATTATGATTTCATTATATACACATATATTTTCAGGTCATTCCTTTGCATTTGCCCCCTGGTGATCCTGCAACTGAAAGGACACTGTATATTGATGGAACAGTGGAGCAAATTGAAATTGCAAAGCAGCTAGTTAATGAGGTTACCAGTGAGGTCGGCTTTCTTTTTCTTGTTATGCTACCTGCCACTTACTATAGCAATTTGTTATTCATCTGTGTTGTTGAAATCTTGCTGGTTTGATTCTCATCTTCATGTTATTGTGTATTTGTCTCATTTTATCATTTCGCTACGTGACCGACCTTTTTCCATATTTTGCTTGCAAGATCTTTCCTTTTTTATGCCGCTATGCGACCTTGTGTTCTCGTCAATTATACTCGCAATACATGTCAATAGGACGTATAATTCACAGGCTATAGTCAAATAAAACAAATTCTAATGGCCGTGCTTCAAATATTATTAGCTACTCTGCTCTTTTGAGCTTTCTCAACTGAAAATACTGTGTGCTTTTGGAAATTTAAATAATAGCGAATTCATACTACAGTTGAGTAACTCCATGTACCATTATGATATATTGGGAATGTGGTTTTCTGTGCTGTCTTTCATTACATATCATACCTGTGCTTGTGGCACTATAATTATATCCCAGGGCAGACCATTCTGTTGACATAAAGCCAAATTAGAGTCCGTACCTAGGTCTGGGGACTGCACAGATCTATCCTGGAGATCAGGTTTGTTGCTACTTAATGTTAATATACTTGATGCTGCTGGTTAAAAGATGAAGTTGTGAACTAATAGTTTGTATACGGCATGTGATCTGATCTCGTATATCTGGTCATGTACTCTCAAATTGGCATTTGTTATTTCTGTACCTGGGATTGAATTTGTACATTCCTGTAACCAGGTGGCCAGTCTGTTTTGACATAGATTTTTGGTTGTACATCTTTTACTCTGTCTGGAGGCTAGATGTTAATCTTTTCTGGCATTATTGCCCTTGTTCATTTCCTGATGCTTATTTTGATCCAACTTTATCTATTGCTACCACCACCACCTGGGAGCAGCATGTGATGCTTAAGAATTAACAGTATGTGGATTAGTCATTTATTAAATTTTGTATGTGCATTGCCAATTTTGGATTTTGTAATAATTTATGCAGATTACCTTACAAGAAGCTATTTATTTGTAGTTTTGCCTGTGTTTTCTCCCCTGTGACTTTTCAGGTTACCACACGACCAAGCTGCTTAGAAACATCTCTTATATGCCTCTTTGAAATTACTTTTGCTTATTAGTTTAGAACATTGTTATCAAGACTATCAAAACTATCTTGTGTATGGTCTTGTAGCAATAAACAGAAGTTCCTCATATTAAGAATCTTGCTACCATCATAGATTATTATTAATTTGTCAACATGTATAAACTGCATGGCAATCTTTTATTGCTTGCTATCCTATATATGTGTTTGTTTAGCTGCCCAATCTTCATTAGCTCCCATAGTTTTGCACATGGGAGACGCTAGATGGGCATCACCAAAATTGCTTGAGAATCTTTCTCGGTGAGTAGCTTCCTCATTTTTCTTGGTGGTTCTGGAATTTCAACATATATTACTTTGCTCTGTTTTGCACATGATTTGTCTGTTGTTTTTGCTATCTCTATCCTACATGGTACATTGTATGTTTTTGTTCTATACATATACAGATGTGCAAACTCTATTTTTGCAGAATCGTGCCAGAAATCCAATGTCAGGTGGCTATCCTCAGCAAGGCTATCGCCCTCCTCGTCCTCAGGGTAACTGGGCACCTGGTGCGCCAGCAACACAGCAGCCTGGTTATGGTTACATGCAGCCTGGAGCTTACCCTGGTGCGCCCCCACAGTATGGCCAGCCACCTTATAGCAGCTATCCTCCAGCATCTGGAGGTTACCAGACTGGGTGGGATCAATCTTCAAACCAACAGCCTCAGCAGACCCCCCCTGGCACTGGCTATGACTATTATAACCAACAGCAGCAACCGCAACAACAACCAGCCCCAGGAACTGCTGCACCTGCTGATGCCAGTACATATAATTACAGCCAGCCTGCTACTTACGCTTCGCAAGGTTATGGTGATTCTACATATTCTCAGCAGACTGGTGGGCAGCAAGCTTATGATTACTCTGGTTATCAGAACCAAGGGCAGCAGCAGCAGGCCTATCCTCAGCAGACTGGATATGATCAGCAAAGCTATGGCACAACTGGTTATGGATCAGCTGCAAACTCAACTCAGGATGGTTCTGCGCCTCCGAGCTATGGTGGTCCAGGTGGGGCTAGTCAAGCATCTCCAGGGAAACAGGCTTCAACTCCAGCTACTGGAAGCAACCCTGGTTATTCTACCCAACCACCTACCAGTGCTGCATCAAGCTACCCGGCACAAGGTTCTGTCCCTCCATCTGGCTACGCTGCGCCTCAGACACAGGCTAGCTATGGAGCCCAACCCCCGGCACAGGGCAGCTATGGCCAGGGCTCATATGGGCAGTCTCCCCAGGGTCAGAAACCACCTACATCTGCTCCTTATGGACAGGCAGCACCTCCTGGATCTGCTCCGGCTGGTTATGGGCAGTATGGTTACGGCCAGCCAGGCTACGGTGCACCCCCACCTTACCCTGGTGCACCCCCTGCAAGCCACCCTGGCTATGGCCAGCAGCAGTCATACGGTGATTCTTATGGCACCGGTAGCTATGGGCAGCCCCCGGCGTATTCTACTGAAGCTACAACTCCTGCTGCATCCCAAGACTCTGCCGCTGCACCTGCACCTACCACAACAAATGCTGCTCCTCCTGCTCCTGCCAACAGTGGTCCGGCCCAAACCTCGAGCTAAAACTCTGCGATCCTGCCTCAGCTACATCTGCGACATTGCATCCTGAGCTCCGTTGCTCGGCATTTTATATCTAGTCTCTTGCTGCTTTACTATCAACTGTCTAATGCATTTTTGTTATTTGTCTGTCTAAGTTATGTCTACTTCGCTTTTGTTACTTTCATATATGGACTTGTGGTCACTCTGCCGTACTGAAGTTGTTATGGATACTGGTTTCGTATCGAAAAATGCAACCAAGACTTTGTTTTTTTGGACCATTTATGTGACTTTTGATTAGTTAATCTCTGAATCAGGTTGGATTATTTGATCTGTATTTGCGTGCTGTGCCTTATCCTTTCAGTCCTTTACTTACTCTGTTGCAAAGTAAACAGTTTGTAGTAAAAGGTCGGTCCACATATAACCACTGAAAGGTACATAACTCGTACTCCCTCCGGTTCATATTAATTGACTCTAATATAGATGTATCTAGACATATTTTAGTTCTAGATACATCTATATTGAAGTCAATTAATATGAATCGGAGGGAGTACAACTACTAAAACTGATTGTGCCTCAGAAGCACATCAAAGAGTGGCTCATCATATGGGGTTTCTTCTTATAACAAACTAGAAGGATACCCCTCGCGTTGCAACGGGAATTTCTCCGATAACTCTATTTTGTAAAAAATAAAAGGGTATAAGTTGATTAGAATAGGATATTATTTGTAGGAACATGCAGGATGCGTAAATATTCAAGAGACTAATTTAAAAAAACTGCCTTGAAATTGTTATGTAGTTGGCGGCTAAAAGTTGATGATGTAGATAATTGGATAGCTTAAAAAATACATGATGTGGTTTGCATGTAGAGTATTAATGAATGTTAATGGGGAATGACATGTGAGTAGAATGGATGATGTGGATAGAGATAGACTTTAAATGACTTTCTAGTGGGTTTTTTTTTTGCTTTATAAGAGATAGATACTCCCTCTGTTCATAGAAGTATGTTAATGGATATCAAAGATTGATATAAAAGGATTTTAAAGATTTATCTAATTCGGATGGATCTAGGCTCTTATTTAGAAAAACTTGGGACATCATCTTACCGTCCATTCCTTCGTCAATAAAAGATGTCAGTATTTATGTGACCTTTGATTATATGTCAATCTTCGAATATCCTTAGGAAATAACTCTAATGGGCAGAAAAAAAGGAAGGTCCCTGGACACTCTTAAGATTATTTTTCAAACCTGCTGTGCTCTTATTTAAGGAAAAAGAATTTCACGGGCTTCCTCAAAAGTAAGGGATAGGATTAGACTATTGACGGCTGCTTTCTCTAAAGCATGAAAGAAACCTAGATACATCTATATTTGAAAAAACTTGCAATATCATTTTATGGACAAAGATAATATATCAGCCTAGCAGAACCAGAAAAGGTTCATCTTAGCCTGTTTACAAATTCAAGCATCTGAATTTGCAGGTGCAATGAATTTGCTCTGGAGGTTATATCATCGGACATCTATACCCACATCTCAAATTCTTTTGGGCAACTTATAGATTCCGACGGGAGAAGCTCCTAGGAACGTTGGTAAGCGTCACTTTGACGGACAAACTCCCTAGAGCCCTTTTTTGATTATTTTTAAAGTTGACATTTAAATTTTCAAAAAATCTGAAAAGAATTCCTATATGTTGATACTGATCCAGGCTATGGTGTTTTAAAATCTCAATAAAAAATAATTTGTATTTCTGCCAACAAAAAAAATGACAAATACCGACAAACCGAGAAGTTTTTGAGTTTTGCACCGTTCACTATCTCAGATCTTGAAATTTATTCTTTTTTACACATCCTAGAATATGTAATAGTTTTCATTGAATTTTCCACACATGTTTTCTCAGAATATTTTGAAACTTAAAAATGCCGATTTCAGACAATTCGAAAAGCGACCTCAAGGAGCCTGTCCTCTGAAACGACGCACCCCATTCTTTTGAGGGTATGGGGTTTGGGCTTATGAGATGCCTAATGTTTTTTAGCTGAATATATTATGTGACCCAAGTACCTGAAAATACAAAATGTGTGGTAGTTTAGTAGTAGAAAATAAGATAGAAACGAATCAAGAAAATTATGGAGAATGAAAACGTAATAAAAACGGAGGCTCCAAGGTATGTGGGACATTTGCTCTGCCTATCGTCTAAAGTGGTGCAGTGTCTATTTGATACTATAACCAAGGTCCCTTTATGCTGACATGTTTTGAAAAGCTTATAGTTGGCTAATTTAAATTAAGGTAACAAGGACCAAAGACATGTAACAAAGAAAGTGGAGGAAAAATCATGCATGCAAATATGGAACGATAGTACAAATGCCTATACAAAGATTCTAAACATCAATCAGTTCTATCTTTTCTTCAGCTGGCTATTACATCGACCTATGCCTTGTGGTAGGAAGCAATGCAGAACAAACAACCAAGCGACAACTTTCAACACAAGAGAACTGTAGAAGGCTAGCAAGAATGGGCCAACTGTGCAAGTAACTCTTGGGGCGACTGGTGGCCAGAGCATGACCCGCACCCCCGACCTAACCACCTTTTGCCAATAGCCACGATGGACAGAACTCCTGCGCGCCTTGCCACCCCGCTTTGCGCAAGCCCCAGGTTTCGCCGGTCGCCACCGCCTCAACCTCCCTCTAAACCTTCTCCAACCCCTCGACTTAGGCGGTGACGAATCCTCTCCACACCCGAAACCCCAAGATCTCGTTGCCGGCGAGCTTCCTGCTCTGCACCCAACCCTAAACCCTAAGTTTTATTCGTCATCTCCATTGGCGACATTGGCGTCCGCCACGTCATCCCTCTCTCCGGTGAGGTCCATTCCTCACATGGCCGGCGAGGCGGACATCTATATTATTCTTCTTCCTCGCCGACCACCAACTAACAGGCCGACCCACCTATATCGCTCATTGTAGGGGCGTTTGTAAGGGTATATTGCCCCTATGTGTGGTTTTGGTAATTAATGACAACCCATATGGACTAATGTTTTCATTGAGTTTATATGAAGGAATATTCCATAGGTACTACTTGCTCTCCATGTGTTGGATTCAAGTATGGATGCCATGAAGATAAAAATATATCTTGTGTATTGGCATCAAGATCATCGGTATGAAGATATATATATATATATATATATATATATATATATATATATATATATATATATATATATATATATATATATATATATATATATATATATATATATATAAATAGCTAGATGCCCACATGGCTAGCTACCCATGGGGTCACAGCCGTTGATCCACCTTATAGATGATATAGGGAGCAAGATATGGTGGAGTCCAAAACAAACATCTTGCAGACGCCGTCACACCGAGCACACCTGTTTTGAAATGGCAACTCAATGATAATTCTCTCTGGCGTAACCGTTGTTGCATGGTGAGGACGATCGATCGGACAAGAACAACATGTGGCTGTTGCCAAAACAAGATCACCTTGGTAGTCTCCACCAAAACATGCAGGATCACCTACCTATAACACCCCCGGGATGCATGATGCATGCTGATGCTTACATGGAGTTTGAAACTTCACTGCCGCCGGTTCGTGGCAACAGCTACTGCAGTACAATCGCATAGCAAAAGAGACATGCAGAGAATATATCAGCAACAAACAGATCGCTCCGACGCGACTATGGGTTCTTCAAGGAAAATGTGGTTGAGCCATGATAGCAACAGACATGCAGAACACACCGTGTTTGCCTTGCCATTGCATGCAACCAATTATGTACATTTTTGGTGACCGTCGCCGTGAGTCCGACTTGTCTCTGCTCTGCTTCTCCGAGCATAACACTTACTCTTCTCCAGTTCGGAAGAAAAAACTGAGTAGCTAGGATGGCGAGGATGATGTGTAGCTGCGCCGGCGAGCCAGCGGTGCGCAAGGGCCCGTGCAAGCTGGAGGAGGATCTGATCCTCGCCGGCTACATGTCCCAGCACGGGGAGGGCTCCTGGGACAACCTCGCGCGCTCTGCTGGTAAGGCTCTCGATCGTTCATGGTTAACTGATAATACTCCTACCAAATTTGCAACCGTTTGTACTGCATTGCTGAGGGTCATCTCCGTGTGATGCGTCGATGCGATCAGGTCTGAACCGGAACGGGAAGTGCTGCAGGCTGCGGTGGCTGAACTACCTGAGGCCGGGGCTGCGACGCGGAAGCATCTCGCCGGAGGAGGAGATGGTCATTCGGGTGCTCCACGCGAGGCTGGGGACCAAGTGGGCCGAGATCGCCAAGCACCTCCCCGGCTGAACCGACAACGAGGTCAAGAACTACTGGAGGACCAGGATACACAAGAAACCACCCAGCTGATGCCCGGCCTCCATGGCGGCGAGCGAGGTGACGACTGTTGGTTTTGCCCTAGATCCTTGCGAGCTCGTGACCTGAAACACAGCGAGAAACAACAGATACAAGAACCCTAGATCGAACGAGAGAAGAACGATTTTCGTTGGTGCATATCTCTTATTTTTCCTTCCTTGCTTCTCTAACTTTTATAGACGTTTTACGTGATAGACTCCACGCCCAACACGGCTCACAAACCGAACCCAACACGACGTGACCCGTACGTATACGGTTTAAACCTTCCTAAAACGAACGACAAGATTAACTTCTACAATCACCTCCTTAAGCTTGTCGCTTCTTGTCTTCCTTTATTTCTTGAACACCAACCTTGCACCTCATTTCTTGAAACTTCGGCCTACTCAACGCCTTTGTCAAGATATCCGCAAGTTGCTCGTTTGTGCAAACATATTGCACATCTATGCTTCCAGACTTCCACACGGTCTCGGATAAAATGATATCGTATTTCAATGTGCTTCGTTCGCTCATGAAATACCGGATTCTTGCAAAGTGCAATAGCTGATCGGTTATCTATCCGGAGCACCACCGGTTCCACCTCCTTCTTCATCATCGGATCAGCCAATAGCCTTCCTAACCACAAAGCCCGGCACGCTGCTGAGCTTGCGAAATATATTCTGCTTCACATGAGGAAAGTGCCACTACTTTCCGCTTCCGAGAGCACCAACCGATCGGGTTGCAGCCAAGGTAGAATACCATTCCGGATGTGCTTTTCCGATCATCTATGTCACCTGCCAAATCACTATCCGAATAACCATGAAGCTTCAGCCCTTCTTCTCCTTTTTCATACACGCATCCATGATCCAAAGTCCCCTTGACATACCGCAACACTTGCTTCACAGTCGCAAGATGTTCGGTAGTCGGTTTCTCCATGAAGCGACTCACAATGCCAACAGAATGAGCTATATCCGGCCGTGTATGAATCGGGTAGCGTAGACTTCCCACTATGCTTCGGTATTGAGTGCTGTCCACGAGAGGATTCGAGCTCTCCTTGCTCAACTTTGCTCGTGGATCCATGGGAATCAAAGTTGGGTTACAATCTTTCATCCCACACTTGTCCAAGATCTTTGCTGCATATGCCGCTTGACTCAAGGAAATTTTACCGGAGCTTTGATGCACTTCAATACCAAGATAGTAGCTGAGCAAACCAAGATCACTCATGCTAAACAGCGTCTTCATCTGATTTTTGAAAGCATCAATTTCTTTAGCACTTCCTCCAGTGATGATTAAATCATCAACATAAACTCCAACCAAGAGTCTTTCTCCTCTTCGGCTTCTCTTATACACAGCATGCTCTAATGGACACTTTTCAAAACCAAGAGCAACTAGTGATTTGTCCGAGTTCGAATTCCATGCCCTAGGCGCTTGACGGAGTCCATACAACGCCTTGTGCAATTTCAGCACCTTGTGCTCTTCTCCTTTCTTCTCAAAGCCGGGCGCTTGGGCCACATACACCTCCTCAACTAGATCACCATTCAGAAACGCTGATTTCACATCCATGTGATGCACTTGCCATCCTTCTTGAGCTGCAATAGCTATCAGCAATCTCACTCGTTTCCGAGTCGAGCTACAGGTGCAAACACTTCTTCAAAGTCTATGCCCCGCCTTTGCACATACCCTTTTGCCACTAAACGCGCCTTATGCTTCACAACTTCTCCTTTGCTATCCCTTTTCGGTTTAAAAACCCACTTCAAACCAATAGCTTTGTGACCAGCAGGCAATGTGGTCAATGTCCACGTCTTGTTATCATTGATAGATGACAACTCTTCTTCCATAGCACGTCTCCAACTTGGCACATCCTTTGCTTCATTGTAGTTTCCTGGTTCTTCTATTCCGAGAAGACATAGCCCAGAATACTCAAAATCTATAGGAACCGTATCCCCGTAGATTGAGGAGACATTGCGTAGACGTAGTGGTTCACTCTCCGAGGATGCACCCACCGACGCAGCCGCCGGCGTCCTTGGAGAGTTCGGCGCAGCTGCACGAGCGTTGCCGGGGATCTTCAGGGTTCCAAACTTCAAGCTCAGGATAGTGGTCTGCAAAACCATCACCATCTTCGGTCAGACCATCATCGACAGGTGTATCGAACACACCAATATCCTCTGAGTTCTCTATCTCCTGTGGATCATCGCGCAGACCATCCTTAGCCACCTCAACTCCTGCATCAAGGTGAGTAGAAAACTCAACAACAAACGGCTCATTATTAGCATTAGCCCCGTCCGGTTCGTTGTCCCATCTCCAAGCTTTTTCTTCCTCGAACACCACATCTCTAGAGATGTGAACTTTCTTTGTCGCCGGATCATACATCCGATATGCCTTCGAGTGTGCAACAGTCTCATAGCCGATAAAGACCATCTTTGTGCTGCGATCTTCAAGCTTGGTTAGGTGTGGCGTTGGCTTCTTGACGTGTCCAATACAGCTCGAACGTCCTTATATGCGCCACATTTGGCTTCCTCCCATAGATAGCTTCATAGGGAGTTTTATCGAGCACACTCTTTGTAGGTGCCCTGTTTAGCAGGTATCTCGCCGTGGTAACCGCCTCTCCCCAAAACGAGTTTGGCAGATTCTTGCTTCTTGAGCAAACTGCGAGCCATAGCCACCACAGTTTGATTTCTTCTCTCAACTACTCCGTTCTGCTGAGGTGAGTAAGGAGCAGTAAGGAACCTCTTTATACCCTTCTCTTCACAGTAGTCATTGAACTCCCTTGATGTGAATTCTCCTCCACGGTCAGTGCGTAAGGAGCGCACTTGCAGCTTCAGCTCCATCTCTGTCGTTGCCTTTACCTTCAGGAATGCCTCGAAAGCCTCATCTTTGCTTCTTATCAAGACTATCCACATGTACCGTGAGAAATCGTCCACTATCAGGAGAAAGTACTTCTTCCCCGCATTTGTGGCCGGTGTGATCGGACCACATAGATCACCGTGGAGTAGTTCCAACGGTGTAGACGCCCTGAAGCTTGACGCAGCTGGGAATGACGCCCTATGCTGTTTCCCAACGAGGCAACCATCGCAAACACGCTCTAGCTGATCAATGTGTGGCATCCCTAGCACCATCTCCTTGTCAGCTAGCTTCTTTAGGGCATGAAAGTTCACATGACCGTACCTTCCATGCCACAGCCATGAAGCTTCCCTTGATTTTGCTACCCAAGCACTCCGGTTTCGATTCATTGATATTCAGAATATACAACCGGTTGCTCGAGCGTTTAACCTTTGCAAGCACTTTCCTTGCCCTGTCCCATAGAGTCATATAACCATCGACGACCAAAGTTTTGCAGCCATATTCATCTAGCTGACCAATACTTACTATATTACTCTTCAACCGTGGTATGTAATACACCTCGGTGAGTATTCGATGCTCGCCGTTTTGGCACTCAAACAGGATAGATCCTTTTCCGCATATTTCTACTATGGAGCCATCTCCGAACTTAACTGAACCGAGTGACACCTCTGTCAAGCTCGGTGAATTTTTCTTCGCAGCCTCGTCATGTGGTTACCGGCTCCGGTATCAAGGTACCACCGCGTGTTCCGATTGCCTTTAAGCTTTGGGAAAACCTTCCTCTCATGCAAGAATACTCGCTACGGTTCAGACAAGCATCATCTAATGTCGAACGCAGGTTTCTGCCAACGGCATGTGTTCCTCATGATCATCGCCTCTCTTTGCCAGATTAGCCTTCAGCCTTCTATCTGGTTCCTTGCAGTCCTTTGCAAAGTGCCCCTTTTTATTGCAGTTGAAGCACTTCACCTCCGAAACATCATGATCGGGGGCCTGCGTTCATCGACAAAACGGTCACCCTTGCCATGGCTAGGGTTTCGCGGACGTGCTTGCCCACGGTCCTTTCCGCCACCACGACCATCATTGTTCTTACTGCCTGAGGCTTGGTATTTCTTCCTCTCTTTTGCTACTCGAGCTTCCATCTCAGCATGTGTATACAGCAGTTTTTCACCGCTGTCCTTTGCTTCTTTCTTCCCCTTCGATTTTCCTCGTGCGTCCGCAATCCGCCGATCGCTTCAGTACACAGTCATCTTGGTGATGTCTCGTGAACCGCTCGATGGTCCCGATAATATCTCGTGAATTTATCCGTGACCGAGGCAAACAGTTTCTCTACGACCTCCGTGTCCGTGACTTTGCCGTCAAGAGACTTGATCTCACCGACCAGGTTCGTGATCTTCGCGGAATATTCGGCGATCGTCTCTCCTTTTGACATCTCCAACTTGTTAAGCTGCCGCTTTAGCACTTGTGCACGGGCGCGCTTTACTTTGTCTTCGCCGATCCTCATCTCCCGGATTGCATCCCAAGCCTCCCTTGCCGTCGCATAGTCTGCGAGGGTCATCACCATCGAGTCTGGTACAGACTGCGAGAGGGCCGCCATAGCGCCCCCATCGACTTCTTCGTCGACATCTTCCTCGCCTTCTATCGCCTTCCAGACACGGAGGTTGCGGAGGATGAACTTCATCTTGGTGGCCCAAACCAGATAGTTTGTGTCGTTCAAGCATCGGGTATTGGATCGGCACGGCGTTCGTCCTTGGCATCATCGCAAGCGGCTTGCTGCTTGATTGCGATCCGACCGTAGCCTTCGCGCCGCCTCCGCCTTCGCCTTGTCGTCGTCCGACATGTGCTCTCGACCGGCTAGGCCTCGAGTTCAACCAGGGCTCGATACCACTTGTTGGTTTTGCCCTAGATCCTTGCGAGCTCGTGACCTGAAACACAGCGAGAAACAACAGATACAAGAACCCTAGATCGAACGAGAGAAGAACGATTTTCGTTGGTGCATATCTCTTATTTTTCCTTCCTTGCTTCTCTAACTTTTATAGACGTTTTACAGATAGACTCCACGCCCAACACGGCTCACAAACCGAACCCAACACGACGTGACCCGTACGTATACGGTTTAAACCTTCCTAAAACGAACGACAAGATTAACTTCTACAACGACGTCGTCCGTGTCGGTGTCGGCGTGCACGACGAGCCAGGCCAGCTCTGCCGTGGGGGAGGAGTACCGGCGCCGATGTCGCGATGCGCAACTCCGGCACTACCACCGCCTCGGCGCCTCCCGCCGGCATGTACGGGTCGCAAGGCAAGATCTCCGGCGTACGCTCTACGCTTTTTGGCGTCCCTCACCGCAACACTAGACCGTCCCCGCCGCAGCGCCCTTGTGGCCATGTCCACGTCGTTGATCCAAGACCCAAGGCGATGTCCTCCTCGCTCGCCAAGGCGGCGGAGCTCGTCACGGTTCCAGAGGCAGGCCGGGTTCGGTGGTCATCGTGGCGCGCCGCTCGTGCCGGCTCCAGCACGAGCTGTTGTGGGCGGCAGCGGGGCTGCACAAGGCGGCGCACACGAAGTATCGCCGGGAGTACATCACGAGGAAAGAGGTGGTGCAACGATTATCTCGGCCACTGTCTCTATGCGATTTACGCTAGTACCGTTCCAAGAAAGATGAAGCATTGTCATTTTGGCACTTTGGAACGAGTCAATGGGAGGCGTCGCTGGTGGGCACCGCCGGCGCCTCCTGGTGCTCCTATATATGTGTGCCCCTCATCGCCATCCAGATTCCACATCGTGGTCAACCATAGGTGTTATGCGCTGTTGTCTGCACTTTAAAACTTGTAAGGAACAGTGTACTTACTGGTGCTCTATGCTACTGTTTTATATTATCGAGAACTAAACAGGATCTTCAAAGGTTAAAGCTATCTTTCTTGCTGATCAATTTATAAAGTGCATATATTATTATGAGAAACGGTAAAATCCATATATTGATGTTATGATGTGCTCTTGCCATCTAAGCTTTAATTTTCAGTTGCATGGAAGTGATAGAACTCTGTCAGTTCTGTGCTGATCATAAAGACGGAGTTGAAAATTTGTCCCATTATTTTGCTTGGCTTACTTTTTGTGTAGATGACCAGTTGTACCCATTGTGTACATGAGCATTATCCACACACACTTTAAAACTCTGTTCATGTAATTGCATGAAGAACAAAAAATTGGTTTGGTTTTTTCGAAAGAACAAATCATCATCTGACATAAATCCAAATGATTTTACTATTTTCTTTATTTGGCAGTGCTTACTAAATATATAATGTTCAGATTTTTTTACTAGGAAAATATGCTTAATTCGGACATACTGGGCAGAGGTTACAAAAGGTGCTGGAAGGAGATGCTAGAACAAAGCTCAGATGCAGTCACCATGGTGAGTGCGCTGGTGCTGAGGATTACAGAGGCTGGTGATGTTTTGATGCAACTCTGACAATTCAGCACCACTAAGTTGGTCTGTTGAGGCTGCTCTTGGTTCATTTTAGTTGTAATATTGTCATTTATTCGCCAAGCCACCTGTTCGGAGCAAATATGTCTATTGGCACTCGGCAGTACTATTTTATAGATGACAAGCCGTCACTCTCTACTACACAGCATCCTCCAGAACAAAACGTCCGGCCATGCATTGCATCCACTTTTCCTGTTTCCATGCATGTTCCTGATGCCGCCACTCTCTAATCTAGTTTCCACGCATGTTCCTGCTGCCGCCAAAGCACTGCCCAAGCTAATGCATGCACGCAAACGGTGGACTAACATCGTTTGCTCCACACATTCCTCCAGCGAGCCAATCTACTTGGATCATCCCCCATGCTCCCTATATCCAGCGGTGGCAAGCCTATGCACAGCTAGCCATGTGGGTAGAAAATCCGCGTCGATATATGTAATATGATCAAGAAGAAGAAATGAAGATGGAGTTCTTATGTGGAACTCAATATTAGCCATGCTCTATCTTATGTGAGTATGAGAAGATACAAGGTTGAGTTGGGCAAGTTCAAGATGAGCATCTTGAGTGGATCACATGCTTGAAGCTTGCCGTCTATTTGGTGATAATGGACATGTGAAGATGTGCATCAATGAAGCTCTCCCATCATAGTGTATGGGGGAGCATTTGTGAGTCTTCACAAAGCAACATTCATCAAGTGAGGCATTCCGGCTTGTGTAGAGCTTGAAGAGTTATCATCAAGATCAAGCGGGATGCGCAAGGCTAAGGTATGACCTGTTGAAATATTGGGCCCACTTTTAGTGGCCCAAATTAGATTTCAGTTTTTCCTATAAATCTCAAAGCCCACATAGTGGCAGCCTTGTGAGTTTGAGCCCAAGTTGGTGGCAGCTCACTAGGGAGTGGCAAGAAGTGGGAAGTTTAGTCCCACATGGAAAGTTGGGAGAAAGTTAGACCACCTTATAAGGTGGGTTGTTCCACCACTAGTAAGTGAGTGAGAATAGGAGTGCTACACGCGCGCTCCTCCTCCTCCTCGCTCGCTCGCTCGTCTCGTCTCGACTCGACTCGACTCGACACGTCACGTCACGACGCGCGCGCCGCGTTCGTGGTGAGTGGATTGAGCCTCGAGCCGAGACTTTCCTTACTTTTTGCAGCTCAGGAAAACGAACAGAGTCCTAGACGGACGCGTCGCAGTTAGTCGGTTTGGGTCGCTCCCGGATCGTGGGCTAGCCTAGGGTTTCCCGAGCCTATATAATCTCCTGCCCGGCTACCGCAGAAATACATCCAATACACGAGTTAGGGTTTCCACCTCTCTCTGCTTGCGCCGCCATCGTAGCCTACTCCATCCCGTGAGCCAACGTGCATCGGCGAATGGGAGAGCAGGTTGATACGTCTCCGACGTATCGATAATTTCTTATGTTCCATGCCACATTATTGATGATATCTACATGTTTTATACATACTTTATGTCATATTTATGCATTTTCCGGCACTAACCTATTAACGAGATGCCGAAGAGCCGCTGTCTGTTTTCTGCTGTTTTTGGTTTCAGAAATCCTAGTAAGGAAATATTCTCGGAATTGGACGAAATCAACGCCCGGGGGCCTATTTTGCCACGAAGCTTCCGGAAGACCGAAGAGAAGACGAAGTGGGGCCACGGGGCGACGACACGCCGGCGCGGCGCGGCTCGGGCCCTGGCCGCGCGGCCCTGCTGTGTGGGTCCCCCGTGACGCCCTTTGACCTGCCCTTCCGCCTACTTAAAGCCTCCGTCGCGAAACCCCCAGTACCGAGAGCCACGATACGGAAAACCTTCCAGAGACGCCGCCGCCAATCCCATCTCGGGGGATTCTGGAGATCGCCTCCGGCACCCTGCCGGAGAGGGAATCATCTCCCGGAGGACTCTTCACCGCCATGGTCGCCTCCGGAGTGATGAGTGAGTAGTTCACCCCTGGACTATGGGTCCATAGCAGTAGCTAGATGGTCGTCTTCTCCTTATGTGCTTCATTGTTGGATCTTGTGAGCTGCCTAACATGATCAAGATCATCTATCTGTAATGCTATATGTTGTGTTTGTCGGGATCCGATGGATAGAGAATACTATGTTATGTTGATTATCAATCTATTACCTATGTGTTGTTTATGATCTTGCATGCTCTTCGTTATTAGTAGAGGCTCTGGCCAAGTTTTTACTCTTAACTCCAAGAGGGAGTATTTATGCTCGATAGTGGGTTCATGCCTCCATTAAATCTGGGACAGTGACAGAAAGTTCTAAGGTTGTGGATGTCCTGTTGCCACTAGGGATAAAACATTGATGCTATGTCCGAGGATGTAGTTATTGATTACATTACGCACCATACTTAATGCAATTGTCTGTTGTTTGCAACTTAATACTGGAAGGGGTTCGGATGATAACCTGAAGGTGGACTTTTTAGGCATAGATGCATGCTGGATAGCGGTCTATGTACTTTGTCGTAATGCCCAATTAAATCTCACTATACTTTTCATATCATGTATGTGCATTGTCATGCCCTCTCTATTTGTCAATTGCCCGACTGTAATTTGTTCACCCAACATGCTATTTATCTTATGGGAGAGACACCTCTAGTGAACTGTGGACCCCGGTCCTATTCTTTACATCGAATACAATCTACTGCAATACTTGTTCTTTACTGTTTTCCGCAAACCATCATCATCCACACTATACATCTAATCCTTTGTTACAGCAAGCCGGTGAGATTGACAACCTCACTGTTTCGTTGGGGCAAAGTACTTTGGTTGTGTTGTGCAGGTTTCACGTTGGCGCCGGAATCCCTGGTGTTGCGCCGCACTACATCCCGCTGCCATCAACCTTCGACGTGCTTCTCTACTCCTATTGGTTCGATAAACCTTGGTTTTTTACTGAGGGAAACTTGCTGCTGTACGCATCACACCTTCCACTTGGGGTTCCCAACGGGCGTGTGCTTTACGCGTCATCAAGCTAAATTTCGGGCGCCGTTGCCGGGGAGATCAAGACACGCTGCAAGGGGAGTCTCCACAATCCAATCTCTTTACTTTGTTTTTGTCTTGCTTTATTTTATTTACTACTTTGTTTGCTGCATTATATCAAAACACAAAAAAATTAGTTGCTAGCTTTACTTTATTTACTGTCTTGCACTCTATATCAAAAACACAAAAAAAAAATTTAGTTACTTGCATTTATTTTATCTAGTTTGCTTTATTTACTACTGCTAAAATGTGTACTCCTGAAAATACTAAGTTGTGTGACTTCACAACCACAAATAATAATGATTTCTTATGCACACCTATTGCTCCACCTGCTACTACAGCAGAATTCTTTGAAATTAAACCTGCTTTACTGAATCTTGTTATGCGAGAGCAATTTTCTGGTGTTAGTTCTGATGCTTTTGCTGCCCATCTTAATAATTTTGTTGAATTATGTGAAATGCAAAAGTATAAGGATGTAGATGGTGACATTATAAAATTAAAATTGTTTCCTTTCTCCTTAAGAGGAAGAGCTAAAGATTGGTTGCTATCTCTGCCTAGAAATAATATTGATTCATGGACTAAATGTAAGGATGCTTTTATTGGTAGATATTATCCTCCCGCTAAAATTATATCTTTGAGGAGTAGCATAATAAATTTTAAACAATTAGATAATGAGCATGTTGCACAAGAAGAACATGTTGAGGAAGAACATGTTGGTAAATTCTGTCGAAGAAACCTCCTCCTTGAGTGATAAGATTGATGCTATTATGTCTATGCTTGTGAATGATAGGACTAATGTTGATCCTAATAATGTTCCATTAGCTTCATTGGTTGCCCAAGAAGAACATGTTGATGTGAACTTCATTAAAAATAATAATTTTAACAACAATGCTTATCGGAACAATTCTAGTAATAACTATAGGCCATATCCTGCTGTTAATAGTAATAGTTATGGTAATTCTTATGGGAATTCTTACAACAATAATAGGAGTGTACCCCCTGGTCTTGAAGCTATGCTTAAAGAATTTATTAGTACACAAACTGCTTTTAACAAATCTGTTGAGGAAAAGCTTGATAAAATTGATATTCTTGCTTCTAAGGTTGATAGACTTGCCTCTGATGTTGATCTTTTAAAATTGAAAGTTATGCCTAACAAGGATATTGAAAATAAAATTGTTACTACAGCAAATGCCATCCAAGTTAGAATTAATGAGAATATAAGATTGATGGCTGAATTGCATGCTAGGTGGGAAAGAGAAGAAAATGAAAAACTAGCTAAAGAGAATAATGTAGCTAAAGTTTGGACTATTACCACCACTAGTAATGTTAATGATTCACATGTTGCTGCACCTCCTACTATCAATGGTAAAATACTTGGTGTTGGCAATGTTACTACTCCTAGTGCGAAGCGTGCAAAATTACCTGAAACTGCTAAAACTGCTGAAATTGATAAAACTGCTGAAATTTTTCAAAATATTGGGGACAATGATCCCATTGCTGTAGATCATAATGGTTTAGACTTTCATGATTGTCACATCTCTGAAGTTATAAAGTTCTTACAAAAGCTTGCTAAAAGTCCCAATGCTAGTGCTATAAATTTGGCCTTTACAAAACATATTACAAATGCTCTCATAAAAGCTAGAGAAGAGAAACTAAAACTTGAAATCTCTATTCCTAGAAATTTAGAAGATGGTTGGGAGCCTATCATTAAGATGAGGGTCAATGATTTTGATTGTAATGCTTTATGTGATCTTGGTGCAAGTATTTCTGTTATGCCTAAGAAAATTTATGATATGCTTGACTTGCCACCATTGAAAAACTGTTATTTGGATGTTAATCTTGTTGATAATGCTATAAAGAAACCTTTGGGGAGAGTTGATAATGTTCGCATTACCGTTAACAATAACCTTGTCCCCGTTGATTTTGTTGTCTTGGATATTGAATGCAATGCATCTTGTCCCATTATATTGGGAAGACCTTTTCTTCGAACTGTTGGAGCTATCATTGATATGAAGGAAGGTAATATTAAATATCAATTTCCTCTCAAGAGAGATATGGAACACTTCCCTAGAAAGATAATGAAGTTACCTTTTGATTCTGTTATTAGAACAAATTATGATGTTGATGCTTCGTCTCTTGATAATACTTGATACACACTTTCTGCGCCTAGCTGAAAGGCGTTAAAGAAAAGCGCTTATGGGAGACAACCCATGTTTTTACTACAGTACTTTATTTTATATTTGAGTCTTGGAAGTTGTTTACTACTGTAGCAACCTCTCCTTATCTTAGTTTTGTGCATTGTTGTGCCAAGTAAAGTCTTTGATAGTAAGGTTCATACTAGATTTGGATTACTCGCGCGAAACAGATTTCTTTGCCGTAACGAATCTGGGCCTAATTCTCCGTAGGTAACTCAGAAAATTATGCCAATTTACGTGAGTGATCCTCAGATATGTACGCAACTTTCATTCAATTTGGGCATTTTCATTTGAGCAAGTCTGGTGCCACTTTAAAATTCGTCTTTACGAACTGTTCTGTTTTGACAGATTCTACCTTTTATTTCGCATTGCCACTTTTGCTATGATGGATGAATTTCTTTGATCCATTAATTTCCAGTAGCTTTGTGCAATGTCCAGAAGTGTTAAGAATGATTATGTCACCTCTGAACATGTAATTTTTTATTGTGCACTAACCCTCTAATGAGTTGTTTTGAGTTTGGTGTGGAGGAAGTTTTCAAGGATCAAGAGAGGAGGATGATACAATATGATCAAGGAGAGTGAAAGCTCTAAGCTTGGGGATGCCCCGGTGGTTCACCCTCGCATATTTTAAGAAGACTCAAGCGTCAAACTTGGGGATGCCCAAGGCATCCCCTTCTTCATCGACAACATTATCGAGTTCCTCCCCGAAACTATATTTTTATTCCATCACATCTTATGTGCTTTGCTTGGAGCGTCGGTTTGTTTTTGTTTTTGTTTTTGTTTGAATAAAATGGATCCTAGCATTCATTGTGTGGGAGAGAGACACGCTCCACTGTTTCATATGGACAAATATGTCCTTAGGCTTTACTCATAGTATTCATGGCGAAGGTTGAATCTTGTTCGTTAAATTGTTATATGGTTGGAATCGGGAAATGCTACATGTAGTAACTCTAAAATGTCTTGAATAATTTGATACTTGGCAATTGTTGTGCTCATGTTTAAGCTCTTGCATCATATACTTTGCACCTATTAATGAAGAAATACATAGAGCTTGCTAAAATTTGGTTTGCATATTTGGTCTCTCTAAAGTCTAGATAATTTCTAGTATTGAGTTTTGAACAACAAGGAAGACGGTGTAGAGTCTTATAATGTTTACAATATGTCTTTTATGTGAGTTTTGCTGCACCGGTTCATCCTTGTGTTTGTTTCAAATAACCTTGCTAGCCTAAACCTTGTATCGAGAGGGAATACTTCTCATGCATCCAAAATCCTTGAGTCAACCACTATGCCATTTGTGTCCACCATACCTACCTACTACATGGTATTTCTCCGCCATTCCAAAGTAAATTGCTTGAGTGCTATCTTTAAATTTCCATCATTCGCCTTTGCAATATATAGCTCATGGGACAAATAGCTTAAAAACTATTGTGGTATTGAATATGTACTTATGCACTTTATCTCTTATTAAGTTGTTTGTTGTGCGATAACCATGTTTCTGGGGACACCATCAACTCTTTGTTGAATATCATGTGAGTTTCTATGCATGTCCGTCTTGTCTGAAGTAAGGGAGATTTACCACTCATTTAATGGTTAGAGCATGCATAATGTTAGAGAAGAACATTGGACCGCTAACTAAAGCCATGAATCATGGTGGAAGTTTCAGTTTTGGACATATATCCTCAATCTCATATGAGAACATTAATTGTTTCTACATGCTTATGCATTAAAGAGGAGTCCATTATCTCGTTGTCTATGTTGTCCCTGGTATGGATGTCTAAGTTGAGAATAATCAAAAGCGAGAAATCCAAATGCGAACTTTCTCCTTAGACCTTTGTACAGGCGGCATAGAGGTACCCCTTTGTGACACTTGGTTAAAACATGTGTATTGCAATGATAATCCTGGTAATCCGAGCTAATTAGGACAAGGTGCGGGCACTACTAGTATACTATGCATGAAGCTTGCAACTTGTAAGATATAATTTACATGATACATATGCTTTATTACTACCGTTGACAAAATTGTTTCATGTTTTCAAAACCAAAGCTCTAGCACAAATATAGCAATCGATGCTTTCCTCTTTGAAGGACCTTTCTTTTACTTTTATGTTGAGTCAGTTCACTTATTTCTCTCCACCTAAAGAAGCGAACACTTGTGTGAACTGTGCATTGATTCCTACATACTTGCATATTGCACTTCTTATATTACTTTACATTGACACTATCCATGAGATATACATGTTATAAGTTGAAAGCAATCGCTGAAACTTAATCTTCCTTTGTGTTGCTTCAATACCTTTACTTTGATTTATTGCTTTATGAGTTAACTCTTATGCAAGACTTATTGATGCTTGTCTTGAAGTACTATTCATGAAAAGTCTTTGCTTTATGATTCGGTTGTTTAGTCATGTCATTACCATTGTTTTGATCGCTGCATTCATTACATATGCTTACAATAGTATGATCAAGGTTATGATGGCATGTCACTCCGAAATTATCTTTGTTATCGTTTACCTGCTCGGGACGAGCAAGAACTAAGCTTGGGGATGCTGATACGTCTCCGACGTATCGATAATTTCTTATGTTCCATGCCACATTATTGATGATATCTACATGTTTTATACATACTTTATGTCATATTTATGCATTTTCCGGCACTAACCTATTAACGAGATGCCGAAGAGCCGCTTGTCGTTTTCTGCTGTTTTTGGTTTCAGAAATCCTAGTAAGGAAATATTCTCGGAATTGGACGAAATCAACGCCCAGGGGCCTATTTTGCCACGAAGCTTCCAGAAGACCGAAGAGAAGACGAAGTGGGGCCACGGGGCGACGACATGCCAGGGCCTGGGCCCTGGCCGCGCGGCCCTGCTGTGTGGGTCCCCCGTGACGCCCTTTGACCTGCCCTTCCGCCTACTTAAAGCCTCCGTCGCGAAACCCCCAGTACCGAGAGCCACGATACGGAAAACCTTCCAGAGACGCCGCCGCCGCCAATCCCATCTCGGGGGATTCTGGAGATCGCCTCCGGCACCCTGCCGGAGAGGGGAATCATCTCCCGGAGGACTCTTCACCGCCATGGTCGCCTCCGGAGTGATGAGTGAGTAGTTCACCCCTGGACTATGGGTCCATAGCAGTAGCTAGATGGTCGTCTTCTCCTTATGTGCTTCATTGTTGGATCTTGTGAGCTGCCTAACATGATCAAGATCATCTATCTGTAATGCTATATGTTGTGTTTGTCGGGATCCGATGGATAGAGAATACTATGTTATGTTGATTATCAATCTATTACCTATGTGTTGTTTATGATCTTGCATGCTCTTCGTTATTAGTAGAGGCTCGGCCAAGTTTGTACTCTTAACTCCAAGAGGGAGTATTTATGCTCGATAGTGGGTTCATGCCTCCATTAAATCTGGGACAGTGACAAAAAGTTCTAAGGTTGTGGATGTGCTGTTGCCACTAGGGATAAAACATTGATTCTATGTCCGAGGATGTAGTTATTGATTACATTACGCACCATACTTAATGCAATTGTCTGTTGTTTGCAACTTAATACCGGAAGGGGTTCGGATGATAACCTCGAAGGTGGACTTTTTAGGCATAGATGCATGCTCGGATAGCGGTCTATGTACTTTGTCGTAATGCCCAATTAAATCTCACTATACTTTTCATATCATGTATGTGCATTGTCATGCCCTCTCTATTTGTCAATTGCCCGACTGTAATTTGTTCACCCAACATGCTATTTATCTTATGGGAGAGACACCTCTAGTGAACTGTGGACCCCGGTCCTATTCTTTACATCGAATACAATCTACTGCAATACTTGTTCTTTACTGTTTTCTGCAAACCATCATCATCCACACTATACATCTAATCCTTTGTTACAGCAAGCCGGTGAGATTGACAACCTCACTGTTTCGTTGGGGCAAAGTACTTTGGTTGTGTTGTGCAGGTTTCACGTTGGCGCCGGAATCCCTGGTGTTGCGCCGCACTACATCCCGCCGCCATCAACCTTCGACGTGCTTCTTGACTCCTACTGGTTCGATAAACCTTGGTTTCTTACTGAGGGAAACTTGCTGCTGTACGCATCACACCTTCCACTTGGGGTTCCCAACGGGCGTGTGCTTTACGCGTCCTCACAGGTCTCCGGAACCGCTCGTCCTTGCGATCCTGTACGGGAGAGGGCGAATTAGGTTTTTGGGAAGCGCTCTGCGCGACTGCTCAAGCTCTTCATCACGGGTCGCCTTCCTTCCAAGTCGGGCGGTGCTGCCTACCGTCGTCTTCAACGCCGTCTACTTCGACCCGTCGTCCCCATCGTCAACAACGTTGTCATCAACAACGTTACTGCTGCGACATCATGTGGTGACCCGGCATACCACTGCATGGTGTAGTATGTAAGTCTGATATAACACCAATGAAACACCGTTCCACTAGTATTATATCGCTCAGAGTGGTACAACAGAAACATATGCGGGTCCAAGGTATGTCTATAGAATTACAACATTGACTCTATTACATAAGATCGAGCACAGCCTCCTACCTTACAATGAGGTAAAACTGCAGATAACTCCGGAAGAACGACTCGTAGTCTAGTCTTATCACGAACTCTATTTGTAGAGTATTTCACTAACTACGAAGGCTAAGAATAGACTCTAGCTAAATAGGAGCTAGGTTTAGGAAGCTAGTTCCCTTCTATGGCTAAACTAGGTTTTCTCCTTGTTGGATGTGGTATCTGACTCCTCTGACAGGGTCATGTCTCGTGAAGTAGTTGTTGACTCCTCGGCCTTCGAGCTGCACTGTAGATCCTCCTTTGATGCCTCCATATCTAAGCGAGGATTTAAGAGTGGGATGAGTACGAGCGTACTCAACAAGTTCATTATAGGAAAGAGGTGTTTAATGCACTAGCTACGCATTAGACCGGAAAGTCTAATACCAATGCAGGTTTTGATAAACATTTCTTCAAGAGATTGCTTTTATTTCAAAGAGCTATGTCCGTCGACCTTCACCGGTTTACTAGAACTTCATGGAGCTCCTTTCCGGCCGCGTTCGCAGCTCCATATCCCGGAACAGGGAGTGACAGGTCACGGTTCTTTACACTCGCAGAGGTGTGTTGCTTTACCCATAAGAGATCTTAACCTTGGTGCCAACCGGGCATATGTTCCCGTCCACACTTCCTTTGGTGTGAGGCCCGGTATAAGGTCTAGCCAATCATGTTCCTCCGCTACCTCGAACACCCACCCTTTGTTGCATGCCCCGACCCTGGGTCCACGCCGGTCCCATTATTCCCATATATTTCGGGGTGGACCCCGACCACGACAACAATGCTGGGCTCTACCATACACTCCTACGCCGGTAGCCGCAACCCATCATAGACCGCAATACCGTGGGGACTTAAGGCTTCCCCAGCCTACCGCTTGTTCTTCGGGCGACAAGTGTCTACGGACAATGCCGTGGGGACTTAAGGCTTCCCCAGCCTACCGCTCTCCCCCGACAGATACAAGTGTCTACGGTAAAGCGCATCCGTTGATGAACGAGAGGTGGAAACACTTTTGACTACTCCGTCCCACTCCGGATCTTATGGTTAACACGGGTATTACGACACAAGAATCACTGGCGACATTTGTTGTTTAATCCTAGATGGATATAAACCCTTGCAATGGAACCTCCACCATATCAACACATTCCATGGTTCCATTGCCCACCACATAGTCATATTCATAGTTATGAAAGTAGTGGTTTTGGTTTTTATGCAATAGTGATAATTATAGTACTTTGCAAGTAATTTGATAAAGATACTCAAATGACATGAGCAAGCGATGAACTTGCCTTTCTTGACTGCAAGATTATGCAGGCAAGGTCTTCGATACGCAATAACTCCAAATTCTGAAATAACATCATCGTCCGGTAAGGACGATGTTTAAAAGATTGCCAAGGATGCAATAATGCATAAGTATGAGATGCAATCGCTCTAAGCATGACCTAACCCCGATGATTTAGGATCAGTGAGTTGTAATAATTGGTTCAGGGTGTGTTGCACTTTTAGAGTGATTCACAAACAAGGTTCTTATTAAGGATTGGTTGCTTGATATCATAAACATGTGTTGTAATATATCATAATAATAATACTAATAGCATACAACAATAACATTTGGTATAACACTAACATGTAATGAATAGTGGTTGGTTTTAGCTCTACATGGCATGGTTAACGATTAATTATCATATACTTCTAAAGAATAACTTTTGAAGAACATGTTCTTTTAATAAAGAACAAGGATGATAATTTGGGTGGTGGAGTTCTATGGTTTATTATGGTTTCATGTAGTTTCCGGAGTAAGTATTAGATGGATCCTGAGAATGTTGGATTTATTAGCAACAAGGCTTGAATAGTTTTACTTAAGCATAAACAACTTAAGCAATTAGTTATTCATGGTTGCTATCATGGTGGGTTCATCTTGCTGGTGATAACTGGCTAGGTTTTATGGTTCCTATTAAGCAGGGTTGATGATGATCCTTTATTTACTTCAAAAGAATAACTTTTGAAGAACATACTTCTTAAATAATAAGAAGTATAACTATTAGGGTTGTGGTTGTCTAGGTTTTGTTATTGGATTCATTAAGTAAGGAATGGTGGTTTCCTAAATAGGACGTTTAATAATTATCTCACACTAATAGGGTTTAGTGTGTATGGGATGTGATGTCAATATTAGCATGGTTGCTATTGGAGTTCATCACAATGGTGTGATGCTAAATAGGGATAAATAAGGATGATGGTTTTGGTAATAGGATCTAGGGTTTACACTTGGTTGATCTTAGTTGATCACCTTGGTTTAATGGTATGCATACTTGGAATACTAATTTGCTAGTGATAGGGTTCTACATTTTATGTGGACATAGATATGTCTTTAGTTGCTAATTATGGCTCTATGGTAATGGAGTAACATGATCACATGTTCTAACCTAGGGTTTAGGTTAGAATTAAATTAAGGTTCACATGTAATAATGGAACTAGGGTGTGATGCATAATTGAATTAGGATCTTAGGGTTCCACATAAAATTATGAGGTTATCACTTGGTTTATAATGGAACTAGGGTTTCCTAATTAATTTAGGGTTTTAGGAGTCACATGAAATGATAGGGTTGTAGTATCATTCCATATGGAATTAGGGTTTGCTATTTACCATGTAGTTCTATGATTAATAACTTCATTTTAAATTTGAAGTTATTAGTAACTTGGAAATAAAAATAATATTGGATTTGGCATTTTATTATTTTTAAACAATTAATAATTAAGGTAATTATTATTTAGGGTTTCAAATCCTCCTAATAAGGATTTAGTAAATTAATAGTAAAGGAAAATTAATTTTAATGTTCCTTATTTACTTACTGGTTTTTTATTTATTTTATTTATTTTTACTAATTATTGAATTTTAATTGTATTTAAAATTAAAATTAAAGGCTTAAATAACAAGTATTAAATAATTAAATTTTATTAAAAATAAAAATTTCGTTTTATATTTTTATTGGATAGAGTTTATTTTTAGGATCATTTTGATATCACATTTGGTATTTTTCAGAATTGGAATGAATTTGATTTATTTCTGTAAAGTTGCAGCAATTTGTGAAATTTGGAATTTAAACTAAAAATAACTAAAGCTACCCGGCCAGGATACACCCACAGCCAATGACTGGTGGGGTCCTAGCCATGTCACCCGCCATGGTGGCGATGACGTGGCACACCCCACGGTGGCCGGTGGCAGAAGCGGTGGTCGCCGGCGATTCCGGCCACCCGCGGATGGGCGACTGGTTCCATTCGAACCAGCGCACAACGAGGAGCCAAAAGGTGGCGGCGCCGCCCCGGTTAGGTCACCGGAGCTTGACCGACGGCGGGGTACTGTGGCGGTGCTCGCCGGTGATCAAACGCGGCGACTATCCAGGCGTCTAATGAGCACGCCGAGCACATGAGGAGGAAGAGAAGCTCACCCTGAGCACGCAGGGCTTGGTGGCGACTTCAATGGTGGTCGGCATCGCCGGAATTGCTCGCTCCCGGCGTCGGGGAAGAAGAGCTCGTCGGCGAGGCTACAGGTTGCCCCGGCTCGATTCCTTTTGCACCTTGAACAAGTCGAGGACGGCGGAGACGTTGGTGGTCACGGCAAGGTCTGGGAACGCCTCAATCGACGGCGATGGTCGATGTCTGAGCGGATAGGGTTTCGGAAATTGGGGAAAATCGAGCAGAGGAGGAAGAAAGTCCGGCTAGGGTTCGTGCTGGGGTTTTTATAGGGCGTCGAAGAGTGCCTCGTCACGACGCCGATGAAGGAGAAGGCGCCAGCGAGGGGGAGAAGGAGAACACGGCGTCGCGGTGGCCTCCAGTGCACGGAGGGGATGAGGACGAACTCGTCCTCGAGTTTTTGTGATGAAGGGGTATTGGGCTACGAAGTGGTGCTGGGCCATGGGCTGCTGCTAGGCTCGGTGGCCTGTAGTGCTGGGCTGCTCAGCCAGGTAAGTATTTCCCTCATTTTTTTCTCTGTTTTTATTTTTCCTATTGTATATTTTCTATTTCAACTCAAATTTGAATTCAATTCTATTTGCAGATATTTGTAATTATGCTAATCCATTCAAGATTTAGTATACTGACTATTGTTTGACTATTTTAGTTGAATTCATATCTTATATTAGATTATTTGCATATTTGTGAACTTATTCAACATAACCTTTAAATATAAACTTATATTTTTATTTTTATTCGCTTTCTATTATGCAATCAATTCTGTTTAGAATTATGAGAGTGGGTACTTTCATCTCAAAGTATTTCAGAGCTTGTTATTATGTCTTGGTTTCCATTTGAGGAATTAATCACTTGCATATTATTTTATGTGAGCAACATTTTATTAGGGCTTTATGATTTCTATTACAACCCCCTTGTAAAGTTGATGTTATTATTATCTTTGAAAGAATCTAGGGTAGGTATTGTTCCATCATGGTTGTGCTTGGTTACCAGAATAAATAGTTGATCACTACATATATGGTTTAAACCATATAATGTAGCACAGGGTTTTTCTTATGTTCAAGAATTGAAACATAAGAATTGATTAATGTGCAGTACTAGGGTTCTAATGTTATTTATCAAAGGGCATATGGTTTGGAACTTAGTTGTGGCTTAGGTTTTAGTTATGATCACCCAAGTGATACTCAAACTAGGGTTGAGATTTAATTCTAGGTTATAGAGATGGGATGACACCATATTGCATGTGCTAGGATTTAATCTCCCCTAACCATGATAAGGTGGTTGCTTGCTTAATATTGCATGTGCTTCCCTAAATACTAAGGCTTTGGGACTAGGTTTCTATTAGTATCCCCAACTTATCATTAAAGTAACTATATTGATTGTAGTTCTTTTTATAGTTAACTTTGGTCATATGAATAGATGGTTTCTCACCATATTAAGTATGGAGTTTTACTCTAAGGTTTTCTTATGTTTCTTAGGTGAAGCATAAGGGGAATGTAGATGTGGTAGAATTCTACTTATGATCACCAAGTGAATCACAAGGTAAGGTTAGGATATAAGCCTATGGTTGCTTACTAGCTACCTCCCTATGATTTCATGTGGTGAATGAGATCTACTTATCCTATTAGGGTTTATTCTTAATACCTCAAGTTCTTAGGGTTTATGGTCATCACTCAATCTATAATGATCAAAGTTTGGCTTCCTAAGGATCTCTCACTAAATGGGGTTCTCACTTCCATGATCAAGCATTGTCTTGATCAGCTAAGGTATAGTACTTATACTTTACTTTCTTGGATGGGACTACTATGGTTGCCTCTAAAGTTTATATCCCAGGAGAATGCCTGAGATATCATGTTAGGGTTCTACTCAACAATGATGATATGATCATCTGGTTATAAGAATAGTTCTCTCCCTCAAATCCAGGTGTTGCCTCATCTATCTTGAGTGTAACTCCATAGCTTGAGTTCTCTCATATAGGAATGGTTTATTCTAGGGTTGATGGTGTACTCACAAGATTTCCTTAGGTATCGAAGCTAAGATTCCATTTGTCTAACTTAGTTGGATTAGTCCAACCCTTATTTCACTAATTCATGGATATAGTCCTATTCCACTTGGTATTTGGTTATCTCATCACTCCAAGATGAACTGGTTTACAACCCAATATTTTAGTTCAATGGTGTCCTTGATTCTTAAGTAGGTAAAGCTAAGGTTAGTATGACTGGTCTCTCTCATTTGGGAAGGAATTCAATGATAACCTAAGGTTAGGCTCCCTAGAGGTTGATGTGATCATCAATATCTAGGTTTAACATAATTAGGTTCTCTCTCTAGGAATTGTCTTGAAAAATATCCCGATGTTCCTATGTTATGGCAATGGTTACCATATTATGATCTGTTATGAGATCAAGCAGTTGATCATTGATTAAAGTGTTGTTGTGTTGATTATTAGTTCCATTTGATCTAACCCCTTAGATCAACTTATCTCTACCCAAAACAAGGTTTTAGCAAAGTCACATTGAGGTTTATAGCACTTGACTTGATGAGCTACTTCAATTCCACCAAGGTCAAGTGAAACTTCGCTATCTGTGGATTGTTTTACTTTAAAGCGCGAAAATTCCCCAGATTTTCTATGCATGAATGCAATGCACACATCTGTTTCCTCTATTTTTGTAACCCCATTACCTGGGATATTACACATCATCTGCTACACCTCCACCGCCAACTCCACCAGATCGGTACGTGCGACTTATCTTGATCTGTTTAGCGATGGATGCTTTATCGTTTGCGCTGCTGCTACTCATGTTGATTAATGCATCTAGTATGTTTGAGTTTCACATGTTAGTAGTTGTTGTCATCATGTTTTATATTTTGGAATTAATCATGGAAATTGTACCTAATTCTCCAACAATCCAAAAACCTAATTGTAGGCAATTTCCTGAGTTAACAATGGCTGGTTTTGCTGATGCACTGAGGCCAGATAAGTTTACCGGTGTGCACTTTAAGAGGTGGCAAGTTAAGGCCACGCTCTGGCTTACTCATCTGAAAGTGTTCGAAGTTGGTGATGGTTTACCTGAAGGAACTATATCTGACCAAGATCAGAACAAGTTCAAGGAAAACAATACTCTCTTCATCGGATGCGTTCTGAGTATTCTTGCTGATCGTCTGTGTGATGTGTACATGCACATAACAGATGGTAAAGAGCTCTGGGATGCACTGAATGCTAAATTCGGTGCAACCGATGCAGGCAGTGAACTATACATCATGGAGAGCTTCCATGACATCAGAATGGTAAACAACCGTTCTGTAGTCGAACAAGCTCATGAGATACAGTGCATTGCGAAAGAGCTCGAACTCCTTAAGTGTGCCTTACCTGACAAGTTTGTGGCTGGACGCATCATCGCTAAGTGGCCCCCTTCATGGAGGAACTTTGCCACAACTCTCAAACACAAGAGACAGGAGATATCAGTTGAAAATCTGATAGCGTCTCTTGATGTTGAGGAGAAAGCTCGGGCTAAGGATAATATCGAGAAAGGAGAGGGTCGAGCCTAGCGCCAACATGGTGCGTAAGAAACCCTACAAGCAAGAACAAAGGGAATAACAAGCCCTCCTTCAATAAGCCTATGAAGACTACAACCTTCAAGAAGAAGAAGATGATAAACAAAGCAGATCCGAGCTGCTTTACCGTGGAGAGGCTGGCCACTTTTCTAAGGACTATCCGGAGAGGCGCAGACCGCAAGAAAAAGGCGAAGCATGTCAACACTGTTTCCGCTAGCAATGCTGATGGGTATGGTAATCTTTTTACTGTTCTTTCTTTATTTCAATCTCCATGTTGGTGGATTGATACGTGTGTTAATGTTCATGTGTGTGTTGACATATCCATGTTCACTTCTTACCAGGTCGCCCGGGATTCCTCTGTCCTGATGGGGAATGGGTCACATGTTTCGTTCATGGTGTTGGCACGGTAGATCCGAAGTTCACTTCGGGAAGATCGTGCAGCCGTGGAACGTGCAGAGATGTCCCTACTATGAACAAGAATCTCGTTAGCGGCTCCCTTCTATGCAGAGATGGGTTTAAGGTTGTTTTAGATTCGAATAAAGTAGTTGTTTCCAAGTTTGGACAATTTATTGGTAAAGGCTATGAGTGCGGAGGCTTGTTCCGCTTTTCGCTTTCTGATTTCAGCAATAAGTCTGTGAACCATATTTGTGGCAATGTTAGTGATGATACCAGTGTTTGGCATTCTCGTTTATGTCACATTAATTTTGGTTTAATGTCTCGGCTATCCAGCTTTAAGTTTAATTCCGAATTTCACCATTGCCAAAGGTTCTAAGTGCCATAGTTGTGTGCAATCAAAGCAACCTCGGAAGCCTCACAAGGCGGCCGAGGAGAGAAACTTGGCACCTCTAGAACTCATACATTCCGATCTATGCGAGATGAATGGTGTGTTGACAAAAGGTGGAAAGAGATATTTCATGACATTGATTGATGATGCGACTAGATTCTTGCTATGTTTATTTGTTGCGAACTAAAGATGAAGCTTTAGACTACTTTAAAATTTATAAGGCGGAAGTTGAAAATCAACTAGAGAGAAAGATCAAGCGTCTTAGGTCGGATCGTGGTGGCGAATATTTTCCTAAAATCTTTGATGAATTCTGTGAGGAACATGGCATTATTCATGAGAGGACGCCTCCTATTCACCCCAATCAAACGGGGTTGCCGAGAGGAAAAACCGCACTGCCCGACTTGGTGAATTCCATGTTAGCCACTCGCTGGTTTATCAAAGGCATGGTGGGGGAGGCTTTGTTGACTTCATGTCATGTCCTGAATAGAGTTCCTAACAAGAATAAAGATAAAACCCCTACGAGGAGTGGGCTGGGAGAAAACCATCACTTTCGTATTTGCGCACATGGGGATGTTTGGCGAAAGTCAATATTCCAATTACTAAGAAGCG
>NC_061509.1:100598186-100626203 GCF_022539505.1 Lolium rigidum | reverse complement strand
GGGCCAGAAAAGGAAAGTCCACCTGATCGGACTGACCTCGTTTTACCAGGAATCGAGGTCGACCTCGATGTAGCACAGCCCTTGTTAGAAAGCGATAGCTTCCCTGATCCTTGCCGTGCATATCCATTGTTTTGACCCGAACATTTTCAGAAAGCGACCGGAGAGATTCACAAAACATATAATTTTCCAATGCCATTTTTTATTAGTGCAGTGCCAGTTTTTTTTTTAAGAACGTCCAGTCCCACTCGCTGATTTGCTTTTCCTCTCAGTCAGCCCATTAGTGTAGTGTTCAAAATGAGGCCTATTGGGCTAACGGTGATGCTTTCGTGACGTGATCACTCCGCTTTCTAAGCCCAAACTCTGTCCCAGTGAAAGCAAAGTCCACGGTGCCATCAAAGTTGCATCTCCATCTCCATCTCCATCTCCATCTCCACTACTTTAAAAGAGCAAGAGCGTCCCATCCAACAAATCTTAACCGTTAAATGACCCGCATCGTATGGTCCAGATTGATTTCATATTTGACGGAGCGGAACACCCCGTCCCCATCTCGGACCAAACCTCTCGCAGATCGTGCTTTCTTCTTTTTCCCCGTCCCACCCTCACAACCTGCGCCAAACCAGCGGCTCGAAGGAACCGCCGCCACCGCGGTCTTCCTGGGCACGCCGTAGTAGCTGCGATTGACCACCAGCCTTCCAGATCCGAGGACCACCGCTGCCGAGGTTGATCGCCGGCCTCTCGATCCGAGGAATCCCCCGCTCCTAGGCTGGGGCGCCCACACCATGACGACGGATTCCGCTGTGCGCGACGCAGCAGAAACGATCGGGCAACGTTGATCTAGGTCAGGACGGATCCAGTCTACCGTTACTGACACCTACGACGTGCTATGGTTGTTGTGGTGCTCCATCAGCAATGGAACCCGAGTCCCTCTACTCTTAGCTGTGCTTAGATCGCTTTTCTAGGATTCAATGAATAGGCTGTTCCCCATAGAGCTGAAGTATAGTACATTCAGATGGTGTCAACGTTCACAACGCTAGCATTTATGGTCCTGTAAACCAACAGGTTTCTTCAAATGCTCAACGTTTTGTTCCACAGGTAGATGGATATTGTTCATTTCATTTTTTATATGAGGTTGGTTCACAGCTACCATTTGCACGGATAAATATTCATAATAAAAAGCTATGTAAAGCTGATCCGAGTATAATATTTTAGTCTCCAGGACCATTATCAGATAACCTCTTCCCGTCCGTTATTATGTACTCCCTCCAGCCCTTTTTTTACAGAAGATTTAATGAAAATATAGGCTAAAATATATCTTGATTCATTGAACCTACAACAAGTATTTAGGGCGAGGGAGTAGTAATTTTTGCAGGTGTTGGCAATGTATATATTTCTATGCAGATGTTGAAATAGCTTAGGTACAACAAAATAAGATTGCAGAAGTAACTTTCTTGAACGGAGCAATTGAACCAACATGTCTTTATACATTGGTATGTTAGCTATGTAGTTCTCTCTATTGTTCGGTCTGATTTTATCTTGATCAACTGGGTGTGTCTTTTTCGCGGTATGATGAATGTGGCCTGGGTACAGATCTAGCAAAAAATCGTGGCTTTCAGACACAGCAGAGTATTCTTTAAAATCATAAGTATTTCAATGCTGGAGATTTAGCCTAATTTTCCTTTTTCAAACAAAGATTTAGCTTATTCTTTTCATTGATGCTAATCATTTTCAAAATAGAATGATCTTTTATCTCATATCTCCATCGAGTTATACATGAAAAATAGGTGTTTTATAGACGCTCCCATTGATTCACGAGTATTCGCAACTATTTGAAAAATGGGAATTTACCACGAAAGAAAAAGTACGGCCTGTGTTATGAAAGTGTCAAGCAAGAGTTTCTTCGTATTTCTGAATCGTTGTTTTCCTTCAGAGTTTACTAAACTCTTTTTTTTTAAAATCTTATGTAGGAGAGATGGACCGAAAGATTTGGCTTTGCAGGGACCAACATCTACACTGAGATTCTCAAGCACGCCACTCCTGTAGACAGGTATATATGAGTATTGAGTATTGTTAGTGTGTACATGTACATTTACATCTAAATTCCAATTACAAAGGCTTTTCTTGCGTTCTTATTTTTGTGTATTCCCATACCCTAATGTTATACTTCCTTCATTCCAGATGAAACACGTAGAAGCTTATTTTGGTTTGGCATGGTCCTGCCCTTGACGGCGTCGTCCGCCGCCGCCCCGCATACTCATCCCACAGGCTCGCTGCCTCCGCCTGCGAACACTGGGTCCTTGCACGCTCGACGCCGCCGACATGAACACCATTTCTCTGAAGCTGTTACCTGGAGCTAAAGGTAGACTTTCTGTTTTCCTCAATCTTTCCCCAGTTGCATTGTTCTGTTCATGGTGCCAAATAGTGCATTGTTCTGTTCATTCATTGGTCCATTTCACTTCTATACTGGTATATATCCAAATAGTGCAGTGTTGTAGCTTCTATTGGTTCAGATTGGTTCAGCTTAGTTCATATTTTGTTTGTCTATGATTATGTACTTGCTGTATGACAAACTAAGGAAGCTGGGCTTCAGTCGTTTAGATTGGTTCTTCTGCATTCCTTCAGATCGCGCAGCTACTTCTGTTTACAAATCTGAACTGCTACTCCTCAATACTACTTATGTTTACACGAGTTGTGTATGTACCAAATTTTAACTTCTCAGATTCAAAGTTATGCATGAACCAAATCTGAACTACTACTTCTGTTTACACGAGCTCGGTATGTACAGGGGTACAACTTGCGCTCAGTAATGCAGGTTTGAACCAAAATGAATTCTGGACTTTTTTAATTCGAAAACGCTGATCTACTCTGTTCATTAAGTCCTCATAGTTTTGAATGTGAAATTGACAGTAAACAACATTTAATCTGTGTCACTATAGTGTGTTCTTCTTAGTTATTACCCTTCTATATGATTGATGTAGTATGGGAGGTTTAAAAGAAAGATAGCTATTGAATATTTGACCAAAGATTTATTCGCGGTATTTACTTTTGATATTCAAGTTGGCTTATTACAGATTTCGAATTTGATCTAACTTTCATTGATTTGATGTAAAGCTACAGGTAAGTCTCCACTCTCTTTATTAATGTAGATATATATGCTCCCCACTTATGGGATCTCACGGTATCATTCCTTATGTATCTCCACTACTTTAAAAGAGCGAGAGCGTCCCATCCAACAAATCTTAACCGTTAAATGACCCGCATCGTATGGTCCAGATTGATTTCATATTTGACGGAGCGGAACACCCCGTCCCCATCTCGGACCACACCTCTCGCAGATCGTGCTTTCTTCTTTTTCCCCGTCCCACCCTCACAACCTGCGCCAAACCAGCGGCTCGAAGGAACCGCCGCCACCGCGGTCTTCCTGGGCACGC
The DNA here is from genome assembly GCF_022539505.1 of Lolium rigidum. NCBI lineage: Eukaryota > Viridiplantae > Streptophyta > Magnoliopsida > Poales > Poaceae > Lolium > Lolium rigidum. Next base: position 100,622,775 of record NC_061509.1, on the reverse strand, counting down.
CGTAGTAGCTGCGATTGACCACCAGCCTTCCAGATCCGAGGACCACCGCTGCCGAGGTTGATCGCCGGCCTCTCGATCCGAGGAATCCCCCGCTCCTAGGCTGGGGCGCCCACACCATGACGACGGATTCCGCTGTGCGCGACGCAGCAGAAACGATCGGGCAACGTTGATCTAGGTCAGGACGGATCCAGTCTACCGTTACTGACACCTACGACGTGCTATGGTTGTTGTGGTGCTCCATCAGCAATGGAACCCGAGTCCCTCTACTCTTAGCTGTGCTTAGATCGCTTTTCTAGGATTCAATGAATAGGCTGTTCCCCATAGAGCTGAAGTATAGTACATTCAGATGGTGTCAACGTTCACAACGCTAGCATTTATGGTCCTGTAAACCAACAGGTTTCTTCAAATGCTCAACGTTTTGTTCCACAGGTAGATGGATATTGTTCATTTCATTTTTTATATGAGGTTGGTTCACAGCTACCATTTGCACGGATAAATATTCATAATAAAAAGCTATGTAAAGCTGATCCGAGTATAATATTTTAGTCTCCAGGACCATTATCAGATAACCTCTTCCCGTCCGTTATTATGTACTCCCTCCAGCCCTTTTTTTACAGAAGATTTAATGAAAATATAGGCTAAAATATATCTTGATTCATTGAACCTACAACAAGTATTTAGGGCGAGGAGTAGTAATTTTTGCAGGTGTTGGCAATGTATATATTTCTATGCAGATGTTGAAATAGCTTAGGTACAACAAAATAAGATTGGAGAAGTAACTTTCTTGAACGGAGCAATTGAACCAACATGTCTTTATACATTGGTATGTTAGCTATGTAGTTCTCTCTATTGTTCGGTCTGATTTTATCTTGATCAACTGGGTGTGTCTTTTCGCGGTATGATGAATGTGGCCTGGGTACAGATCTAGCAAAAAATCGTGGCTTTCAGACACAGCAGAGTATTCTTTAAAATCATAAGTATTTCAATGCTGGAGATTTAGCCTAATTTTCCTTTTTCAAACAAAGATTTAGCTTATTCTTTTCATTGATGCTAATCATTTTCAAAATAGAATGATCTTTTATCTCATATCTCCATCGAGTTATACATGAAAAATAGGTGTTTTATAGACGCTCCCATTGATTCACGAGTATTCGCAACTATTTGAAAAATGGGAATTTACCACGAAAGAAAAAGTACGGCCTGTGTTATGAAAGTGTCAAGCAAGAGTTTCTTCGTATTTCTGAATCGTTGTTTTCCTTCAGAGTTTACTAAACTCTTTTTTTTTTAAATCTTATGTAGGAGAGATGGACCGAAAGATTTGGCTTTGCAGGGACCAACATCTACACTGAGATTCTCAAGCACGCCACTCCTGTAGACAGGTATATATGAGTATTGAGTATTGTTAGTGTGTACATGTACATTTACATCTAAATTCCAATTACAAAGGCTTTTCTTGCGTTCTTATTTTTGTGTATTCCCATACCCTAATGTTATACTTCCTTCATTCCAGATGAAACACGTAGAAGCTTATTTTGGTTTGGCATGGTCCTGCCCTTGACGGCGTCGTCCGCCGCCGCCCCGCATACTCATCCCACAGGCTCGCTGCCTCCGCCTGCGAACACTGGGTCCTTGCACGCTCGACGCCGCCGACATGAACACCATTTCTCTGAAGCTGTTACCTGGAGCTAAAGGTAGACTTTCTGTTTTCCTCAATCTTTCCCCAGTTGCATTGTTCTGTTCATGGTGCCAAATAGTGCATTGTTCTGTTCATTCATTGGTCCATTTCACTTCTATACTGGTATATATCCAAATAGTGCAGTGTTGTAGCTTCTATTGGTTCAGATTGGTTCAGCTTAGTTCATATTTTGTTTGTCTATGATTATGTACTTGCTGTATGACAAACTAAGGAAGCTGGGCTTCAGTCGTTTAGATTGGTTCTTCTGCATTCCTTCAGATCGCGCAGCTACTTCTGTTTACAAATCTGAACTGCTACTCCTCAATACTACTTATGTTTACACGAGTTGTGTATGTACCAAATTTTAACTTCTCAGATTCAAAGTTATGCATGAACCAAATCTGAACTACTACTTCTGTTTACACGAGCTCGGTATGTACAGGGGTACAACTTGCGCTCAGTAATGCAGGTTTGAACCAAAATGAATTCTGGACTTTTTTTAATTCGAAAACGCTGATCTACTCTGTTCATTAAGTCCTCATAGTTTTGAATGTGAAATTGACAGTAAACAACATTTAATCTGTGTCACTATAGTGTGTTCTTCTTAGTTATTACCCTTCTATATGATTGATGTAGTATGGGAGGTTTAAAAGAAAGATAGCTATTGAATATTTGACCAAAGATTTATTCGCGGTATTTACTTTTGATATTCAAGTTGGCTTATTACAGATTTCGAATTTGATCTAACTTTCATTGATTTGATGTAAAGCTACAGGTAAGTCTCCACTCTCTTTATTAATGTAGATATATATGCTCCCCACTTATGGGATCTCACGGTATCATTCCTTATGTATGTAAAAAATCATTAAGAAGGATAGGAGACATGCATTGTGAAGCCTAAATTTTTCAGGATTTATACGGATCTTAAAACTGAACCTTATTGGCAATGTTCATATGCTCTTTCTGGAAGTGCTAAGAGTAGAGGTGCATGAAATTTTTCTTTCAAGTTGAACCATCCAACATTTACTTTTATTGGATTGTTCATAACAGTTTCTTTTTCCTGCAAGAACGCGAGGCAACGTTCAGATAAAATTAAGGGATTGAGTTTTGTGTAAATTTCTCAACCAAATGAATATTAAATAATCACCAATACACTTTGTGCCAATTTTTTGTGCCTTTGCAATGTTGTCCCAGGAGTAGTGGTGGTAGATCGTAATCATAAGCTGTTTTGCATCACATTGTCGTTATTTAAATAGTGTTTTTCTGTTTGCTGCAAACTTTATGGTAATACATCTAAAAGCTCATTAAATATATCCAACCCTTCTTTTGAGAGGAAAATGAGAACCTTTGGTGCCATCAGTGATACAAAACATTATTTGTCCATTGAATATATATTTTAAGTTTGTGTCATACACTTTTTATTATTGACATTCTTTCTTGCTATCTTCGACCTTTTCTGAATGTTTGGTAGCTCTGAGAAGTTAACAGGTTGCTATTCTTTCTTACTAGCTTCTGGGACCTGTAATGGTATTATTAGATTGTCTTCATAGGAAATTATTTATGCATTCTACTGAAACGGGACTTTTTTTTGAACAGGGGATCGGGGTCTAGAAAGACCCCGAAGAAGCTGCATTAACTCGGTGGGTACATTTTACAGTACATGCCCTGAAAGAAAGAAGCTTGAAAGCAGGCCAGGAAATTTACACAGAGGACCCTAAAAAGAAAATTGCAAACGCCATCGAGTCCCAGAAGATCCTCTTCTCCACCGCTGCTTGAATCCCGTCGCCGGCCGGCCTCTTCGCGTCGGGGACACACCACTTGACGCAGGTAGAACGGGGAACTCCGGCCGGAACTCAACTTGAAAGGCCTCCTTGACGGCACACCGGCCTGGAGGTTGATGGAGGAGCTGCACCACACGCAGCATCCCAGCGCGGAGTGGCCGCTGTTAAGAGATCGGTCCACATACGTGTGTATTTGTATCGTATGTGCCTTGTATTGTAACCTGCCAAGTATATAAATAGAAGAGGTGGGGAGCACGTTGCTCCATCCACGAAAACCCTAAACGTGTGTTTTAACTTGGTATCAGAGCCTACAGCCGCCGCACGGGTCTCCCTTCTCCCGATCCGATCTCATCGCTGCCGCCCTCTCCGATGGGTTCCTCTAGCGCAGCGATGCAGCTCTCCGTCATCGGACCGGTCGTCTCTCCGCCCGCGCCGACGGCTGCTCCCACGGTTCCCACTGTCGGGATTCGTCTCGATCGCAACAACTTCGCTCTGTGGCGTGCTCTTACGCTCACCAACCTCTCCGGGGCTTCGCTCCATGGTTACCTCGATGGCACGATGGCGGCGCCAGCCAAGACCATCACCGAGGGCACCGGCGACGCTGCTCGGCAGGTTGACAACCCCGCGTATGGTACGTGGTGGACTCAGGACCAGAAGGTCCTGGGCGTGCTCCTCTCCTCCATGACCGAGGAGATCGCGAGCCAGCTCCTCGGCTGCAAGACGGCGGCCGCGGCATGGACGGCGATCCATGCCATGTTTTCCGCGCAGAGCCGCGCTGGAGTCAGGCATCTCCGTCGCCAAATTCAGGGACTGCGGAAGGGCGATGCGACCGCAAGCGAGTATATGCACAAGGTGCAGGCTCTGGCTGACGCCATGGCCACCGCTGGGTCCCCTCTTCGTGACGATGAAATCATCGATTACATGCTTACCGGCCTCGGCTCCGCTTTCAATCCGATCGCGGCGTCCCTGAACATGATCACCAGGGTGGTTACCGCCGCTGAGTTCTATTCCATGGTCCTGAACTACGAGGGCCTGCAGCTGTCACAGCTGGCTGAGACCGAGGAGTGGGCCTCGTCTGCCAATGCTGCTGCTCGTGGTGGTGCTCCCTGGCAGCCCCGCTCGCCCTTGCCCGCCTTCTCTGGCGGAGGCTCTCAGCCTGGTTACGACGGGGGCAACAGCGGCCGTCAGACTTACGGCGGAAACGGTGGAGGCGGCTATGGGTCGCCGGCGGGCGGCCACGCCCAGCCCTACGGACCGCCAGCGGGCGGCAACGGCAACGGTCGCCCAACTGGCGGCAATTACGGTGGTAACGGCGGCGGTGGCAACCGCGGCCAGAACGGAGGACGCCGGCGTCAGCGCCCGCAGTGTCAAATCTGCGGCTATTGGGGGCACAGCGCCGATGACTGTCGGAACCGCTTCAACCCCGACTTCGTGCGCGGCAACAACCAGCAGCGTGCCGGCAACTCGGCATCGACCAGCTCTCCGCCCTGGATGATGGACACCGGGGCGACGGATCATCTGACAAATGATCTTCAGCGTCTCCACATGCAGGAGCGCTATGGCGGGACGGATCAGGTTCAGGTGGCCAACGGTGCAGGTTTGTCTATTGCCCACATTGGTCACTCTTCTTTAGCCGGTTCACAACTAAAACTGAATAATATCCTTCATGTCCCGCATATTAGTCGAATCTTCTCTCTGTTTATCGCCTTGTCTGTGACAATGATGTCTTTGTTGAATTTCACCGATATTTTTTCTGTGTTAAGGACAAGGTCTCCCGGAGAATTCTGCTTCACGGTAGAAGTCATGGCGGACTCTACCCCGTTCCATTTAGCCGTGCGTCTTCGCCGTCCACTCGTCGTGCTCTTTCTGGTGCCAAGGCTTCATCGTCTCAGTGGCATCAGCGTCTAGGTCATCCCACAAATAATGTCGTTCACACTATTGTTAAGAACCATGATTTATCCTGTACTTCCACTAGTCCTCGTTTGGTTTGTGATGCTTGTCAGTGTGCCAAAAGTCATCAACTATCATATACTTTGTCTCATCGTGTTACCACTATGCCTCTTGAGCTTATACACTCTGATGTTTGGGGTCCTGCTATTGCTTCTTCCGGTGGTTTTAAGTACTATGTTAGCTTTATCGATGACTATTCTCGTTTTTGCTGGATCTATCTCCTTAAACATAAATCTGATGTTGAACGGGTGTTTTATGCTTTTCAGGCTCATGTTGAGCTCCTTTTGAACACCAAAACTAAAGCTGTACAATCCGATTGGGGCGGTGAATATCATAAACTCCATCAGTATTTTCAGCGCACGGGTGTCTCACACCGTGTCTCCTGCCCTCATACCTCCCAGCAAAACGGTGTCGCTGAACGCAAACACCGTCACTTGGTCGAGACAGGTCTTGCCTTGCTCGCCCACTCCTCTCTCCCTTTACGTTTCTGGGATGAGGCTTTCCTGACGGCTTGCTACTTGATTAATCGCATGCCTACACCCGTTCTTAACAAAGAGACACCACTTTTCCGCCTTCTCAAAATTCAGCCCAATTACGAGTTTCTCCGTATCTTTGGCTGCGCGTGTTGGCCGAGTCTTCGCAAGTATAATGCTCACAAGCTTGAGTTTAGATCCAAGATGTGTGTTTTCTTGGGCTATAGTCCTATGCACAAGGGCTACAAGTGTCTTGATAAATCCACGGGTCGTATCTACATCTCCCGTGACGTCGTTTTTGATGAATCTGTGTTTCCGTATGCCACTCCTGGGGTTACGGTTGATATTCCCACTCTTCGTGAAGCTATTAATTTCCCTGTCACTGAACCGGCTACGAGTGATCATGTGCGTCAATATGACCTATCTTACCTGTCCACTAACCTGTCCTCTCCAGCTGTTGATCTCCCTGTGCAGAATACCGCGGTGGTCGACGTCTCTCCTCCGGCTATGGACGTGCATGTGCATGCCCCGGGAACCGCGCCCCACTCGGATGCTGCCACGTCGCCGTCGGGTCCTCACGGCACGGATGTTGCCGCGCCGCCTCCGGGTCACACTGCTACGGATGCGGTCACGTCTTCGGCGTGCCCTCCCTCGTCGCCTGCATCGTCTCCTGCATCGTCTCCCGGATCGCCTGCGTGTGGCGCGCCCACGCCACCGCATTCGGCTCCATCGCCTGGCGGTTCGTCAGCTGAGCAGCCGGCTCCGGCGGCCTCACAGCCTGGCCATGGCATGGTCACTCGTCTGCGTGACAACACTCGTCGTGAGAAGCACTACACCGACGGCACTGTGCGGTACGATACTCGTCGCCGTGCTCTCTTTGCAGCGCCGGTGTCTCACCATGATGCTCTTCGTGAACCGGCGTGGCGCGCCGCAATGACGGATGAATTCACCGCTCTCGCTCAGACGAAGACCTGGACTCTGGTTCCTCGACCACCTGGCACTAATATTGTTGGCAGCAAGTGGGTGTTCAAAACCAAGCATCGTCCAGATGGTTCAGTTGAGAAGCACAAAGCTCGCCTGGTTGCTCGCGGGTTCACTCAACAGCACGGCATTGACTATGGTGATACTTTCAGTCCTGTTGTCAAACCAGCCACCATTCGCCTGGTTCTCTCTCTAGCTGTTTCTCGAGGCTGGACCCTTCGTCAGGTTGACGTCAGCAATGCTTTTCTCCTTGGTTTTCTGACAGAAGATGTCTATATGCAGCAGCCCCCTGATTTTGAGGATGTCCGTTTCCCCTCTCATGTATGCAAGTTGCAGCGTGCTATCTATGGTCTAAAGCAGTCCCCTCGCGCTTGGTATGCTCGCTTGAGTACTCGCCTTTTTCAACTGGGGTTTCTTCCTTCCCGGGCCGATACATCCTTGTTCATCTTTAATCAGCGTGGTGTTCAAGTTTTCATGTTGGTTTATGTTGACGACATTGTCATTGCTGGGTCCACTACTGCCGTTGTTGAGGGCCTTGTTCGCTCTCTGTCTGCCACTTTTCCTATCAAGGATCTTGGAGTTCTGGAATATTTCCTTGGATTGGAAGCGTCGTACAATTCAGGGGGCATGCCACTTATGCAGCGCAAGTATGCGCTAGACTTGTTGCATCGGGTTAATATGGAGAATTGTAACCCCACTTCCACTCCGATGGTGCCCACTGAGCGGCTTGCTCGAGATACTGGTGCACTTCTTGGTCCAGAGGATTCTTTCAGATATCGCAGTGTGGTTGGTAGTCTACAGTATTTGACTCTCACACGTCCAGATATATCTTTTGCTGTCAACAAGGTTTGCCAGTTCTTGTCTCAACCCACTGAAGTACATTGGGAGGCAGTAAAACGTATCCTTCGTTATGTCAAGGGAACATTGGATACAGGGCTTCACATTAGGAGGTCACTCCAGCAGAGTGTTAGTATTTTTACTGATGCAGATTGGGCTGGAGATGTTGATGATCGACGCTCTACGAGTGGTTTTGCAGTGTTCGTGGGTCCGAACCTTATTTCATGGAGTTCGAAGAAGCAGCCCACGGTTTCCAGATCTAGCACTGAGGCAGAGTATAAGGCTCTTGCAAATGGAGCAGCCGAAGCTATGTGGGTTTGTTCATTGCTTCGAGAACTTGGTGTTACCCAGCGGCAAGCTCCGATTTTATGGTGTGATAATTTGGGTGCTACCTATCTAACGGCGAATCCAGTCTTCCATGCCAGGACCAAGCACATTGAGATTGATTTCCATTTTGTGCGAGAGCAGGTGGCTGATGGCGCTCTGGTGGTAAGGTTTATCTCTTCTAATGATCAGCTGGCTGACATCTTCACTAAGCCAGCGACACGGCAGATGCTAGACCGATTTCGAACCAATCTAAACCTTGTATGTAGTAGTAGTTTAGATTGAGGGGGAGTGTTAAGAGATCGGTCCACATACGTGTGTATTTGTATCGTATGTGCCTTGTATTGTAACCTGCCAAGTATATAAATAGAAGAGATGGGGAGCACGTTGCTCCATCCACGAAAACCCTAAACGTGTGTTTTAACTGCCGCATCGGCCTAGAGTAACAGCGGCGCCAAATTGCCGCCGTTTAGAAGCTCCGCAGGTTGCAGCCAACAAGATCCCCGGCCATCCAGCTCGAGAAAGAATACACATCCGCCACCATCCTTGCCATCCACCTCCTCGGTGGCCTGAAGAAGACGGCTGGAGACACACATCTTCTCGATCTGAATCACCACCAAATACGAGCTTATTGGAGGAGATCCCAGCGCCGCCGCCACGCTCCGCCTCCGGCTCTGTCCTCCAGAGTGCCACAAAGGAAGCGACGAACACCAGGAGTCGCTGGAATTGGCTCGCGCAAACCAGCGACTCACTCCAGTCGAGCACAAGGCCCAAACTCCATAAAGGTAGCCCTAAACTAGAACCCTAGCCTACTATTTACAGAGGAGGCAGACCACCTAAACCTTCTCTTCGCCGGCCAGCATCGCCGCCGGAGAGAGGAGGCCAGGGGCGGCAGGGAGGAGGAGGAAGCGACTCTCAACTAGGGCGATAAGGGAGAGGAGACAGGGTGAACTGATCGAGTCCGGTGAAACGGACTGATGTAGCTAAATCTCCCCATCCTTCTAAGTTCCCTCACTTTCTTTTATATGCGATGATTGTTTAGGGTGTTTGAACGTCTTGCAATTGGTTTTTCTCATTAGTTGTAATATAAAACTGAATCCTTTCCCTTGGATTTTTTTGACGGATTCCCTTGGAATTTGGATATAAGTAAAACTTGAAATGTACTTCTCTCGGTAGCTAAATATTGTTAGTTTTACGTGTGCTAATTACAACTTCGTTGCTTTCCCAATTAGTACACAGAGAGGCATTGCCCTTAGATACACGTTATTTTTTGGCTTTCTTAATTTTTTGATGGACTATTATACAATTGTTTATAGAGTCATGGAAGAAAACAAAAATCTTTAGTTCTTAATGGTCACTTATTTTGCGCTGCCAGTAGTTCTTGCATGTGAAGTTGGGGATTTTGTCATTTTGTTAGTGTAAGCAGGAAACACCGCTAACGGGAGCCCGTGTTAGAAATTGCGCAAGTGATTCAGTTCCATAATGTTGGTTCATAAATTTACCTCAAGTTCTTTTTCAGCTTGTCATGCTATGATAACCTCTTTAAAAAGTAGTTACATGACGATGCCATCCCTCTACTTCAGTTCAGTTTGTTTGTGTAGATATGACCTATTTATTTTGATACAGTAAATCTCTTCCCGCATCCAGGCCAGGATTTGAGCAGCGGTCTAGAAGATGGAGCTCACCAACCACTCTCTGCAGTATGAAGTTGCTAAGTCTGTTGGTTGTTGCTGAGTTATAAAATTATCTTCTCATATTGGTGTTGGATCTGTTCCTGGTTTTTCTTGGTCAGACTCTTGGCATTCAAAGGAATTTGTAATATTGTGTTGATGATGTCATGTGAAATAATCACACCTCGAGACCAAATAGAAGTGGTAGATCTATTTTTGGACCCATGAAAATCTTACATACTTACTTATTAAAGGATATAGTTGACACATTTTATAATTGTATTCTTATATTGATATAAAGATGTGCGTTGCACGTGCCCCTTTACTAGTATGAGTATATGGCCGAGACCCATGAACCGAGTGCTAAAAGCTGGATTTTTTTCACTGATGGCAGCTATGTCTAAAATGTTGGTAACCTTATGCTCGATATGGACGAAAGGCGATTCACGAGGGGGAGTTCCAGACACCCTTGACAACACATCATTTTGTCAGGAATTTTTTTACTATCTTGCTCTTATACCCAAGCCGAAATCTCCAGCTAGCCAGACTACTGCCCAGAGTACAAAGCGTAAATGGATTCCACCCTCTGATGATCATGCCAAAGCGAATGTGGATGGAGCTGTGTCGGAAGTGCATGGGAAAGGATCAGCAGCTGTAGTTTTCAGAAGTAAAAATGGTTATTATTTGGGTTCATCTGCTGTTGTTTTTTTCAAGCTTAACTGATCAAGCATCGCTCGAAGCTTTGGCTTGTGGTGAGGCTCTCGCGCTAGCAAATGATTTGCTCGTACAGAAGATCACAATTGCATTTGACAAAAACACTAACCAAACTTAAGAGATACTCTGCGGGAAAAGTTAACGGGATGAGGGTGTTCTCGCGAACATGGCGACGCGGGCCAGGCTAGCGCCGCCGCCGGCCTGATCTCTCCCTTCCGGCGTCCTCTTCATCCGCCGGCTCCAGATCCGGCATCCGCTCCGCGGCATCGTCAACCCCGAGGTTCAGCGCTGCTTCTCGGGGTCGCGGCGTCCCCTTCCTTCCATGCCCGCGGCTCCCATGCGCATGCCCGCGGCGGCGGCCTCCAAGGCCTCGCCGCCCACCGCTGCTTCCGCCGTCGGGCTCGCCTCAGCTGCCCTTGCCTCCCGCCGGTCCGACCCGGCCATCCGCGGGCAGGTCACGAAGCGGCCGCTCCTTCCCAAGGCCAAGATGGTGGCCGTCGAAGCCTCGCCGCCCGCCGGCCCCGCTCCTCTCGTCGGCGCCCCCTCCGGCCAGCTTCCGGTGGCCCTGGAGCTGCTCTCCGTGGCTACAAGCTCCCAGCCTGCCTCGGCCACTTTCGCCCCGCCAGAAGAAGATGCTCCGCCGCCTCCCTGCCCGGGCGTCTTTGGCGTCAACGAGCTCGCCCCCGAGGCCGCACCTGTGCTGGGCTGCTGCGGCATTGTAGGTGATGGCTTGCAGGGGAACCTCTCAAGCTCCAAGGGGTGCGAGGCGCTGGTCCGCTCCGGCCAGGTTGGTAGCGGGTCTGTGGAGGTTGCGCCTACATCCCTCCCGGGGACATCTGCGCCTGCAGCGCACGCCGCGCCCTGGTTCGGGACCTCCGATGCAGCCGCCTGATACGTCTCCAACGTATCGATAATTTCTTGTGTTCCATGCCACATTATTGATGTTATCTACATGTTTTATGCACACTTTATATCATATTCGTGCATTTTCTGGAACTAACCTATTAACAAGATGCCGAAGTGCCGCTTGTCGTTTTCTCGCTGTTTTTGGTTTCAGAAATCCTAGTAAAGAAATATTCTCGGAATTGGACGAAATAAAAGCCCAGAGGCCTATTTTCTCACGAAGCTTCCGAAGACCGAAGACGAGACGAAGAGGGGCCACGGGGTGGCCAAACCCTAGGGCGGCGCGGCCCCCCTGGCCGCGCGGCCCCGTGGTGTGGGCCCCCCGTGCCGCCTCTCGACTTGCCCTTCCGCCTACAAATAGCCTCCGTGACGAAACCCCCGCACCGAGAGCCACGATACGGAAAACATTACCGAGACGCCGTCGCCGCCGATCCCATCTCGGGGATCCCGGAGATCGCCTCCGGCACCCCGCCGGAGAGGGGAATCATCTCCCGGAGGACTCTACACCGCCATGGTCGCCTCCGGAGTGATGAGTGAGTAGTCTACCCCTGGACTATGGGTCCATAGCAGTAGCTAGATGGTTGTCTTCTCCCCATTGTGCTATCATTGTCGGATCTTGTGAGCTGCCTATCATGATCAAGATCATCTATATGTAATTCTATATGTTGCGTTTGTTGGGATCCGATGAATAGAGAATACTTGTTATGTTGATTATCAAAGTTATGCTTATGTGTTGTTTATGATCTTGCATGCTCTCCGTTTCTAGTAGAGGCTCTGGCCAAGTTTTTACTTTTAACTCCAAGAGGGAGTACTTATGCTCGATAGTGGGTTCATGCCCGCATTGACACTCGGGACAAGGATGTAAAGTTCTAAGGTTGTGTTGTGCCGTTGCCACTAGGGATAAAACATTGATGCTATGTCTAAGGATGTAGTTGTTGATTACATTACGCACCATACTTAATGCAATTGTCCGTTGCTTTGCAACTTAATACCGGAGGGGGTTCGGATGATAACCTCGAAGGTGGACTTTTTAGGCATAGATGCAGTTGGATGGCGGTCTATGTACTTTGTCGTAATGCCCAATTAAATCTCACTATACTCATCATGATATGTATGTGCATTGTCATGCTCTCTTTATTTGTCAATTGCCCAACCGTAATTTGTTCACCCAACATGCTGTTCGTCTTATGGGAGAGACACCTCTAGTGAACCGTGGACCCCGGTCCAATTCTCTTTACCGAAATACAATCTACTCGCAATACTTGTTCTACCGTTTTCTCGCAAACAATCATCTTCCACACAATACGGTTAATCCTTTGTTACAGCAAGCCGGTGAGATTGACAACCTCACTCGTTTCGTTGGGGCAAAGTAGTTTGGTTGTGTTGTGCAGGTTCCACGTTGGCGCCGGAATCTCCGGTGTTGCGCCGCACTACATCCCGCCGCCATCAACCTTCAACGTGCTTCTTGGCTCCTCCCGGTTCGATAAACCTTGGTTTCTTTCTCGAGGGAAAACTTGCTGCTGTGCGCATCATACCTTCCTCTTGGGGTTGCCCAACGAACGTGTGAAATACACGCCATCAAGCTCTTTTTCTCGGCGCCGTTGCCGGGGAGATCAAGACACGCTGCAAGGGGAGTCTCCACTTCTCAATCTCTTTACTTTGTTTTTGTCTTGCTTTGTTTTATTTACTACTTTGTTTGCTGCACTAAATCAAAATACAAAAAAAATTAGTTGCTAGTTTTACTTTATTTGCTATCTTGTTTGCTATATCGAAAACACAAAAAATTAGTTTACTTGCATTTACTTTATCTAGTTTGCTTTATTTACTGTTGCTAAAATGGCCAACGCTGAAAATACTAAGTTGTGTGACTTCACAACCACAAATAATAATGATTTCTTATGCACACCTATTGCTCCACCTCGCTACTACAGCGAGAATTCTTTGAAATTAAACCTCGCTTTACCGAATCTTGTCATGAAAGATCAATTTTCCGGAATTAGTTCCGATGATGCCGCTGCCCATCTTAATAATTTTGTTGAACTATGCGAAATGCAAAAATATAAAGATGTAGATGGTGATATTATTAAACTAAAATTGTTCCCTTTCTCATTAAGAGGAAGAGCTAAAGATTGGTTGCTATCTCTCGCCTAAGAATAGTATTGATTCATGGACTAAATGCAAGGATGCTTTTATTGGTAGATATTATCCCCCGCTAAAATTATATCTTTGAGGAGTAGCATAATGAATTTTAAACAATTAGATACTGAACATGTTGCTCAAGCTTGGGAAAGAATGAAATCTCTCGGTTAAAAATTGCCCAACCCATGGACCGACTACTTGGATGATCATCCAAACCTTCTATGCAGGACTAAATTTTTCTTCACGGAATTTATTGGATTCAGCTGCTGGAGGTACCTTTATGTCCATCACTCTTGGTGAAGCAACAAAGCTTCTTGATAATATGATGATCAACTACTCTGAATGGCACACTGAAAGAGCTCCACAAGGTAAGAAGGTAAATTCCGTCGAAGAAACCTCTTCCTTGAGTGATAAGATTGATGTTATTATGTCTATGCTTGTGAATGATAGGACTAATATTGATCCTAATAATGTTCCGTTAGCTTCATTGGTTGCACAAGAAGAACATGTTGATGTAAACTTCATTAAAAATAATAATTTCAACAACAATGCTTACCGGAACAATTCTAGTAACAACTATAGGCCATATCCTTATAATAATGGCAACGGCTATGGTAATTCTTATGGAAATTCTTACAACAATAATAGGAACTCACCCCTGGACTTGAAGCCATGCTTAAAGAATTTATTGGTACACAAACCGCTTTTAACAAATCTGTTGAAGAAAAGCTTGGGAAAATTGATATACTTGCTTCTAAAGTCGATAGTCTTGTCTGCTGATGTTGATCTTTTGAAATCAAAAGTTTTGCCTAATGAGAATCATCATAATAAGATTGCTACTACAGCAAATGCCATTCAAGTTAGAATTAATGAGAATATAAGATTAATGGCTGAACTGCGTGCTAGGTGGGATAGAGAAGAAAATGAAAAACTAGCTAAAGAGAAGAATATAGCTAAAGTTTGGACTATTACCACCACTAGTAATGCTAATGCTACACATGTTGCTGCACCTCCTACTCATACTAATAAAAGAATTGGTGTTAGCAATGTTTCCACTTCTAATGCAAAGCGCGAAAACTCGCTCGAAACCGCTAAAACTGCTGAAATTGCCCGTGATAAAGCTGCTGAAATTTTTTCCAACATTGGGGATGATGATCCCATTGCTTTAGATTATAATGGTTTGAATTTTGATGATTGCCACATCTCTGAAGTTATAAAGTTCTTGCAAAAACTTGCTAAAAGTCCTAATGCTAGTGCTATAAATTTGGCTTTCACGCATCATATTACAAATGCTCTCATAAAAGCTAGAGAAGAGAAACTAGAGCGTGAAGCCTCTATTCCTAAAAAGCTAGAAGATGGTTGGGAGCCCATCATTAAGATGAAGGTTAAAGATTTTGATTGTAATGCTTTATGTGATCTTGGTGCAAGTATTTCGTTATGCCGAAGAAAATTTATAATATGCTTGACTTGCCACCGCTGAAAAATTGTTATTTGGATGTTAATCTTGCTGATCATTCTACAAAGAAACCTTTGGGTAAAGTTGATAATGTTCGCATTACCGTTAACAATAATCTTGTTCCCGTTGATTTTGTTGTCTTGGATATTGAATGCAATGCATCTTGTCCAATTATATTGGGAAGACCTTTTCTTCGAACTCGTTGGTGCTATTATTGATATGAGGGAAGGTAATATAAAATATCAATTTCCTCTCAAGAAAGGTATGGAACACTTCCCTAGAAAGAGAATGAAGGTACCTTATGATTCTATTATTAGAACAAATTATGATGTTGATGCTTCATCTCTCGATGTTACTTGATACACACTTTCCGCGCCTAGCTGAAAGGCGTTAAAGAAAAGCGCTTATGGGAGACAACCCATGTTTTTACCTACAGTACTTTGTTTTTATTTTGTGTCTTGGAAGTTGTTTACTACTGTAGCAACCTCTCCTTATCTTAGTTTTGAGTTTTGTTGTGCCAAGTTAAGCCGTTGATAGAAAAGTAAGTACTAGATTTGGATTACTGCGCAGTTCCAGATTTCTTTGCTGTCACGAATCTGAGCCCACTGCCCTGCAGGAAGCTCAGAAAATTATGCCAATTTACGTGCATGATCCTCAGATATGTACGCAACTTTCATTCAATTTGAGCATTTTCATTTGAGCAAGTCTGGTGCCATTTTAAAATTCGTCAATACGAACTGTTCTGTTTTGACAGATTCTGCCTTTTATTTCGCATTGCCTCTTTCGCTATGTTGGATGAATTTCTTTGATCCACTAATGTCCAGTAGCATTATGCAATGTCCAGAAGTGTTAAGAATGATTGTGTCACCTCTGAATATGTCAATTTATATTGTGCACTAACCCTCTAATGAGTTGTTTCGAGTTTGGTGTGGAGGAAGTTTTCAAGGATCAAGAGAGGAGTATGATGCAACATGATCAAGGAGAGTGAAAGCTCTAAGCTTGGGGATGCACCCGGTGGTTCACCCCTGCATATATCAAGAAGACTCAAGCGTCTAAGCTTGGGGATGCCCAAGGCATCCCCTTCTTCATCGACAACATTATCAGGTTCCTCCCCCGAAACTATATTTTTATTCCATCACATCTTATGTGCTTTTTCTTGGAGCGTCGGTTTGTTTTTGTTTTTTGTTTTGTTTGAATAAAATGGATCCTAGCATTCACTTTATGGGAGAGATACACGCTCCGCTGTAGCATATGGACAAATATGTCCTTAGGTTTCTACTCATAGTATTCATGGCGAAGTTTCATCCTTCGTTAAATTGTTATATGGTTGGAATTGGAAAATGATACATGTAGTAATTGCTATAATGTCTTGGGTAATGTGATACTTGGCAATTGTTGTGCTCATGTTTAAGCTCTTGCATCATATGCTTTGCACCCATTAATGAAGAAATACATAGAGCATGCTAAAATTTGGTTTGCATAATTGGTTTCTCTAAGGTCTAGATAATTTCTAGTATTGAGTTTGAACAACAAGGAAGACGGTGTAGAGTTTTATAATGTTTTCAATATGTCTTTTATGTGAGTTTTGCCGCACCGGTTCATCCTTGTGTTTGTTTCTAACAAGCCTTGCTAGCCTAAACCTTGTATCGAGAGGGAATACTTCTCATGCATCCAAAATACTTGAGCCAACCACTATGCCATTTGTGTCCACCATACCTACCTACTACATGGTATTTTCCAGCCATTCCAAAGTAAATTGCTTGAGTGCTACCTTTAAAATTCCATCATTCACCTTTGCAATATATAGCTCATGGGACAAATAGCTTAAAAACTATTGTGGTATTGAATATGTAATTATGCACTTTATCTCTTATTAAGTTGCTTGTTGTGCGATAACCATGTTTACTCGGGGAACGCCATCAACTCATTGTTGAATTTCATGTGAGTTGCTATGCATGTTCGTCTTGTCCGAAGTAAGGGCGATCTACACTGAGTTGAATGGTTTGAGCATGCATATTGTGAGAGAAGAACATTGGGCCGCTAACTAAAGCCATGTTCCATGGTGGAAGTTTCAGTTTTGGACAAACATCCTCAAATCTCTAATGAGAAAAGAATTAATTGTTGTTGAATGCTTAAAGCATTAAAAGAGGAGTCCATTATCTCGTTGTCTATGTTGTCCCGGTATGGATGTCTAAGTTGAGAATAATCAAAAGCGAGAAATCCAAATGCGAGCTTTCTCCTTAGACCTTTGTACAGTGCGGCATAGAGGTACCCCTTTGTGATACTTGGTTAAAGCATATGTATTGCGGTGATAATCCAGGTAGTCCAAGCTAATTAGGACAAGGTGCGGGCACTATTAGTACACTATGCATGAGGCTTGCAACTTATAAGATATAATTTACATGATGCATATGCTTTATTACTACCGTTGACAAAATTGTTTCATGTTTTCAAAATCAAAGCTCTAGCACAAATATAGCAATCGATGCTTTTCCTCTATGAGGACCATTCTTTTACTTTCAATGTTGAGTCAGCTCACCTATTTCTCTCCACCTCAAGAAGCAAACACTTGTGTGAACCGTGCATTGATTCCTACATATTCGCTTATTGCACTTATTATATTACTCTATGTTGACAATATCCATGAGATATACATGTTACAAGTTGAAAGCAACCGCTGAAACTTAATCTTCTTTTGTGTTGCTTCAATACCTTTACTTTGAATTATTGCTTTATGAGTTAACTCTTATGCAAGACTTATTGATGCTTGTCTTGAAGTGCTATTCATGAAAAGTCTTTGCTTTATGATTCACTTGTTTACTCATGTCATACACATTGTTTTGATCGCTGCACTCACTACATATGCTTTACAAATAGTATGATCAAGATTATGATGGCATGTCACTCCGTAAATTATCTTTGTTATCGTTTTACCTCGCTCGGGACGAGCAGTAACTAAGCTTGGGGATGCCGATACGTCTCCAACGTATCGATAATTTCTTGTGTTCCATGCCACATTATTGATGTTATCTACATGTTTTATGCACACTTTATATCATATTCGTGCATTTTCCGGAACTAACCTATTAACAAGATGCCGAAGTGCCGCTGTCGTTTTCTGCTGTTTTTGGTTTCGTAAATCCTAGTAAAGAAATATTCTCGGAATTGGACGAAATAAAAGCCCAGAGGCCTATTTTCTCACGAAGCTTCCGAAGACCGAAGACGAGACGAAGAGGGGCCACGGGGTGGCCAAACCCTAGGGCGGCGCGGCCCCCCTTGGCCGCGCGGCCCCGTGGTGTGGGCCCCCGTGCCGCCTCTCGACTTGCCCTTCCGCCTACAAATAGCCTCCGTGACGAAACCCCCGCACCGAGAGCCACGATACGGAAAACATTACCGAGACGCCGTCGCCGCCGATCCCATCTCGGGGGATCCCGGAGATCGCCTCCGGCACCCTCGCCGGAGAGGGGAATCATCTCCCGGAGGACTCTACACCGCCATGGTCGCCTCCGGAGTGATGAGTGAGTAGTCTACCCCCGGACTATGGGTCCATAGCAGTAGCTAGATGGTTGTCTTCTCCCCATTGTGCTATCATTGTCGGATCTTGTGAGCTGCCTATCATGATCAAGATCATCTATATGTAATTCTATATGTTGCGTTTGTTGGGATCCGATGAATAGAGAATACTTGTTATGTTGATTATCAAAGTTATGCTTATGTGTTGTTTATGATCTTGCATGCTCTCCGTTTCTAGTAGAGGCTCTGGCCAAGTTTTTACTTTTAACTCCAAGAGGGAGTACTTATGCTCGATAGTGGGTTCATGCCCGCATTGACACCTGGGACAAGTGATGTAAAGTTCTAAGGTTGTGTTGTGCCGTTGCCACTAGGGATAAAACATTGATGCTATGTCTAAGGATGTAGTTGTTGATTACATTACGCACCATACTTAATGCAATTGTCTCGTTGCTTTGCAACTTAATACCGGAGGGGGTTCGGATGATAACCCGAAGGTGGACTTTTTAGGCATAGATGCAGCTGGATGGCGGTCTATGTACTTTGTCGTAATGCCCAATTAAATCTCACTATACTCATCATGATATGTATGTGCATTGTCATGCTCTCTTTATTTGTCAATTGCCCAACCGTAATTTGTTCACCCAACATGCCGTTCGTCTTATGGGAGAGACACCTCTAGTGAACCGTGGACCCCGGTCCAATTCTCTTTACCGAAATACAATCTACCGCAATACTTGTTCTATCGTTTTCTCGCAAACAATCATCTTCCACACAATACGGTTAATCCTTTGTTACAAGCAAGCCGGTGAGATTGACAACCTCACTGTTTCGTTGGGGCAAAGTAGTTTGGTTGTGTTGTGCAGGTTCCACGTTGGCGCCGGAATCCCCGGTGTTGCGCCGCACTACATCCCGCCGCCATCAACCTTCAACGTGCTTCTTGGCTCCTCCTGGTTCGATAAACCTTGGTTTCTTTCTGAGGGAAAACTTGCTGCTGTGCGCATCATACCTTCCTCTTGGGGTTGCCCAACGAACGTGTGAAATACACGCCATCACCGCCATGGAGGAGGGGAGCTTGCCTCCCTGATGCCGCAGTCTGCTGACGGGCGTGAGGCGGGAGATGGGGTGTTGCCCCTTGCTGCCGCGTGGCCTGCATCTTGGGTGTCCGCTGCAGACAATGATGATGAGGATGGTGAAGAGGAACTGGTTCCCCGTACGCCACCGGCCACCAAGTTCTTCAATGTTGCTGCTGCCCTTGTTGACAAGGTTGTTGGCAAGGAAACGGAGTGTGTGGTTGGCGAACGCGATGGTTGGCAGGAGGTGATGCCACGGCGTGGCCCGCGTCGTCCGGCTCGCCGGTCCCGCCAATTGCTCGTCGTCCTGTTCCTGCTTGGCTCAAGGGTAGATGTTGCAGGTGCCTAGCTCTTGGTCACCGTGCTGCGGTTTGCTGTGACCCCTTCAGGTGCTCTCGATGCCTTGAGAACGGTCATCGGGCACGTGACTGCCATAACGCTTGGCGTCCTCTCAGCTTGTTGGCAGGCCGTGCCGCTGCCTTCGCCCCGCCAAGCGGATGCTCCTTGCAGGGCCCAGGTTGAGGTCTCGCCCCCGTCCGATGTGCCTTGTCGTCGGTTTTGGGCGTCGGTTGTTTCCGCTCCTGTTGGTTCTTTGGCCTCGCCGAATATGCAATCTGCTTTGGAGAAGCAAGCCGAGTTGCTTCACGAGGTTGTCCGTCCTCTTCACGAGGTTGTTGACTCCTTGCATGGATGGATGCTAGCGATTGGAGGCTTTCTCGGAGCGGGCGGAAGCTATGTTGGGTAGACTTTCCCGGACGTCTGCCGATCCTTTGGTTCTACCTGATGTTGGCAAAGTGGGCTCAAGCATAGCGGGCCTTCATGGTTGTTTCTCTCCTCGTGCTAGTGCCAGCTCGGCGATCACAGCTCCGGTCATGCACATCATGCCTGAGCTCTTGGAGTTATGTGGTGGTGTGCCTATGCCTCCTTCTATCGAGAAAGTGATGCCCGACTTGCACGAGTCCTCGGATGTGCCTTCTCCGCCGTGCCAGGCACTTGGCTTTGAGAAGTGTGGTGGTGTTGGCGATGAAGTCTCTGTGATTCCTGTTGATGATGGGGTCACTAAGTCTGGACTATTGCCGACGGTGCCCGCAGCTGTTGTTGCTAGAGAGGTTTGTGATTTTCTCGCCACCTTAGCGCTTGTCTTCCCGGATCCGCGGTTGGTTGACGGGTGCCCCCAATATCGTGGCATATCTATTTCGACGTGTTGTAGGAGTGCCGTGTTGAAGTGTATGTTGGTGTTGTGTTGGCTATAGTGGGTGCGACTCTGTTGTTCGGGTCACTATTAGGCTTGGTTGTGGGTGGGTGTGTTATTTGTGGGGACTTGGTCCTATTGTTGTAGGTTTTCGCTCGGTTTTCTCCTAAAAACTGAGCACTCTCTTCTTAATTAATAGGTGGGGCAAAGCTTTTGCCTCCATTTCAAAAAAAAAAAAAATTTGCATTTGACTGCCAACAGGTCGTCAAGGACATTGAAGACGGAGTAGGCAGAAGATATGCACCCATTATAAGAGAGATTAGTGTTTATCGAAGTGAATTCTCGGAGATATCCTTTGTCCATGAAGGAAAAAAGTCCAACACGGAAGCTCATAACTCGACTCGCCAGCAGCCATGCACTATCATTAGGCCAGGGGGGCGCCATCTGTGGCTGCTACAACCCAATGATTCTGTATTAATACCTGTTATCTTATCCTTTGATCAATAAAGCGAGCAAGTCATTCTAAGAAGAAAAAAAATCAAAATTGGATCGTGTCTGCCCTAGAAGAGAAAACAGTCCGTGCTTGGGGATTTGCTATCACTAGTTAGCGTGCAGGTGTGCGCGTCTCGATTAATTAATGCAAATTGCAATGCAGCTTTTGTAGAACAATAAGCTTCTCATTGTGTCATCATTTCTCATTAGTCATTTTGCAGCCTCTCTCCAGTTCCAGCTATCTATTCTTCATTTGTTTCTCTGTATCAAATTCACCCGACGGTTGTAATTCTAAGATACATTATTGTTGTACACAATTGTGCTGAAATAAAATGAGGCAATTCAAAATTTAAATAATTGTACAATCAATAATTCCATCAATCGAGACCCAACTTGTGGTTAGATGGTACCCGAGACCACCAGCCGATCAACCAATCAATTAATAATTGTTGTGAATGAGCAACTAGTATTCACTGTGGGCGAAAGCCCAGTATATGTACATGAGATACATTATGCAGGGAAACCCCTCATACAAAGAGAATATACAGTAAGGGGTTTATACAACACTAACACCCCCCCTCAAACTTATGGTGGATTAACAACACTGAGTTTGGAGAGAAAGAACCCATGTTGTGCTTTGGTCTGGGACTTCGTGAAGAAGTCAGTAAGCTGTAGCTCAGAAGGCACATAATGAAGAGCCATAACCTGATCCTGCACAGCATGACGCACATAGAAGGCATAAACACCGATGTGTTTGGTGAGCTCGTGCTTCACCGGATCACGCGCAATGCTGATGGCACCAGTACTGTCCGATAAGAGAGGAGTCGGGGCGTCAGCAGAAACACCAAAATCCGCAAGTAACCAGCGTAACCAAGTCACCTCAGCCGTCAAGAGAGCCATCGCTCGCAACTCAGCCTCGACACTCGATCGAGAGACTGCAACCTGTTTCTTGGTCTTCCAAGTAATGAGAGAGCCACCAAGAAAGACACAGTAGGCAGAAAGAGACTTGTGATTTTCTAGATCGCTAGCCCAGGTAGCATCTGAGTTGGTCTGGAGCTGTAAGGAGCTGGAGCTAGGAAAGAAGAGACGACGGGAGATAGTGCCACGAAGATACCGGAGGACACGAAGGAGATGACTATAGTGGACACTAGTGGGAGCAGACATGAACTGACTCAGAATGTGGACCGGGTAGGAGATGTCAGGACGAGTGACAACAAGATAGACAAGGCTCCCAACCAGGTGACGATAGAGAGACGGGTCCGGAAGAGGATCACCATGAGTTGCACGGAGGCGGACATTGAGCTCCATAGGAGTCTCGACAGTGCTCTCATCACCAAGAGCGGCACGAGTGAGAAGGTCCTGAATATACTTCTCCTAGGAGATATAGAAATCATCGGAGGTAGAGGAAACCTCAAGCCCAAGAAAGTAGCGGAGATGACCAAGATCAGTCATGAGAAACTGATCACGAAAACGGGCCTTGACAAAGGCAATGAACTCAGGGTCGTCACCTGTGATGATCATGTCATCGACATAAAGAAGAAGGAGAGTCCGACCACGAGAAGATGTGTGGACAAAGAGCGCAGGGTCATGTGCACTAGGGAAAAAACCAACAGAGGTCACCACATAGGCGAAACGCTGAAACCAGGCGCGAGGGGCTTTCTTAAGGCCATAGAGAGAGCGCCGGAGACGACAGACCATGCCATCGGGAATAGAGTAGCCATGAGCTGGCTGCATGTATACCTCCTCACGTAACTCACCATTAAGAAAAGCATTCTGCACATCAAGCTAAGAGACAGACCAGTGACGAACAGAAGCAACAACAAGAAGAGTACGAACAGTGGTCATGTGAGCCACTGGAGCAAAGGTTTCATCATAGTCATGACCATGCTCCTGCTGAAAGCCGCGAGCGACAAGATGAGCCTTATAGCGCTCAAGAGAACCATCGGAGCGAGTCTTGATCTTGTAGACCCACTTGCAGGTGATGGGACGAACAGAGGAAGGAGGAGTGACAACATCCCAAGTGCCAGTATGCTCAAGAGCAGCAATCTCCTCGGCCATCGCTAGCTGCTATTCGGGATGAGCAAGAGCATCCCGATAAGAGGTCGGCTCAAGGACAGCCGAAAGACCGTAGTGAGTGGGAGAATAGCGATCAGGAGGAGGACGAGGACGAGCACGAAGATGATGAGTCAGCTCGGACGGAGAGGGCATCACACCAGAGGTGGAGGGCATGTCAGGAGGAGGAGCATCATCCTCACGTGGACGACGAGAGTAGTGAAAAGGGTAGGGAGGTACCACCTTAGGTGAGGAAGGGGACATGGGTGAGGAAGGTGTGGGGGGTGGGGAAGGTGGTGAGGGAGGTCTGGCGGGCGAAGGAGTAGAAGGTGGTGAGTGACTCGGCGGAGCAGGAACATGAGGCACAGAAGGAGGTGAGTCAGGGAACATGAGAAAAGAGATATCATCCACCGAGAGGGAAGAGAGGGAGAGACGCGGGTAAAAAGGACGAGACTCATCAAAAGTGACATCCCGAGAAATGCGCATCCGACGACCAATAGGATCCCAACACTTATACCCCTTGTGCTTAGGACTGTAGCCAAGGAAAACACACTCAACAGATTGAGCAGTCAACTTGGTGCGTTCGCGTGGAGCAAGAAGGACATAGCAAACGCAACCAAATAGATGAAGGCTCAAATAATCAGGAGTACGGCCAGTAAGACGCTCAAGAGGAATGCCACCATGCAGGGCTGTGGAGGGCTGGAAATTGATGAGATAGGTGGAAATAGACACAGCCTCAGCCCAGAAGTGAGGAGGAAGAGAGGCAGCGATCATCATCGCACAAGCCGTCTCAAGCAGGTGGCGATGATTACGCTCAGCCACACCATTTTGGGCATGGGCGCCAGGGCAGGAGAACTGGGCAAGAGTGCCCTGCTCAGCAAGAAAACCACGCAATAGCTGGGAGATATACTCACCAGCAGAATCAGCCCGAAAGACACGAATAGGCGTGGAAAACTGAGTATGAACCTGTAGGATAACGTTGCATAGAAAACAAAAATTTTCCTACCGCGAACACACAATCCAAGCCAAGATGCAATCTAGAAGACGGTAGCAACGAGGGGGTATCGAGTCTCACCCTTGAAGAGATTCCAAAGCCTACAAGATGAGGCTCTTGTTGCTGCGGTAGACGTTCACTTGCCGCTTGCAAAAGCGCGTAGAAGATCTTGATCACGATCGGTTCCGGCGCCACGAACGGGCAGCACCTCCGTACTCGGTCACACGTTCGGTTGTTGATGAAGACGACGTCCACCTCCCCGTTCCAGCGGGCAGCGGAAGTAGTAGCTCCTCTTGAATCCGACAGCACGACGGCGTGGTGTCGGTGGTGGTGGAGAAATCCGGCGGAGCTTCGCTTAAGCATGCGGGATGTG
>NC_061509.1:100579567-100598086 GCF_022539505.1 Lolium rigidum | reverse complement strand
ATGTGAATGAGTTATGGACCTTGCTATGTTCTGTTGTACTACTCTGAGGGATGTGATATTTGCGGAATGGTACTTCGCGAATGTTATATCAACGACTGGCATACTACAACATGCAGTGGTATGCAGGGTCACCACAGCGAAGTACGACGTCGAGATGCACAGCAGCCAGGGGATCATCGGTGGGCCCAACAGCTGGAACAAGGACGGACGCGCCCTGTTCTGGGGCGTTCCGGGGCGCACCCTCGAGAACGTCATCCGCAGCATCCGCAACGGCACTCCAAGGTTGGAGATGTCGTCGTCACCGCCGCCGTCTCATCAATGGCAGCCGAGCCTCGTCCTCCTCGCACTCTTCTTCCTCAGGACCAGCGCGATCGACGCCGTCCTCGTCGTACTGCTCGACGCCCTACACCGTCCCCAAACGGGAGGTGAAGGAGGAGCCTGCGACGCCCGTCAACACGAGGCGTGGCGGCAGCGGCAGCCGGCGGCAGCAAGGGAGGCGCGGCGGCGCCCTCCTCATCCCGAAGCCGGAGGTGAACGAGGAGTCGGAGGAAGCATCGCAGGCGGCGCTGCTGGCGGAGTACGAGCGGCAGCAGCGGCTCATCGCCAGCAGCGACGACCCCGAGGACTGCCCAGGTCTGCGGGCGGCGTTCTTGGCGTCGCTCAACGACAAGGACGCCTGGAGGGGCGACGTCGAGACGGTGATCGCCATGTCCATCCGCGACTCCGGCAAGCCGCTCGTGGACCTCACCGACGACGGCGAGGCAGGACCAAGCGGCTTGGTGAAGGACGAGCCCGTCGACGAGCCCGTCCCCGAGCGCGTCAAGCAGGAGGTCGTCACCGACGAGATGTACAACTTCCAGCAGTACTACGATGCCTCCGGCCGCCGCAAGTACTTCTAGATTAGGTTTAGTTAAATTTAGTCCAATTTTGTTCGAATCTATGTAAGTTTGGACGAATCTAATCGAATCTCGTTAAGTTTAAAATTTCCGAAATTTTGTTCGGGGGACGCGACTGGGGAACGACGTCCCCCAAACTCGGCACGAACGAAACCCGTCCCCCAAACGCTCAATCCGGCGCGTTTTGGGGGACGGGTTGGGGGACGCGGCTGGAGATGCTCTTACATGCAGGCCATGCTCAATGGCGGTGGCTTCATCCCGGATGACGGCCCTGGGACAGAGGGACACACACAAAGGTACGACATCAACGAGGCGCCATTGTTTTTCCAATTTGGCCAACCAATGGACCAAGACACAGTTGTGCTTGATGACGGCGAGGGCTTGGCTTTGACGAGGGTGAGACCAAGGCCGAGGTTTAGGCTCCAGCAATGGAAAGAAGAATGGAGCGAGCCAAAGGACCCTTGGGTACACTGACAAGGAGGACCTCGTGTTGTGCTAAGCTTAGCTGCAAACTAGCCAAGAACATATATGTGGTGCTGAGTAGAAATGCAATGCATATTGGAGGAAGGTCACCCAAAATATTCACGAGCGTCGACTACATGCTCCCTTTGGAATTCATAGTAACAGCGAGCCAACTTTCAATCCAAAAAAGGTGGTTGTACATCCAACAAAAGATTAACAGGTTTTGCGCCACCATCAATAACGAAGTCGTACGCCCCGTGAACGATCTTGGCGTCGCCGATGGGGTAATGCATCAACCTTTTTTTTTATCAATCTAGCATTATACATGGCTATGCATATAAAAAAACATGTGGCGAATTGCATATTTGTAGATTCCTCGTACCTTGAACTACTTGAGGGCCACTTGGAAGAAAGGCTATCACATGGTCCATTGTTGGAAGGTTGTCAAGAATTCTTCAAAGTGGAGACTTGGCTATAAAACCTACAAGGTCAACATCAAAAATGGTGGAGCGGTGTGGTGGTGGCTCTAGATAGGGAGGATGAAGCCACGTGCAGCAATGATCCTTCCGTCCCGGATAAGGGGCCATAAGGCCACCAAAGCCGATTTCAAATGCGACGCTTTGACGCTCATGTTGAGGGAGACAAGATGATGATGGCTGAGAAAGAGGAGGCTATTGTCAAGAGCGAGAAGAAGCAGTGCCGAGAGAAAAAGACCACATTTCTCATTGTCAAGAGCGAGAAGAAGCAGTGCGAACCAAACGGCTTTGTTGGTATAGATGTAACTGGTCCGGGTCGGCCCATTGGACCTCCGTCCCGCACCTAGATTTTGGTACCATCAGGTTATAGGTTTGGCCCGTAAAAATTTAGGGTCCAGCAGGTTCCGATCCTGATGACCCTAGGGTCGAACCGCTCCTCCATCGATAGGAAGGCGCCGGCCGCATCGTCTTCACTTCGCCGGAAAAAAAGGGGCCGCACGGTTTGGAGCCCCGGCGAGCCAAGCCGTCCACCCCATGGTCACCACCTCGTCTTCCTCGTCTTCCCCGTC
The DNA here is from genome assembly GCF_022539505.1 of Lolium rigidum. Classification (NCBI taxonomy): domain Eukaryota; kingdom Viridiplantae; phylum Streptophyta; class Magnoliopsida; order Poales; family Poaceae; genus Lolium; species Lolium rigidum. The sequence continues at coordinate 100,595,683 of NC_061509.1, read as the reverse complement.
ATGCCACGCGAGCCGGGACGCTCGGAATCGCCACCGCCGAGCCCATCTTCCCCGACGCCGGTCGCTGGCGCCGCCGTTGATTTCGACCTCCCCACCCGTCGCCGACCTTCCCGGCAGCACCAGGGCGAGCCGCCGGTTCTCCCGCGCCCCTCTGCGCCCTCTCTCTCCCTCTGTATCGCCGCCGCCACGCGCGCCTGCGAGCACCGCCGCCGGGTGTGGCCGTCGGTGCCGCTCCGGACGCGGCTGCGTGAAGGTGTAGCTACAGGATTTCAGCAGCCGCGCGCCAAGGGAGGATGCTAGTCGAAGGCAACGCCGTGCCGTTGCGCGTCCCCGACGGCGCCGCCGGTCCGTAAATCCCCTTGCTTGTATTCTTCACAGCGTTGTGCTACTAGGGACGAACCTTGGATACCCTTTGACCTTACAAAGATAGGATCGGTCCGAACCGTAGACCTCTGATTTTCTAAAAGGTTTGGAGGTCCGATGCTAGGGGCAAACCGGACCGGACCGGTCGCATCACGATTTGTTGGACAAGAAGCGGACCATCATCCTTCAATGCGATGGTTGATCGTAAATATATATCACTGTCGTACTCTCCCTATTTCTCATTGAAACATGCGTCTTTTTACACATGGATTTGGCAGTATTTGTGCAAACAAATTAATCTCCTAAAGTGATCTTTTTTGGCTGTATTCTAAGTTTCCATTCCTCTTTACCTCATGTAGTGGATTATGTAGGTGAAATTTGAAAGAAGAAAAAATCAACCAAAGCATACTAAGTGCATCACACCGTTGGAGCATCCCTCCAATCTAAACAGATATATATTTGTGGCTGAACAGTCATTTTTATATGCGTGGCTCGATCCAAAGAAAACCCAAAGGGACGGTGGATGCCGTGATGATGAGAGAAACGGCGATCGGCGGATCCGGCCGACTGCACGCGCGCGACATCCTCCGACATGGCATGGTGCGCCGCGTCTGCGGCGGGCCCCGCGGCGATCATAGCCGCTGAGTCATCCCTGGCGTGGCACCGCCGGAGCGGAGTGTACCGATTCGCTTTCGGTTCTCCTGTCCGCGCCGCTGTCTCTGTTTTGCGTGCCTACAGCACTCTACTGTACTGTACTGTACGCGTCGTGCCGTGCCGTGCGGGAGCCACACAGATCGAGACGAGCCAACCAGAACCAGCGAGCAACCGGTGTACGGTTCTGTATTCTTCGGGCCTACTCTAATGATCCATTTCTACAACGAATCGAAATGAATGTGCCATACTAGTGTTTTGCCTTTAACCGAAGATAGGAACGTTACACAAATTACGTTTGGAACATGGTTTAAAAAATGCAAAAAAAGAAAACCTTATTAGTGTTGGAATCGCCGGTTTCGTTTCTTTCGCCGTCAAGAAAGAACACTTTCACACACCTAGTCGCTCAAACTAGAAATCCAGTAGGATTCTGTCTACCTATGTTCTTAGATGTGAAGAAAGAACATCCAGAAATCTACACTAGTAGTTTTAATTGGTCGCTGACCATCTTCGTTACAAAGAAAAACACTCGAACAATACTAGCTGTCAGTCTTCTAGCTAGACTCGTCGGTGTAGTAGTGCATGCGGCAGGATGTCTTGTCGAACACCTTGACGACCATCTCGTCGTCGCCTTCATAGAGGAATGTGAGTAGGCATCCGGCCTCGAGGTTGTGGGCGCGGACGAACTTGTCCCACCAGGTGTGCAGGTACATCTTGCCCTGCTCGTCGAACAAGACCTCAACATGCCACCGGCAGAAGCTACATCTGGCCTCCCGCAGTTGCAACTCGGTCAGCTCAGCGCTGTCGACGAACTCGACGAACTTGTCCGGCAGCCGCTTGATACAGAGGGGGTCCTCGTCGATGCGGAGGATGCACTCGAAACACCTCGCCTCCTTCGAAGGCGACTATGGTGCAGGCGGCGGGATGGTGATGCTCCAGCACGGCGGCCTCGGCCGCGGCGACCACGCTCGCGGCCTTGACCGCCTCGCCGGTCACCTGGACCAGCCATGGACTCCCTCGCGGGCTTGTGGGGAGTGGCGCTACGGTGGAGGTTGTGCGGCGGCTAGGGTTTCTGTGGAGGAGATGATATGGGGTAGCTGAGCGCGCGCTCCTCTTTATATACGCCGGAGGCAGCCTAGGGGCGCGACACGCGTGTCATCGCAATTAAATTCGTTGGCAGAGGTGGGCGGCGGCCGCTCGGCAGGCAAGGCATCGCCATTAACGTGGCACAATGCCGAAGCGATGCCTCGTCACCAGTTCCGGCGCATCTAAGAAGACGCATCGACATAGGTCGCTGCCAGGCGGGCCCGACGCAACATTCACCCAGACGCGAGCGGTCACACGGTGCGACTGCGCAACATTCGCAGAGACGCATCCGAGGGCATATTTGGACTGTGTTTGCGTCTCCACGGACAACCCGATCACTATGCTTTGGGCCTCTGGACCTGAATGCAACGCATTTTTCGACCGCACGGTCTCAAACGGTCATTCCGCGTCTGTTTGTGTCGCTCCGTTGGAGATGCCCTGAGATGATCGGCGACCGGTAGATGGTCGGTGCTGAGGCCATCTGTAACAGCTACTCGTGTACAGATTCATCATGCCCGTCACAGTTCCTGAGGGCCGAAAATCAGGTTCAATGGCCTATCGCATCCGGATGCTGCCTCAGCTTCTGTCCGATTGGTCCGCATCTCTGGTCTAAATTTAGGCTGGGTTTGAGGTGGGCGTGGACAAAGCGCGTGTCCACGCATGCCCGCATCCCTCGATGATGAGGATGTGGACTATGAGGGGCAGGAAGAGGCGCACACGCAGCCAATGCGCCCATGGCGCCACCCCTCACGCACCTGGTGGCCGTGAAGGAGGAGGAGGCCCAGCCGGAGGAGTGGGCGCAGCGCGAGGAGTGGCCTGGCTTCGTCTTTCCCATGCCGCACCCTGGCTGTCCGACTAGTCGTAGTACCTCGGGGCGTCCACGAACTACGTTGAGCCCATCTTGTGGGCGCCGCCGTTAGCGCGAGAGGCCTACTACCTGCGGTTGGGCCTGTCAAAGGACCCGCTGGAGGATGAGAACGACCTCGACTACGAGCTGATGGAGGGCGAGCTTACGGAGGAAGAGACCATCCAGGCCCCCATGGCAACCTCCGAGGCGGAGGAGCGGGCCAAGTGGATTGGCCTCGAGGATGTCATCCAATGCTCGCAGCAAGAGGCTGCGCCTGCGATGCCACCTTCACCGCCAACAGTTGCGTAGCTGCCGCCTCCTCCTCTATTGGCCAACACGTCGAAATTGCACACGGGTATAAGCTTTAAATTCAGCCTAATCATGTTTTGTGGTCAAAATAATGTAATCGTGCAGAAGCACAATTGGGATGGAAAAACATAGCTGAAATGATGCGGTTGAAAAGTTAAAGAACAACTGAGGTGAGAGAACCACCGAAAAAACACATTAAAAAGGGAAAACACGGTTGAATGAGCAAGGTTGAGAAGGAAATGGCAATTGAAAGGATGCAACTAAGAAGCAAAATTTCATTGAGAAGGAAAACATAGTTGAAATGTTGCATGCTGGTTACTAAACTATGCTACGTTGTGATCATTGTACAATTTGTTGTAGAATATTGCCGGTAGAGGTAGATTAATATGGGTCAAACAAACAATAAAATAATATATCTAGATTGGGAAACGAGACTAAGTTGATCCGCATCCAAGAAAAAGGATATGACGAATGAAAAAAAATGCAGCTAAAAGGGAAACGGGAGTTATGATGAAAATGCAAAAGAATTGAAAGATACTATTATGAATTATGAAGAGAAAACACACCAATACACAATTGAGAAAAAATGCAAGTAAAGGACGCACTTGAGAAGAAGAAAGGCAATCTTAACGACATGGCAGACAATAAAAAAAGTCAGCTGAGAATGAGGACACAAGTTGAAAGGTTGCAGCCGAAAGTAAAAAACATAGTTGAAAGAATAAATTTAAAAATAAAACATATCCTAAAGAACTCATAGTCCATATCATAGCACGTAAAACTAGAAATTTTAATAGTAAACACATCATGTACTCTACTCATATTTGTATTGAGATTCTACAAAACATTAAATACGATAGAACTATGATACTTATTCATGATACTATGCATTGTAGGCGTTGTATAATAAATTAGTATCATATGTATGATAGTAATCTATGATACTTCATATTATGATTTGTTTTAGAGAATTCGTAACATACTTTGATAGTAGTGGATAAGGCGAAACAAAATGCTTGCGTTATTAAACCAAAGTCCAAAGAAGCGATGACATGTATGCTCCGGGTCAAACTGAAATAAAACTTCGAGTAATTACTTTGTGACAAGATCAGATCAACATCGTCGGAAAGTGAAAAAGGATAAACATAGCAGCGCTGGTTTGGAACATGTTTCGGATGGATGGATAGGGATTTTCACAGATTATAGCTTTGTTAGAAGGCAAATTCTATCTCTTAGTCGACTTCGTTCTGGTCGTACGTCGAGGTCACGCGTCCGCGCCGTTGGATGAGATCGGACGATCGCGCGTCGTCCCGCGCGGGGGGCCACCACCTGGTCGTAACGTCCGCCGCTTTTTGGTGCGCGTAGTAATTTCCCAGGCGGTTCAAATTTTGGGACTCGTGCGGTCGGCTTCATCCATTTCGCTCTTCGCCTAAATCTCTCCCGGAGCTTCGTCAAATCGCCGGCCAAATCGCCGCCGCTCCCCCGCGATTCTCGCCGTAGAGTAGGAGATCCTGGCCGCGGCGGGTGTACACCATGTCGGCTGGCGGCTGATTTCGTCGTCGGAGCTGCATTTCCGCGCCGCTCGGCGGGGGGGAGGTCTGCATCGCTCGTCGACGGTGAGGTATGGTTTGCGCCCTCTCCTCCCTCGAGCGCAGCACCCGCATCTGGTTTTGTCTCTGTGGTTACATCCTTCGTATGTTCTGGCAGGGATTCGGGGGGATTTTTCGGCTTTTTCTCTGTTTTCTGCTACATCTACTTTGGCGCCCGAGCTGTTCCTGGTAAGTGATGGCGATTTTCGTTCAGCATATGTTAGGATCTGTTGAAGCATTCACGGATCTAAGTTATTTTTCGAGGATCTCCCCTCCGCAACTGCTGATTTTAGTTGTAGCAACATATCCATGGTCAAGCTCATAGCTGATGTGTGTGGATCCTTTTTTTTATGCAAACAGTGTTACATTCTAATGGTATTGCTATTTTTCCTATGTAGTGGTTACATGCACCCATGGTTTATGCATGCAGTGCTATGTATGTGGGAATGAAAATGTAACAGTGTAGCACATGGTTATCAAAATCAAATGCTAAGTCTAGTTTAGTCCCTGAAAAAATGGTTATCAGTTGTTTTCAGGTGGCATAAAGCATGTAGCACATGGTCCACAAACCATGTAACTAGGTCACACAAACCATGATATAAATATCTGCATTACTGCATGTCACATGATAGCTATACCTGGGGGCATGTAACTGAAAAATGATATGTTTGTGTTCGTTGCCAGCAGCTGTAGCTGTGTAAGTGCTTGTAACATATTTTTTGCTAAGATGCATGTAACTGAATCTGGTCAGTATATTACTGAATCATGTACAGCAGCTACAGATATGGGGGAAAGGGATTTTTCTATTTTTCTTTTTTTGCTAGGTGCATGTAACTGAATCTGGTCAGTATATTACTTCCAGACCTCGACGTAGTATGTTACATGAGATATGTTTACCTAAATTTCTTTTTTGGCTGCTTTTAGTGGCATGTAAGGTAACTATAGATTTTTATCATCTTACATGCAGTGTTTATTTGCATCACGTCGACCTTGTAGCTCCGACTCTCTACCATCTTTTTTTCTACGTTTGAGTTTTTTTGGTGCATGTAACATCATAATGTGTAGGACACAAAATGGAACATGCAGCTTACATATATGCTATATGCAATAATAGATTTTGAGCTAGCTTTTTTTCCTTCTGTATATTCAGATTAGTTGTTTTTTGTTTTTCACATTAAAACTAACTAATTTTCTTAGACAGTAAAATAGAGCTATGGACAACAACGAAGAATCTAGGAACCCCATGGTTTCTCGTTTAGTTATGGATTACCTTATTCTGCAGCCTGGCCCAATAATTGGTGTCCTCTTGGTTAGTGTCCGTTTCTCTTCATCACCCGAGGCAATTTTCCATGCACTCCACACAGCCAAAGCTTTGACTACTCGCTCCTATCAATTATGTCGTAAACAGCACACGGCATGCTCAACTGATTGTTAGGTGCACAAACCCAGTTGATGCACTAAACCTAGATTACACAAGGGGCACCTTCAAGTTTAATGACACGTTGATCAAATGCATCAACCTCGAAACCATCAGCATGTTACCTTATGATGAAGACGATGTTTACGCATGCACTGTTGAGCATTTCCTTGCATGCCATGAAGGCAATTCTATTATGCACTACCCTAGAGGGTTTGGTACTCCAATCGAAGACATGGACTTGCATTACTACCCCACGTTGTCCGCCACCACAATGGACATCCTTGGTGTACAAGAAGGCCCTTCGGATTCTCTCGCTCGAGTGGAAATCAAGTATTTCGGACGCCCTAGGGATTTCCTGTATGCCATACGAGTTGCCAACCTCCCAAATCACAAGTTTGCTGTTGACCAAGATGGAACAATGTACATGAAGTATAGGACCACATTTGAAGCTCATTACACATCTATCCATCACTTCTACGTGGGTGGACACATGATGATCAAGTTCTATCGAGTAGCATATGTCAACAAAAGGATTGCTGCCCTTGACGCGTCTTTCATGCCAATATATTTCAGGGCTTCAATTGATGATGCATGGGAACGTGTTGGCTAGTCCATCTAGGGGAGGAAATACGATCAGGCTGTACCGGGGGGGAGAGGCTTCGAGTGATTTTTTTTTTTTTGGAATTTCATAACTAGATTTTTGGGAGGATGTTCCCAAATCTTGTTTGTCACATTCCCCCTGTGTTTTTTTTACCTATGCTGCAATGTACTTCTGAACATGGAAATGTAATAAGTACCTTTTCTATTATGTTGAACCTTCATTCTCATTTTGTATTAGTTCCTATGAACGACATTTATGGTCTGTAATTTTTTATTATATGTGTGGATTGTTCGTTTCTTTTTAGACAGAGTCTATAACTCTTTTCTGTAATGTATTCCATCTCAATTTCTATTACTCTGAAATTTTAAGGGTTCACTTTTTCATGGGGAAATGTCTTATGCAGGTTACATTTTTCAAATAAATTGTAACTTCTTCTTTTATGCAGATTTTTTGTTACAGGTACATGTAGGATAACGTTGCATAGAAAACAAAAATTTTCCTACCGCGAACACGCAATCCAAGCCAAGATGCAATCTAGAAGACGGTAGCAACGAGGGGGTATCGAGTCTCACCCTTGAAGAGATTCCAAAGCCTACAAGATGAGGCTCTTGTTGCTGCGGTAGACGTTCACTTGCCGCTTGCAAAAGCGCGTAGAAGATCTTGATCACGATCGGTTCCGGCGCCACGAACGGGCAGCACCTCCGTACTCGGTCACACGTTCGGTTGTTGATGAAGACGACGTCCACCTCCCGTTCCGGCGGGCAGCGGAAGTAGTAGCTCCTCTTGAATCCGACAGCACGACGGCGTGGTGTCGGTGGCGGTGGAGAACTCCGGCGGAGCTTCGCTAAAGCACGCGGGAGCTATGGAGGAGAGGGGGCGGCTAGGGTTTGGGAGGGGGTGGCCGGCCACTTCAATGGGGCGGCCAGCTTGTGGTCTTGGGGTGGCCGGCCCCCTCCCTTGGCCCCTCATTATATAGGTGGATCCCCAAGAGTTGGTCTCCAAGTCTCCGAATAAGACCCGAACCAAATCCTTCCAAAAGAGAGGGGAAACCTAGCCAAGCTAGGACTCCCACCAAAGGTGGGAGTTCCACCTCCCATATGGGGGGTGGCCGGCCCCCTAAGGGGAGTCCACTTGGGACTCCTCCCCCACTAGGGTTGGCCGGCCATGGAGGTGGAGTCCCATGTGGACTCCACCTTCCTTGGTGGTTTCTTCCGGACTTTTCTAGAACCTTCTAGAACCTTCCATAGAACCTTCCGCGACATTTTAATTCACATAAAATGACATCCTATATATGAATCTTATTCTCCGGACCATTCCGGAACTCCTCGTGATGTCCGGGATCTCATCCGGGACTCCGAACAAATATTCGAACTCCTTTCCATATTCAAATACTACCATTTCAACATCCAACTTTAAGTGTGTCACCCTACGGTTCGAGAACTATGCGGACATGGTTGAGTACTCACTCCGACCAATAACCAATAGCGGGATCCGGAGATCCATAATGGCTCCCACATATTCAACGATGACTTTAGTGATCGAATGAACCATTCACATACAATACCAATTCCCTTTGTCTCGCGATATTTTACTTGTCCGAGGTTTGATCTTCGGTATCACTCTATACCTTGTTCAACCTCGTCTCCGACAAGTACTCTTTACTCGTACCGTGGTATGTGGTCTCTTATGAACTTATTCATATGCTTGCAAGACATTAGACGACATTCCACCGAGAGGGTCCGAGTATATCTATCCGTCATCGGGATGGACAAATCCCACTTGTTGATCCATATGCCTCAACTCATACTTTCCGGATACTTAATCCCACCTTTATAGCCACCCATTTACGCAGTGGTGTTTGATGTAATCAAAGTACCTTTCCGGTATAAGTGATTTACATGATCTCATGGTCATAAGGACTAGGTAACTATGTATCGAAAGCTTATAGCAAATAACTTAATGACGAGATCTTATGCTACGCTTAATTGGGTGTGTCCATTACATCATTCACACAATGACATAACCTTGTTATTAATAACATCCAATGTTCATGATTATGAAACTAATCATCCATTAATCAACAAGCTAGTTAAGAGGCATACTAGGGACTCTTTGTTGTTTACATATCACACATGTATCAATGTTTCGGTTAATACAATTATAGCATGGTATATAAACATTTATCATAAACATAAAGATATATAATAACCACTTTTATTATTGCCTCTTGGGCATATCTCCAACAGATCTCCCACTTGCACTAGAGTCAATAATCTAGATTACATTGTAAGGAACCTAACACCCATGGCATTCGGTGTTGGTCATGCTTTGCCCTAGGGAGAGCTTTAGTCAACGGATCTGCTACATTCGGATCGGTGTGTACTTTGCAAATCTTTACTTCTCCATCTTCGATGTACTCGCGAATCGAGTGGTAACGCAGCTTGATATGCTTCAGCCTCTTGTGTGACCTTGGTTCTTGTGCATTGGCGATGGCACCCATGTTGTCACGAGTATATGACTAGTGGGTCCAATGCACTAGGAACCACACCGAGCTCTACAATGAACCTCTTCATCCATACCGCTTCGATGAAGCCTCCGAAGCCGCTATGTACTCCGATTCCGTTGAAGACTTCGCCACCGTGCACTTGCTTCGAGCTTGCCCAGCTTATTGCAGCACCATTCAATATAAACACGTACCCAGATTGTGACTTAGAGTCATCAGGATCAGTGTTCCAACTTGCATCGGTGTAACTTGTTACAACGAGCTCTTGGTCACCTCCATAACAAAGAAACATATCCTTGGTTCTTTTCAAGTACTTCAGGATATTCTTGACCGCTGTCCAGTGCTCCATTCCTGGATCACTTTGATATCTGCTAGTCAAACTAATTTCATGCGCTATATCCGGTCTTGTACATAGCATGGCATACATAATAGAGCCTACTGCCGAAGCATAGGGGATCTGATTCATCCTTTCTCTTTCTTCTGCCGTAGCCGGTCCTTGAGTCTTACTCAAGACCTTGCACAGTAACATAGGTAAAAACCCTTTCTTACTTTCGTCCATTCTAAACTTCTTTAGAATCTTGTCCGAGTATGTACTCCGTGATAGCCCTATTAGGCGTCTTGATCTATCTCTATAAATCTTGATGCCTAATATATATGATGCTTCACCAAGGTCTTTCATTGAAAAACTGTTATTCAAATAACCTTTTACACTTTGCTTAATAGTTCTATATCATTCCCAATCAATAATATGTCATCTACATATAATATCGGGAATGCTACAGAGCTCCCACTCACTTTCTTGTAAATACGAGGCCTCTCCATGACACTTGTATAAACCCGAAGTCTTTGATCACCTTATCAAAGCGTCGGTTCCAACTTCTTGATGCTTGCTTCGGTCCATAGATTGAACGCTGAAGTTTGCATACTTTGTCGGCATTTTTAGGATCGACAAAACCTTTGGGTTGTACCATATACAACTCTTCCTCAATGTCTCCATTAAGGAACGCCGTTTTGACATCCATACTGCCAAATCTCATAATCGAAAAATGCAGCTATTGCTAACAAAATCCTCACAGATTTTAGCTTCGCTACGGGTGAGAAAGTCTCATCGTAGTCAACTCCTTGAATTTGTCGGAAACCCTTTGCGACAAGTCGAGCTTTATAGACGAGTAATATTACCATCGGCATCTGTTTTTCTCTTGAAGATCCATTTATTCTCGACAGCCTTTCGGCTATCGGGTAAGTCTACCAAAGTCCATACTTTGTTATCATACATGGATCCCATTTCGGATTTCATGGCTTCTTGCCATTTGTTGGAATCTGGGCTCATCATCGCTTCTTCATACGTCGCGGGGTCCTCATCATTGTTATCCACAATCATGACATTTAGACAAGGATCATACCAATCGGGAGTGGCACGTTCCCTTGTCGATCTGCGAGGTTCGAGTAGTTTCCTCGTTCGAAGTTTCATGATCATTATCATTAGCTTCCTCTGTTGCCGGTGTAGGCGGTACGAGTACAACTTCCGATCTTGCGCTACTCGATCAACGAGTATAGATTCATTAATCTCATCGAGTTCTACTTTTCTTCCAGTCACTTCTTTAGTGAGAAATTCTTTCTCAAGAAAGGTTCCGTTCTTAGCAACAAAGATTTTGCCTTCGGATCTGTGATAGAAAGTGTACCCTATAGTTTCCTTAGGGTATCCTATGAAGACGCATTTCTCCGCTTTGGGTTCTAGCTTGTCCGGTTGTAACTTTTTTACATAGGCTTCGCAACCCCAAACTTTAAGGAACGACATCTTAGGTTTCTTATTAAACCATAATTCATACGGTGTCGTTTCTACGGATTTTGATGGTGCTCTATTTAAAGTGAATGCGGCTGTCTCTAATGCATAACTCCAAAATGATAACGGCAAATCAGTAAGAGACATCATAGAACGAACCATATCTAAGAGAGTTCGATTACGACGTTCGGACACACCGTTTCGTTGTGGTGTTCCCGGCGGTGTCAATTGTGAAAGTATTCCGCATTTCTTTAAATGCATGCCAAACTCATAACTCAGATATTCACCTCCACGATCGGATCGTAGAAATTTAATCTTCTTGTTACGTTGATTTTCTACTTCACTTTGGAATTCCTTAAACTTCTCAAAAGTTTCGGATTTATGTTTCATGAAATAGATATACCCATATCTACTCAGATCATCTGTGAAGGTTAGAACATAACGATAACCACCGCGTGATGCTACACTCATTGGTCCGCACACATCGGTATGTATGATTTCCAATAAGTCGGTAGCTCGCTCCATCATACCGAGAAAATGGAGTCTTAGTCATTTTTCCCATTAGACATGCTTCGCATCTATCAAGTGACTCAAAGTCAAGTGATTCAAGTAATCCATCGGTATGGAGTTTCTTCATGCGTTTCACTCCAATATGACCAAGACGACGAGTGCCACATATAAGTAGAATTATCATTCAATTTAATTCGCTTAGCATCAATGTTATGTATATGCGTATCACTACTATCGAGATCTAATAGAAATAAGCCATTCTTTTGTGGTGCTCGACCATAAAAGATATTATTCATAAAAATAGAACAACCATTATTCTCAGACTTGAATGAATAACCGTCTTGCATTAAACAAGATCCAGATATAATGTTCATGCTTAACGCAGGTACATAATAACAATTATTTAGGCTTAAAACTAATCCCGAAGGTAGATGTAGAGGAAGTGTGCCGATTGCGATCACATTGACCTTGGATCCGTTTCCAACGCGCATCGTCACTTCATCCTTCGGTAGTTGTCGTTTATTCTTTAGTTCCTGTTTCGAGTTACAAATATGAGCAACCGAACCGAGTATCAAATACCCAGGTACTAGAACGAGAACTAGTGAGATAAACATCTATAACATGTATATCGAGATATACCTTCTTTCTTCTTCTTGACAAGGCCGCTCTTCGGATCCGCTAAATACTTGGAGCAATTACGCTTCCGGTGTCCCTTCTCTTTGCGATAATAGCACTCAGCATCGGGCTTAGGGCCGTTCTTAGGTTTCATAGGAGGCGTGGCAGCTTTCTTGCCACCCTTCTTGAATTTTCCCTTAGACTTGCCCTGTTTCTTGAAGCTGGTGGTCTTGTTGACCATCAACACTTGGTGCTCTTTCTTGATCTCAATCTCAGCGGCTTTTAGCATGCCAAAGAGTTCGAGGTAACTCCTTGTTCATGTTACTGCATATTGTAGTTCATCACAAAGTTCTTGTAACTTGGTGGCGGTGATTGAAGGACACGATTAATCCCCGATCTGTTAGGAATCACTATTCCCAAGTCACCGAGTTTCTTCGCATGCCCGGTCATGGCGAGCATGTGCTCACTAATGGAGCTGCCTTCTTCCATCATACAGCTGAAGAAATGTTTCGATGCTTCATAGCATTCCACGGCCGCATGAGTCTCAAAAATAGCTTTCAGCTCATTCATCAACTCATGAGGATCGTGGTGCTCAAAACGTTTTTGAAGATCGGATTCCGGACTGCACGGGATGGCACACTCGAACTTGAGAGTACCGAGTTTTCCGAGTCTCGTAAACAGCTTTTACTTCATCGGTTTCAGTTTACGCGGGAGGGTCACCTAGCGGTGCATCAAGCACATATTGCAGATTTCCGCCGGAGAGGAAGATCCTCACATGACGGAACCGGTCGGTGAAGTTGCTACCGTTGCTCTTAAGCTTTTCTTTCTCTAGGAACTGGTTAAAATTGATTGAGGACGCCATCTCTACAACATATATTTGCAATAGTTTAGACTAAGTTTATGACAAATTGAGTTCAAATTTTAATTCAACATAATTAAAAATCTAGGTGAACTCCCACTCAAAACAATATCCCTCGCATTGTCTTAGTGATCACACGAACCAAATCCACCGCACCTAAACCCGATCATCACGAGAAAAGGTGTGATTTCAATGGCGAACACTCAAAGTGTTCATCATATCAATCATATGATTCATGCTCTACCTTTCGGTATCATGTGTTCCGAGACCATGTACGTACATGCTAGGCTCGTCAAGGCCACCTTAGTATCCGCATGTGCAAAACTGTCTTGCACCCGTTGTATGTACTTATCGAATCTATCACACCCGATCATCACGAGATGCTTCGAAACGACAAGACTTGATAACGGTGCTACTAAGGATGAACACTTTATTATCTTGAGATTTTAGTGAGGGATCATCTTATAATGCTACCGTCGCGATCTAAGCAAAATAAGATGCATAAAAGGATTAACATCACATGCGGTTCATATGTGATATGATATGGCCCTTTTGTCTTTGCGCCTTTGATCTTCATCTCCAAAGCACGGACATGATCTCCATCATCTTCGGGCATGATCTCCATCATCGTCGGCGTAGCGTCAAGGTCAATGGCGCCGTCTTCATGATTGTCCTCCATGTAGCAACTATTACAACTACTTTGAAATACTACTCAACATGAAATTTAAAGACAACCATAAGGCTCCTGCCGGTTGCCACAATACAATAATGATCATCTCATACATATTCATCATCACATTATGGCCATATCACATCACCAAACCCTGCAAAAACAAGTTAGACGCTCTCTAATTTGGTTTGCATATTTTACGTGGTTTAGGGTTTTCGATATAGATCTAATCTACCTACGAACATGAACCACAACGTTGATACTAATGTTGTCAATAGAAGAGTAAATTGAATCTTTACTATAGTAGGAGAGACAGACACCCGCAAAGCCTCTTATGCAATACAAGTTGCATGTCGAACGAGGAACAAGTCTCATGAACGCGGTCATGTAAAGTTAGTCCGAGCCGCTTCATCCCACTATGCCATAAAGATGCAAAGTACTCAACTAAAGATAACAAGAGCATCAACGCCCACAAAACCATTGTGTTCTACTCGTGCAACCATCTATGCATAGACACGGCTACGATACCACTTGTAGGATAACGTTGCATAGAAAACAAAAAATTTCCTACCGCGAACACGCAATCCAAGCCAAGATGCAATCTAGAAGACGGTAGCAACGAGGGGGTATCGAGTCTCACCCTTGAAGAGATTCCAAAGCCTACAAGATGAGGCTCTTGTTGCTGCGGTAGACGTTCACTTGCCGCTTGCAAAAGCGCGTAGAAGATCTTGATCACGATCGGTTCCGGCGCCACGAACGGGCAGCACCTCCGTACTCGGTCACACGTTCGGTTGTTGATGAAGACGACGTCCACCTCCCGTTCCGGCGGGCAGCGGAAGTAGTAGCTCCTCTTGAATCCGACGGCACGACGGCGTGGTGTCGGTGGCGGTGGAGAACTCCGGCGGAGCTTCGCTAAAGCACGCGGGAGCTATGGAGGAGAGGGGGCGGCTAGGGTTTGGGAGGGGTGGCCGGCCACTTCAATGGGGCGGCCAGCTTGTGGTCTTGGGGTGGCCGGCCCCCTCCCTTGGCCCCTCATTATATAGGTGGATCCCCAAGAGTTGGTCTCCAAGTCTCCGAATAAGACCCGAACCAAATCCTTCCAAAAAGAGGGGAAACCTAGCCAAGCTAGGACTCCCACCAAAGGTGGGAGTTCCACCTCCCATATGGGGGGTGGCCGGCCCCCTAAGGGGAGTCCACTTGGGACTCCTCCCCCACTAGGGTTGGCCGGCCATGGAGGTGGAGTCCCATGTGGACTCCACCTTCCTTGGTGGTTTCTTCCGGACTTTTCTAGAACCTTCTAGAACCTTCCATAGAACCTTCAGCGACATTTTAATTCACATAAAATGACATCCTATATATGAATCTTATTCTCCGGACCATTCCGGAACTCCTCGTGATGTCCGGGATCTCATCCGGGACTCCGAACAAATATTCGAACTCCATTCCATATTCAAATACTACCATTTCAACATCCAACTTTAAGTGTGTCACCCTACGGTTCGAGAACTATGCGGACATGGTTGAGTACTCACTCCGACCAATAACCAATAGCGGGATGCTGGAGATCCATAATGGCTCCCACATATTCAACGATGACTTTAGTGATCGAATGAACCATTCACATACAATACCAATTCCCTTTGTCTCGCGATATTTTACTTGTCCGAGGTTTGATCTTCGGTATCACTCTATACCTTGTTCAACCTCGTCTCCGACAAGTACTCTTTACTCGTACCGTGGTATGTGGTCTCTTATGAACTTATTCATATGCTTGCAAGACATTAGACGACATTCCACCGAGAGGGCCCAGAGTATATCTATCCGTCATCGGGATGGACAAATCCCATTGTTGATCCATATGCCTCAACTCATACTTTCCGGATACTTAATCCCACCTTTATAGCCACCCATTTACGCGAGTGGCGTTTGATGTAATCAAAGTACCTTTCCGGTATAAGTGATTTACATGATCTCATGGTCATAAGGACTAGGTAACTATGTATCGAAAGCTTATAGCAAATAACTTAATGACGAGATCTTATGCTACGCTTAATTGGGTGTGTCCATTACATCATTCATACAATGACATAACCTTGTTATTAATAACATCCAATGTTCATGATTATGAAACTAATCATCCATTAATCAACAAGCTAGTTAAGAGGCATACTAGGGACTCTTTGTTGTTTACATATCACACATGTATCAATGTTTCGGTTAATACAATTATAGCATGGTATATAAACATTTATCATAAACATAAAGATATATAATAACCACTTTTATTATTGCCTCTTGGGCATATCTCCAACA
>NC_061509.1:100498972-100579467 GCF_022539505.1 Lolium rigidum | reverse complement strand
GTGATATTCGACTATTATGCCTCGCAACAACATTATCCTGGGATTGCGATGAATGACATAATAGGCATCTGGACTTAAAAATCCGGGTGTTGACAATCCCCAATGAGGAAATTTCCACTATGCTTGCTAATTACTCTTTCAATGGCAAAATTCCAAAGAAGTTGGGCGACCTAGGTATACCTACTATTCCTTGTTCTATTAAGAATAATTATGTTAAAACTGCTCTATGTGACTTGGGAGCCGGTGTTAGTGTTATGCCTTTTTCTCTTTATAAGAGACTTTACTTAGATAAGTTGATACCTACTGATATATCTTTGCAAATGGCTGATAAATCTACTGCTATTCCTGTTGGTATATGTGAGAATGTCCCTGTTCAAGTTACTACTAACTGCTTGATATTAACTGATTTTGTTGTGTTGGAAATGCTTGAAGATGATAATATGTCTATTATTCTTGGGAGACCTTTTCTTAACACCGCAGGGGCTGTTATTGATTGCAATAAAGGAAAGGTTACTTTCAATGTTGATGATAAGGAACACACCGTCTATTTCCCCAAGAGGATTGAAAAAGCGTGTGGAGTTAATACTATCTCTCATGTGAGAACTATCAAAGTGGGAACCATCGATTGTCCTATATATGAGCCTAAAGAAGAATATCAAACTCTTGTTATTGGATCCATATCAATACAATTCAAGGTAACATGATTGATTTGAGGTTTATTTCTTCATATGCTATATAAAATTTATTTGGTGGCAAGACTTGATCAACCTTGTTAACAAATACCTTTTATATGCATAGAGGAGGTAAACAACATCTCTTTCTTCCTCCACTTGCTTTAGTTGCTGTAGCACTTTTACTTTGCAAAGTTCCTTAATTGATTTGAGATTTCAAAAATTTTCCTGGCCAGTAATAATAAACTTAATACCCAGAAAATGTGCATTTTTCAAAGTTTTCAAAAATTCGCGAAAATTATACCGTTGGTCCTATTTTTCGACGAGGCACCTGGGAGCACCAGAGGATGACCTGTGGGGCACCAGAGGGCGCCACACCACTGGCCGGCGCGGCCAAGGAGGTGGCCGCGCCACCATGTGGTGTGGGCTCCCCTCCGCCCCACTTTGTCATCTCTTTCTCCCAGCACCTTCTCTCTCCCGAAAAAACTCGTACCAAGTTCATCTCTCTCGCGTTTTTGCTCCAGAGCTCCAGATTTCTCGATCTCTTTGCTCAGCCCAGATTTCCGTCCGAAATTTGGCACATTTGCTCTTCGGTATGTGACTCCTCCACCCATCCAAGTAGAATTTCGTTTGGTTGAGTATATCTTGAATATTTTGCTGCTGTAGGTAACATGTTTAGTGAGCTTGCATGCTTGTTCTAAGTGGTAGAAACTAGTTTTGATGCATGATTAGTACTCTAGCAAGTTCCTATGGTAGTTTCCCTCAATTTTATGTCACCAAATCAAATTTTTATATTGGTTGTTGAAATTTCAGAAAATGGAATGGAATAGATATCACTTGAACCAGCAAGAATTGGAAGTCCAACAAGTTATGATAGTCAATCGTGAAGAGGGAGTATACCCCTCTTACTACCCGTGCGCGGATTTCATGAGAAGCGCGGGGATATTTGAAGATGTTCAAACTCTAATTTCTCGTGCAGGGCTGAGTGACTTTGTTGAAGGAGAACCAAGACAATATGTAAAATTAACTATGGCTTTTGTGCAGGACTTCAAGTTTAATTGGTCGCGATCTAACCCCATGGTCCAGTATAAAATTTACAATAAAACTGTCAACTTGCCATTTAGTGCTTTTTGTGCAGCAATTAGAATACCGCAATGGGGGTCGTGCGAGAAGATAAGGGGATCGCCGCAAGAACTCTCGGATCTTTACAAGATGATTTGCGATGGAAGGAGTTTCTCAGGTGAAAGTGGGGAGATTGGTCGGTCACAGAAGGTGCACTGGATGCACATATAGAGAGAGGAGGCCAACATGCAAGAGACGACATAGAGGTCGAGGAGCACCTCGACTCATCATCCGATGCAGCAAGTTCCTCGCATCAACATGGTGG
Source organism: Lolium rigidum (assembly GCF_022539505.1). Lineage (NCBI taxonomy): Eukaryota > Viridiplantae > Streptophyta > Magnoliopsida > Poales > Poaceae > Lolium > Lolium rigidum. Next base: position 100,577,409 of record NC_061509.1, on the reverse strand, counting down.
ATATGCGGAGCCTCCACGCTTTTCTTCCGCGCAGGAGCTTTACTATGACTACTCCATGGACTACCCACCGGCGAGGAACGACCCTCGTTGGGGTTGAACTCCACTTAGGCCAAAAGCCTAAGCTTGGGGGAGGTATACCGGCATCACTCATTCTTTGCATATTATGATTGCTGGATACTTGTATATACTTGTTTGGTCTCTTTGAGTGGTTTTCTAATGAGAGGAAGATGATATTTGGGGAAGTGCTGCCTGAAAACAGATTCTGGGCTGTTACCGTAAAAATTCGTGTGCCCAGCCAGAACGTTATTTTGTGTTGAAAATTTTTGTGCAGGTTCCCCAGGTTGTTACCTAACTTTCATTAGTTGAACACTTTTTGAACTGAGCAACGTAAGATTTTTGTAAAAATCGATTTTTGTACTGCTGTCAGGTTTTGGCAGATTTCTGCTATCTCGTTTTTCTGTGTTTCTTTTAGTTTGCTATTTCTTGTTTTTGCTTTGTTTCTTTCCCAAAACACAAAAAGACCAAAAATATCTCTGTTGTTTCTCTTCACCATTTGTTTGCTTTGGTTTCTTGCATTTGTTTCGCTTTATTTGCTATTGCTAGTTTGCTATAAGAAAACCCAAAAAGATTTTGCTTTGTTTGCTTGTTTCCTCTTGTTCTTATTTGCAAATTTGAAAACACCAAAAATATTTGCTGTTCTTCTTTGGTTTGTAAAGTTCATCTTGAGTTCAATGGTCTTCGGTGGCTGGAGCGTGGTTTTCATTTCATATTATCCAAGCTACACAAGTGAAAAGGCAATAATGACGATCTACGACAATCTGATTGTGGTGAGAGGCTGGTATGAACTCTACTTGTTTTCATTTTTGTACATATACTCATCCATGTGAGCATACTTAGTTGGTTCGTGTGAGGTATATGTTATTTGAGAAAGTCTAGTAGTTCATGATCTCTCATGATTAGCTCCAATTTATTAATATGAGTAGCATGTCATGGATGTTTGCTTGCATTGTTTTATTCATAAGTAAGTATGGCATTGTGGTATCCTCCTCTGAATAATTCATTTATATCGACTTGGCACATGCTCACGCATGCATATGACTGAACAAGAGTCAATTAAGCCTCAATGATTTACATTGCTTCGAGTTCTTGTATCACTTTTATGCCTCGGTTAATTTATTTTGCCGCAAGAATGATTATGACAAGCATTCTTGCTCTCTTGATTTGTCGCTCCCTAGTCTTTTGCTAGCCTTCACTTGTACTGAGCGGGAACGCTGCTCGTGCCTCCAAACACATGAAAACCAAGTTATTCCAGAGTGTCCACCATAAATACCTATGCATGGCATTTCAAACCATTCCAAGTAAATTCTCATGCGCTACCTTTAAAATCTTCAAAATGCTTCTTAGTTTGTGTTAATGTTTCATAGCTCATGAGGAAGTATGTGGTGTTTAGCTTTCAACCTTGTCATTTACTTTTGACGGACTCTCATATGGAATAGTGGCACATCCGCTTATCCAATAATTTTGCAAAAAGAGTCGGCAATGGGATTCCCGATCCCGAATTAATTAACTTAAATAGACACTCCTCCATGGTTTGTGATTGTTGGACGGCACCCGAAGGATTCGGTTAGCCATGGCTTGTGTAAGCAAAGGTTGGGGGGAGTGTCATCATCATAATAAAACTAAAATAAAAAAGGCACTCCTTCATGGTATGAGATTGTTGGCAGGCACCCGAGGATTCGGTTAGCCATGGTTTGTGCAAGAAAGGTTGGAAGGAGTGCCAAATAAATATGCAATAATTCATGGGAGCCGCTCTTGGAAGTCCGGTTGGCGAGGTAGTTGGTGTACCCATTACCATTCGTTGACAACAACAAACACCTCTCAAAATAATTTTACTCCTGACTTATAAAAATGAAAAGCTCTAGCGCATGTTAATCCCTGCTTCCCTCTGCGAAGGGTCAATCTTTTACTTTTATGTGGTGTCTCCATTATTTCTTTGAGTACTATCTTGAGAGCACAACTGTCATTCTTAAGTATAATATGCTTGTCTCAAAATATGATTGATTGTGGTATAACTTTGATGCTTTTATCTTTGACAATCACTACTTCTAGTCTTTCTATGAACTTCAAAGGTGCCCGGGCATTTATGTTTTGCCAATCAAATACGAGCAAGCGAGATACCACTTTATCATATTCTCTTATGAACATTGCAATCTCTGCTTATATACATGATTCATGATGCTTATTATTAATTGTTGGTACCTCTTCATGATTGACATAGCTGTTAGATGATCTTATTTGCATGTACCTCATTATGAACTGCTCAAGTATTAGCCATATCATGAGAATATATACATCATATGAACAAATATGTTCGTGAAAGTTCTTTTATCGCTCAGTTGTTAATCGAATTGCTTGAGGACAAGCAATAAGCTAAGCTTGGGGGAGTTGATACGTCCAAAACGTATCTACTTTCCCGAACACTTTTGCTATTGTTTGGCCTCTAATTTGTGTATTTTGGATGCAACTAACACGGACTAACGCTGTTTTCAGCAGAACCGCTCACGGTGTCTCGTTTTTGTGCAGAAATCCAACTTTCGGGAAAAACCTCGGAATTTATGCGGAAGGCCCTATTTTCCCAGGAAACTAACGGAGCCAGAAGGGCAATCGAAGTGGAGGCCCGAGGGCCCCACACCACCTGGCGGCGCGGCCCAGGGGGGGCCCGCGCGGCCAGGTGGTGTGGCCCCCTCGGCCGGCCTCCGACGCCCTCCTTTGGACTACTTATTCGCCTCGACCTAAAAACGCCGGAGAGAGATGTCGAAGTCGCCGGAAACCCTCCGAACGCCGCCACATCGCGAAACTCCGTCGCGGGAGCCGAAGTCTCCGTTCGGCACTCCGCCGGGACGGGGAATTGGAGGAGATCATCACCGCCATCACCGCCAACGCCTCTCCATCAACCAGCAATGTTTCCCCCATCCATGTGTGAGTAATTCCCCGCTGTAGGTGAAGGGGATGGTAGGGATTGGATGAGATTGGTCATGTAATAGCATAAGATTGTTAGGGCATAGTGCCTAGTGTCCGTAGATGGTACTTTTATGATATTGTTGCAACTTGTTATGCTTAATGCTTGTCACTAGGGCCCGAGTGCCATGATCTCAGATCTGAACATGTTATTGATTCATGAAGATATTCGTTGTTTATGATCTTACCTGCAAGTTGTATACACATGTCGCTGTCCGGAACCAATGGCCCCGAAGTGACGAAATCGGGACAACCGGAGGGGATGGTAGTGATGTGAGGATCACATGTGTTCACGGAGTGTTAATGCTTTGCTCCGGTACTCTATTAAAAGGAGTACCTTAATATCCGAGTAGTTTCCCTTGAGGCCCGGCTGCCACCGGCTGGTAGGACAAAAGATGTTGTGCAAGTTTCTCATTGCGAGCACGTACGACTATAATTGGAACACATGCCTATTGATTGATTAGTACTTGGACACCGTTTTATTATTATCCGCAAATGCCCCGCTATGATTGTTACATGAGTTTCTCTCATCCATGCAACGCCCGTCATCCGTCCCCGTGCCTACGGTATTTTAATCCTGCTGTTTACTAAAATCACTACTCGCTGTCTTTGTTACTCGCTCACTGTTATTTCACTACCGCTACTACTATAAAGCTGTTACTATCGATAAACTCTTGCGAGCAAGTCTGTTTCCATGTGCAGCTGAATTGACAACTCCGTTGTTAAGGCTTTCAAGTATTCTTTGTCTCCCCTTGTGTCGAATCAATAAATTGGGTAATACTTCCCTCGAAGACTGTTGCGATCCCCTATACTTGTGGGTCATCACCGACCCCTCCTCCTTGATGCGGCGGCCCCTCCTCCTCCACGCCGCAACGGCTTGTGCTGCTGGTGGCGGGGATGGGTGGAGTGTGGCGGCATGCGGCCCTCACTGAGGAAGGCGGCAGCGACGGCGACGACGGCAGCGCTCACCATGGAAGGCGGCGGCACGCGGCGGTATAGGGAGACGAAGAGAGGGGTACGGGCGAGGGAGGGGGTACGGCAAGTATATAAGCGCACAATTTTTGTGGCACACCAACAGCAGTGCGCCATAGAATCACTTATTTCTGTGGCGCACCAGTAGTAGTGCGTCACAAAATCACTTATTTCTGTGGCGCAGCCTGTCCTATGCACCACAGAAATAACGACACCAATTATTGGTGGTGGCAGGATGTGGGTCCCACCTTATTTCTGTGGCGCATGGACTGGCAGTGCGCCACAAAACTAAGCTATTTTTGTGGCGCACTGTGACTCGTGCGCCACAGATATTGTTTCTGTGGCGCATATGAAGTTGGTGCGCCACAGAAATAAGATCTCATCTATAAGGCTTTTCCTACTAGTGCCTACCTCGTTCAAACCCTCGGCCTCGTCGCAATGTCGAAGGGTAACCGTGGTTCCGCCCCGGCTAGGCCACCGCGACCACCACCCACACCATGCTCTGAGCGGCGCGTGCACGTGAAGGTTGAGGCGGCGCGGCAGCTCACCGAGCTGGACCAGCCGCAGTGCGTGGCCAGATGTCCACCTGCTCCACGGGTGTAAGTGTATGTGACAAGGTATCGACTTGTCAATGTCTACAAGTTGTAGACTAGGGTTTCGTGGAAAGTAGAGGGCAAGTAGATCTCGAAGGTTTCAGCCGAAAAAGGTACTCGACTGCTAAAAGTTAGGGTTGTGTTGACAATGAAATCGATCCTTTCTTTCTCCCTCAACTCCCCCTTATATAGGAGGCAGAGCCGAGGGTTTCATGATGTACAAGTTACAAACAGCGGGAGACTCTTTGAGTTCGTCCTGTATAGTTACAAGTTTTTATTCCTAATACAACTCTATCTTCCATATCAACACCTTATTGGGCTTCTGGGCTTTGTATTCTTCGAGTCACGGGCTTTCAGTAAATCCCAGGTACCTTTTTCGGCAGGCCCATTGGGGATGCCTATGTCAGTAGCCCCCGAGATTTTGCTTGAATCGGAGAATCGAGTAAAATCTCCATCATTACACATAATTTTTTCGAGTCACTGAACAATTTTCATAAAATAGTCATATATTGCACAGGGATAATGGTAAATGGGGTTGATTCATCTGACGGATCAGGTACCAGTTAACTGCTCTCGTGGCAATCCCGCAAAAACCTACTTCAAGGTCAAGTCCCTGGACTCGACCTCGGTATACTGGCGTAATTCGACATGTGCCGCTTAAGGTCTTACCATATGCCGAACTCCAATCATATTTTATCGGGTACCTAACGCGTCTGTTAGGATTTTTCTTCGCATCTGTTGATACGAAAAAAGTAGCAGAGCGCATTCATGTGCGATACCACGCCACGCAGGACGGATCCCGGGGTCTTACCTTCGTAAAGTATTATGGCATTCAGAGATTTATTCGCGACGGACGCGCTCTGAGAATATATTGTCGAGTGCCTTTTTCAGCTGCTGGAATGGCATATTTACTCGAGTCATACGATGACTTGCTATCTTGACTTCCCGATGGGAGTATATGAAGAGTTATGTTTTAACTCGAATATGTTCAATTTGACTCCTTATATTCATCGGGTACGCGACCAGCGTTCCCGATGGGAGTAGCCCCCAAGGCTACAGCCAAGTGCTTGTACTTGGTTGTAGGCTCACCTTTTTTCTATCTTGTCGCTATATTGTCAGCTTTCCATCTTTTCCATTTTTATCGGGTGCGCGACCAGCGCTCCCGATGGGAGTAGCCCCCGAGGCTACAGTCGAGTATTTATACTTGGCCGTAGGCTCAACTTTTGTCTTCTTAGAAGCGCCTATAGACCTGTTCATATCATCCTCTTATCAAAAGTAAAAATAATTCTGATAAAAGTAGCCCCCGAGCATTTGGACAAATACTTGCATTTGATCAAAGGCTCCCGATATTATCTTATTTGGATCCTCAACATTTCCCCTGTCGTTATTTTAAAAGAAAACCCAGTCGTAATTTTTTAGTGGCGACGTCAATGCTGACGAGGGCCACGACCTTTGATACGTCTCCGACGTATCGATAATTTCTTATGTTCCATGCCACATTATTGATGATATCTACATGTTTTATGCATACTTTATGTCATATTTATGCATTTTCCGGCACTAACCTATTAACGAGATGCCGAAGAGCCGGTTGCTGTTTTTTGCTGTTTTTGGTTTCAGAAATCCTAGTAAGGAAATATTCTCGGAATTGGACGAAATCAACGCCCAGGGGCCTATTTTGCCACGAAGCTTCCAGAAGACCGAAAGGGAAACGAATTGAGGCGACGAGGCGGCGACACGCCAGGGCGGCGCGGCCCACCTCCTGGCCGCGCGGCCCTGTTGTGTGGGCCCCTCGCGTCGCCTCTTGACCTGCCCTTCCGCCTACTTAAAGCCTCCGTCGCGAAACCCCCAGGACAGAGAGCCACGATACGGAAAACCTTCCAGAGACGCCGCCGCCGCCAATCCCATCTCGGGGGATTCAGGAGATCGCCTCCGGCACCCTGCCGGAGAGGGGAATCATCTCCCGGAGGACTCTTCACCGCCATGGTCGCCTCCGGAGTGATGAGTGAGTAGTTCACCCCTGGACTATGGGTCCATAGCAGTAGCTAGATGGTCGTCTTCTCCTCATGGCTTCATTGTCGGATCTTGTGAGCTGCCTAACATGATCAAGATCATCTATCTGTAATGCTATATGTTGTGTTTGTGGGGATCCGATGGATAGAGAATACTATGTTATGTTGATTATCAATCTATTACCTATGTGTTGTTTATGATCTTGCATGCTCTCCGTTATTAGTAGAGGCTCCGGCCAAGTTTTTACTCTTAACTCCAAGAGGGAGTATTTATGCTCGATAGTGGGTTCATGCCTCCATTAAATGCAGGACAGGTGACAGAAAGTTCTAAGGTTGTGGATGTGTTGTTGCCACTAGGGATAAAACATTGATGCTAGGTCCGAGGATGTAGTTATTGATTACATTACGCACCATACTTAATGCAATTGTCTGTTGTTTGTTGCAACTTAATACTGGAAGGGGTTCAGATGATAACCTGAAGGTGGACTTTTTAGGCATAGATGCATGTTGGATAGCGGTCTATGTACTTTGTCGTAATGCCCAATTAAATCTCACAATACTCATCATATCATGTGTGTGCATGGTCATGCCCTCTCTATTTGTCAATTGCCCGATCGTAATTTGTTCACCCAACATGCTATTTATCTTATGGGAGAGACACCTCTAGTGAACTGTGGACCCCGCTCCATTCTTTTACATTGAATACAATCTACTGCAATACTTGTTCTACTGTTTTCTGCAAACAATCATCATCCACACTATACATCTAATCCTTTGTTACAACAAGCCGGTGAGATTGACAACCTCACTGTTTCGTTGGGGCAAAGTACTTTGGTTGTGTTGTGCAGGTTCCACGTTGGCGCCGGAATCCCTGGTTTTGCGCCGCACTACATCCCGCTGCCATCAACCTTCAATGTGCTTCTTGGCTCCTCCTCGTTCGATAAACCTTGGTTTCTTTCTGAGGGAAAACTTGCTGCTGTACGCATCACACCTTCCTCTTGGGGTTCCCAACGGACGTGTGCTTTACACGCCATCAACCATTTTTTCTGACGCCGTTGCCGGGGAACGAATAAAAGATACACCACAAAGATTTCTAACTCCCACGTCAACTACACGCCAGCATTTTTTCTGGCGCCGTTGCCGGGGAGATCAAGACACGCTGCAAGGGGAGTCTCCACAATCCAATCTCTTTACTTTGTTTTTGTCTTGCTTTATTTTATTTACTACTTTGTTTGCTGCACTAAAACAAAACACAAAATAAATTAGTTGCTAGTTTTACTTTATTCTTGTCTTGCTCTCTATATCGAAAACACAAAAAAATTAGTAACTTGCATTTACTTTATCTAGTTTGCTTTATTTACTACTGCTAAAATGGCTACCCCTGAAAATACTAAGTTGTGTGACTTCACAACCACAAATAATAATGATTTCTTATGCACGCCTATTGCTCCACCTGCTACTACAGCAGAATTCTTTGAAATTAAACCTGCTCTACTGAATCTTGTTATGCGAGAGCAATTTTCACGGTGTTAGTTCTGATGATGCTGCTTGCCCATCTCAATAATTTTGTTGAATTGTGTGAAATGCAAAAGTATAAAGATGTAGATGGTGACATTATAAAATTAAAATTGTTTCCTTTCTCATTAAGTGGAAGAGCTAAAGATTGGTTGCTATCTCTGCCTAAGAATAGTATTGATTCATGGACTAAATGCAAGGATGCTTTTATTGGTAGATATTATCCCCCTGCTAAATTATATCTTTGAGAAGTAGCATAATGAATTTTAAACAATTGGATAATGAGCATGTTGCACAAGCTTGGGAAAGAATGAAATCTTTGGTTAAAAATTTCCCAACCCATGGATCGACTACTTGGATGATCATCCAAACCTTTTATGCGAGGATCTGAACTTTTCTTCGCGGAACCTATTGGATTCAGCTGCTGGAGGTACCTTTATGTCCATCACTCTTGGTGAAGCAACAAAGCTCCTTGATAATATGATGATTAATTACTACGAATGGCACACGGAAAGAGCTCCACAAGGTAAGAAGGTAAATTACGTCGAAGAAACCTCTTCCTTGAGTGATAAGATTGATGCTATTATGTCTATGCTTGTGAATGATAGGACTAATGTTGATCCTAATAATGTTCCGTTAGCTTCATTGGTTGCTCAAAAAGAACATGTTGATGTGAATTTCATTAAAAATAACAATTACAATAATTCTAGGCCATATCCTTATAATAATGGTAACGGTTATGGTAACTCTTATGGGAATTCTTACAACAATAATAGGAACATACCCCCTGGACTTGAAGCTATGCTTAAAGAATTTATTAGTACACAAACTGCTTTTAACAAATCTGTTGAGGAAAAGCTCAATAAAATTGATATTCTCGCTTCTAAAGTTGATAGTCTTGCCTCTGATGTTGATCTTTTGAAATCGAAAGTTATGCCTAATAAGGATATTGAAAATAAAATTGTTACTACAGCAAATTCCATCCAAGTTAGAATTAATGAGAATATAAGATTGATGGCCGAATTGCATGCTAGGTGGGAAAGAGAAGAAAATGAAAAACTAGCTAAAGAGAATAATGTAGCTAAAGTTTGGACTATTACCACCACTAGTAATGTTAATGCTCTACATGTTGCTGCACCTCCTACTAATAATGGTAAAATAATTGGTGTTGGCAATGCTTCCACTCCTAGTGCAAAGCGTGCAAAATTGTCTGAAACTGCTAAAACTGCTGAAACTGCCTGTGATAAAACTGCTCAAATTTTTTCCAACATTGGGGATGATGATCCCATTGCTTTAGATTATAATGGTTTGGATTTTGATGATTGCCACATCTCTGAAGTTATAAAGTTCTTACAAAAACTTGCTAAGAGTCCTAATGCTAGTGCTATAAACTTGGCTTTCACAAAACATATTACAAATGCTCTCATAAAAGCTAGAGAAGAGAAACTAGAACGTGAAGCTTCTATTCCTAGGAAGCTAGAGGATGGTTGGGAGCCCATCATTAAGATGAAGGTCAATGACTTTGATTGTAATGCTTTATGTGATCTTGGTGCAAGTATTTCCGTTATGCCTAAGAAAATTTATGATATGCTTGACTTGCCACCATTGAAAAATTGTTATTTGGATGTTAATCTTGTTGATAATGCTATAAAGAAACCTTTGGGGAGAATTGATAATGTTCGCATTACCGTTAACAATAACCTTGTCCCCGTTTATTTTGTTGTCTTGGATATTGAATGCAATGCATCTTGTCCCATTATACTGGGAAGACCTTTTCTTCGAACAGTTGGAGCTATCATTGATATGAAGGAAGGTAATATTAAATATCAATTTCCTCTCAAGAAAGGTATGGAGCACTTCCCTAGAAAGAGAATGAAGTTACCTTTTGATTCTATTATTAGAACAAGTTATGATGTTGATACTTCGTCTCTTGATAACACTTGATATACACTTTCTGCGCCTAGCTGAAAGGCGTTAAAGAAAGCGCTTATGGGAGACAACCCATGTTTTTACTACAGTACTTTTATTTTATATTTGAGTCTTGGAAGTTGTTTACTATTGTAGCAACCTCTCCTTATCTTAGTTTTGTGCATTGTTGTGCCAAGTAAAGTCGTTGATAGTAAGGTTCATACTAGATTTGGATTACTGCGCAGAAACAGATTTCTTTTTTGTCACGAATTTCGACCTTCCTCTCTGTAGGTAGCTCAGAAAATTATGCCAATTTAAGTGCGTGATCCTCAGATATGTACGCAACTTTCATTCAATTTGGGCATTTTCATTTGAGCAAGTCTGGTGCCTCAATAAAATCCGTCTTTACGGACTGTTCTGTTTTGACAGATTCTGCCTTTTATTTCGCATTGCCTCTTTTGCTATGATGGATGACTTTCTTTGTTTCATTAATATCCAGTAGCTTTGTGCAATGTCCAGAAGTGTTAAGAATGATTATGTCACCTCTGAACATGTGAATTTTTATTATGCACTAACCCTCTAATGAGTTGTTTTGAGTTTGGTGTGGAGGAAGTTTTCAAGGATCAAGAGAGGAGGATGATACAATATGATCAAGGAGAGTGAAAGCTCTAAGCTTGGGGATGCCCCGGTGGTTTACCCCTGCATATTTTAAGAAGACTCAAGCGTCTAAGCTTGGGGATGACCAAGGCATCCCCTTCTTCATCGACAACATTATCAGGTTCCTCCCCGAAACTATATTTTTATTCCATCACATCTTATGTGCTTTGCTTGGAGCGTCGGTTTGTTTTTGTTTTTATTTTTGTTTGAATAAAATGGATCCTAGCATTCATTGTGTGGGAGAGATACACGCTCCGTTGTTGCATATGGACAAATATGTCCTTAGGCTTTACTCATAGTATTCATGGCGAAGGTTGAATCTTCTTCGTTAAATTGTTATATGGTTGGAATTGGGAAATGCTACATGTAGTAATTCTAAAATGTCTTGAATAATTTGATACTTGGCAATTGTTGTGCTCATGTTTAAGCTCTTGCATCATATACTTTGCACCCATTAATGAAGAAATACCTAGAGCTTGCTAAAATTTGGTTTGCATATTTGGTCTCTCTAAAGTCTAGATAATTTCTAGTATTGAGTTTTGAACAACAAGGAAGACGGTGTAGAGTCTTATAATGTTTACAATATGTCTTTTATGTGAGTATTGCTGCACCGGTTCATCCTTGTGTTTGTTTCAAATAACCTTGCTAGCCTAAACCTTGTATCGAGAGGGAATACTTCTCATGCATCCAAAATCCTTGAGCCAACCACTATGCCATTTGTGTCCACCATACCCACCTACTACATGGTATTTCTCCGTAATTCCAAAGTAAATTGCTTGAGTGCTACCTTTAAAATTTCCATTCTTTACCTTTGCAATATATAGCTCATGGGACAAATAGCTTAAAAACTATTGTGGTATTGAATATGTACTTATGCACTTTATCTCTTATTAAGTTGCTTGTTGTGCGATAACCATGTTCCTGGGGACACCATCAACTGCTCTTTGTTGAATATCATGTGAGTTGCTATGCATGTCCGTCTTGTACGAAGTAAGGGAGATTTACCACTCATTTAATGGTTAGAGCATGCATATTGTTAGAGAAGAACATTGGGCCGCTAACTAAAGCCATGAATCATGGTGGAAGTTTCGAGTTTTGGACATATATCCTCAATCTCATATGAGAACATTAATTGTTGCTACATGCTTATGCATTAAAGAGGAGTCCATTATCACGTTGTCTATGTTGTCCCGGTATGGATGTCTAAGTTGAGAATAATCAAAAGCGAGAAATCCAAATGAGAACTTTCTCCTTAGACCTTTGTACAGGCGGCATAGAGGTACCCCTTTGTGACACTTGGTTAAAACATGTGTATTGCGATAATCCCGGTAATCCGAGCTAATTAGGACAAGGTGCGGGCACTATTAGTATACTATGCATGAGGCTTGCAACTTGTAAGATATAATTTACATGATACATATGGTTTATTACTACCGTTGACAAAATTGTTTCTTGTTTTCAAAACCAAAGCTCTAGCACAAATATAGCAATCAATGCTTGCCTCTGCGAAGGGCCTTTCTTTTACTTTTATGTTTAGTCAGTTCACCTATCTCTCTCCACCTCAAGAAGCAAACACTTGTGTGAACTGTGCATTGATTCCTATATACTTGCATATTGCACTTGTTATATTACTTTACATTGACAATATCCATGAGATATACATGTTATAAGTTGAAAGCAACCGCTGAAACTTCAATCTTCCTTTGTGTTGCGTCAATACCTTTACTTTGATTTATTGCTTTATGAGTTAACTCTTATGCAAGACTTATTGATGCTTGTCTTGAAAGTACTATTCATGAAAAGTATTTGCTTTATGATTCATTTGTTTACTCATGTCATTACCATTGTTTTGATCGCTGCATTCATTACATATGCTTACAATAGTATGATCAAGGTTATGATGGCATGTCACTCCAGAAATTATCTTTGTTATCGTTTACCTGCTCGGGACGAGCGAGAACTAAGCTTGGGGATGCTGATACGTCTCCGACGTATCGATAATTTCTTATGTTCCATGCCACATTATTGATGATATCTACATGTTTTATGCATACTTTATGTCATATTTATGCATTTTCCGGCACTAACCTATTAACGAGATGCCGAAGAGCCAGTTGTTGTTTTCTGCTGTTTTTGGTTTCAGAAATCCTAGTAAGGAAATATTATCGGAATTGGACGAAATCAATGCCCAGGGGCCTATTTTGCCACGAAGCTTCCAGAAGACCGAAAGGGAAACGAATTGAGGCGACGAGGCGGAGACACGCCAGGGCGGCGCGGCCCACCTCCTGGGCGCGCAGCATGTTGTGTGGGCCCCTCGCGTCGCCTCTTGACCTGCCCTTCCACCTACTTAAAGCCTCCATCGCGAAACCCCCAGGACAGAGAGCCACGATACGGAAAACCTTCCAGAGACGCCGCCGCCGCCAATCCCATCTCGGGGGATTCAGGAGATCGCCTCCGGCACCCTGCCGGAGAGGGAATCATCTCCCGGAGGACTCTTCACCGCCATGGTCGCCTCCGGAGTGATGAGTGAGTAGTTCACCCCTGGACTATGGGTCCATAGCGGTAGCTAGATGGTCGTCTTATCCTCATGTGCTTCATTGTCGGATCTTGTGAGCTGCCTAACATGATCAAGATCATCTATCCGTAATGCTATATGTTGTGTTTGTCGGGATCCGATGGATAGAGAATACTATGTTATGTTGATTATCAATCTATTACCTATGTGTTGTTTATGATCTTGCATGCTCTCCGTTATTAGTAGAGGCTGCGGCCAAGTTTTTACTCTTAACTCCAAGAGGGAGTATTTATGCTCGGTAGTGGGTGCATGCCTCCATTAAATGCGGGACGAGTGACGGAAAGTTCTAAGGTTGTGGATGTCTCTGTTGCCACTAGGGATAAAACATTGATGCTATGTCCGAGGATGTAGTTATTGATTACATTACGCACCATACTTAATGCAATTGTCTCGTTGTTTGCAACTTAATACTGGAAGGGGTTTGGATGATAACTCTGAAGGTGGACTTTTTAGGCATAGATGCATGCTGGATAGCGGTCTATGTACTTTGTCGTAATGCCCAATTAAATCTCACAATACTCATCATATCATGTGTGTGCATGGTCATGCCCTCTCTATTTGTCAATTGCCCGACTGTAATTTGTTCACCCAACATGCTATTTATCTTATGGGAGAGACACCTCTAGTGAACTGTGGACCCTGGTCCATTCTTTTACATTGAATACAATCTACTTGCAATACTTGTTCTACTCGTTTTCTCGCAAACAATCATCATCCACACTATACATCTAATCCTTTGTTACAGCAAGCCGGTGAGATTGACAACCTCACTGTTTCGTTGGGGCAAAGTACTTTGGTTGTGTTGTGCAGGTTCCACGTTGGCGCCGGAATCCCTGGTGTTGCGCCGCACTACATCCCGCTGCCATCAACCTTCAACGTGCTTCTTGGCTCCTCCTGGTTCGATAAACCTTGGTTTCTTTCTGAGGGAAAACTTGCTGATGTATGCATCACACCTTCCTCTTGGGTTCCCAACGGACGTGTGCTTTACACGCCATCAACCTTCACATTGGAAAGGCGCGAGTCCTGTCACTTCACTGACATGTGGGTCCAAAAACTCTGCGTCGTTGACACGTTGCGCAAGTGGGGGACACACATCCTCCTTAATTTCTGGAACGCGCGCTGTAGCACCTGTCCAGTAACTTCGTAGTAAAAATACGATTGTACCCCTGATGACACGTGTAGGGCGCCAGATTCATTTCCTTTTTATCCAACGGCACGACGAATCAATTACAATGTATAAATCTCCTCCTTCGTCCTACGCCGCTCAACTCTCTTCTCTCTCCAAAATCGCCATTGCTGTCCCCCAAGCTCCTCACGCTTCCACCCATCTCTACTCTCCCTCAACGTGTGCCTGAATGCCCCCTCGCACCAAACTCATTAGGCACACCGCTCCAGGGACCAACACACCGACAGAGGAGATAGAGATCTCTGGATGGGAGAGATCCAAGATCTCGAATCAAGATGTGAGCACCCTCAAGAAGCTCGGGCTGCTAAAGAAGAAGGAAGCGTTGATCTTTCCGAGCGATGAAAGTTTCCCGACGCCGCGCATCGGATACCGGGTAACGTTCATTGACCACCTCATTCGCGGCCTTTCCACCCCCATCCATGAGTTCCTTCGTGAACTATTTTCTATCTATGAGATTTAGCTACATCAGCTAACCCCTAACTCCATCCTCCACATCTCAATCTTCATCACCTTGTGTGCGTGCTTCCTCGGGACCCATCCTCATTGGGGCATGTGGAAGCGCATCATCTATCTTCACCGCAACATCTCCCGCAATATCGCCTACAACGTGGGCGGTGTTGTCATCTGCGTCTATCCCGACGTGGACTACTTCGACATCAAATTCCCCGACTCCATCCAAGGGTGGCGCAGGAGATGGCTGTACATCCAGGAGGAGCACAACAACTCTCAAGAATACAACGTTGCTCCCTTTGAAGGTACCGCAAAAATCCTCAGGCGCCGATCCTGGGACGCTGAAGCTACTGTCGAAGAAAAGTCAGCTACCGATGCTCTGATGAAGCGCATACATGAGCTGCAGAACACCCGCGGTCAAGAACTGTCGGGTGTCCAAATTACTGCCTACTTCCTTAGGATCAGGGTGCAGCCACTGCAGGCTCGCAAAAATCCACTTTGGATGTATGCTGACGAAGAAGATGTTGACCGCGTCTCGAAGGATCTTTCTGTGAAGGACTTGGAAAAGCTCGTCCGATGTTTTTCCTCGCTAAGCAAGAAAAACGATGTTCCAACCTCCTGCCGCGTGGAGCCGTATAGCGGCAGCCACGCCCTTCCCAAAGTAAGTAACTTTGTCTTTCGAGTTGTATTTTGATTTGTCGACTACTTTCTCATCTAATGTTTTATCTTGATCTTGACCTTGCCTTTTCTTCTTGCAGAACCACCAAATTCTATCTTTCCTTCCCCCTCTTCCCGAAGGTGGAGATGTGGATGTGCGAGCTATTGTCAATGACGACTCACAAGACCCCTCTCGTCCTGAGAGTGAAGTCACAGGATCTCACAAATCTGCGACTTCCTCCGAAAAATCTGAATCAGAGCCTACTGAATCAGGCCACTCTCCTCCTTCCGCCGTGTCTCCCAGGAGCAAGAGGAAAAGGAATGAAGTCGAGGATTCTGGCACCTCGAAGCCTTTGGAACCTGCTGTCGAAGAAACATCACCCGAGGATAGGACCCTACGCTATTAGGAGGGGATCGAAGTTTTTATTTGACTACTTGGCTCAAATCTTTTCCTCCCCCATTGGCATCTTTTATCCACCACATCGTTGCCACCATGTTTCATCTTTTGGTTTTCTTCATCTCGTGCTTGTTATGTTTGTGTCAAAGGAGAGGGAAAGGAATGTAGAAAGAAAAGGAGAAAGAAGGAAGAAGAAATAAAAAACAAAAACAAAAAGAAAAGGAGAAGGAAAAAAAAAGAGGAAGCCAAAACAGTAGCTCCAGCCGATCATACCGAGCCTCAGGCTTATTGTATAAAGCCTATACGCAAGAGAAGGATAAACAACAAGTCAAACTTATTATGGATCAGAGGGGTACGTATACACAAGAGGTAATTCTTTTATATTGTATAAAGAAAAACCCAATCTGTACGACTAGCCAAATTGACAAAGAAACACTAGCCTCCTATAATATTAATTAAAGGTTATTCATGTACTCCCTCGTCCTACGAAACATATCTTAATTTTGTCTAAATTTAGATGTATCTAAATGCTAAATAGTATCTAGATACATCTAAATTTAGAAAAAGTTAAGGGGTTCCTTTGATTCATATAATTTGTTTAGGAATTATGTAGGATTTGGATCCTATGAGAAAAGTTTCTACATAGGTTATTTGATTCATAGAAACATATCCTATAGGAAGTAATCCTATAGAAACCTTTTAGTGTTTTTTTTTTCGATAAGGGGATATCCCCGGCCTCTGCATCAATCGATGCATACGGCTCTTATTACTGTATTAAAAGTGTGAAACACCAAAGTATTACAAATCACGGATCACTCAAAGTCTCAACATAGATAAGCCAGAGGAAAATAATAAAATAGACTAGACGCCACAAGACCTTCATGTGCCACGTCTCTCAGAACGCCAGCCGTACCGGCTGTATAAATCCCGTGCTACCGTCGCCAAACGGTTGCACCCAATATCCATGTCCTGGCGCACATTCTCCGGCTGGAGATACGACCACATATGGATCCAGTTGATAACCAAGGGAATAAACTGCATAAAAGATGAAAAGTTTTTTTGTTAAAGATAAAATTATTTCTAACATTCCAGATAGCCCATAGCAGAAACCTTTTAGTGTAAATCCTATAGGATTTAAACCTTTTAGTGTAAATCATATAGGAAAAAAAAACCCATTAGCTCATACCTCATAAAAAATTCCTTTGCTACAATTAAACACACTTCATCTTCCCGTAGGATTTAAGTAGGCATAATATTTCAATCATATGATTTTCCTATTCATATGACTTTTCTATCTTATAAATTAAAGGATCCCTAAAACATATTTCATTGGGACGGAGAGAGTATATCAAATAGGACATTCATGTCAATTTTCAATGTGATGGCACCGGTGAAATGTAATCCTCCATTTTTTCAAAGCCGTTCTTCAATATTACTATGACGAATAAAGATAGTCACCTCATAATGTTTAAATATATTTCACCATCCATGAAAATGTCAGAGTGTTTCAGAAAAAGAAAAAAAAGATCACCTAATTCGTTAAGATGTCCAATACTCCACCTGAGAATATGATAACTTTCTCGTGGACAATGTAATTTGTCACTATCCGTACGAACAAATACCGATTTGTCTGCCCTTGCATTTTCTCATCAACTATTGCGTGTAACTACTGTTTTTTCCGCGCTTGCATTTTCTCATCAGTTATTGCGATTTTCTTTTGCCTTTGCATTTCCCATTCGTGTGTGCACCTCTCGTTACATCATCATACTCCCTCCATTGTAAAATAAGTGTCTTTATAGATACGTACTCCCTCTGGTTGTCATTAATTGACGCCGGACACTGCCTGCGCATGTACGCTTCCGCGTTGATTAAACATGATCGGAGGTATTATATCTAAACAAAACTTAAACACTTATTTTCGGAGGGAGCAACAGCTCCTAACGCAACCATCTGAACTGAAAAGGAGCAAACAGTCGGTGCCCAGTGGCCGGGAGCTGTTGTGTGCAACCAACTTTACTAGTAAACGGCAGGCTGGACCCCATTATCCATGCTACTACATATTCCTAGTCATGGCCGGCGCTAAACAAAAAGGAGGCCGCCGCCGTGTGGAGTAGGTTCGCTTGCCTGTCGTCGTCACCCGCCATCCATTGTTGATCCAATCACCCAACTGCTTTGAAAATGCCGGTCGAAATTCGTCATTGACTCTTCGTATTCGTGTTTTTGTTGCTATCTCGTGACCACCTGTAGTTGCCTAGTTGGCGGAATGGGGTTCATTGGCCGGCAAACACATGACAGGTCAACGAGGAGCAGGAGATTCCACGCTGAATGCAGCGAGAGGTGGTGATTTTGATGTATGCTTTTGAGTCTCAAGTGCAATTTCTACCCTAGTATATGAGGAACCGAGAGACTAACAAGTGACTCAACTCTTTGTAGATATTGATATATCTACACATTAAAACATATCTAGACACAACTATATCTAGACAACTTAATCATCAGTCCGCACCACATCATCTAAGTTTACTTTAATGATCAATAACATCAAAAAGATATACAGCTAAATATAAACAGGAAAAAAATTTCAGCTCTCCGGCTCATCTTCTCTTGAAATCTCGGCCGACTAGTTTATCTGAAACTTTTGGACTTTTTTGTTCAAACTTTAAGAATTTTTCAAAAAAACATGCTATGTGTAACTCCGGCTATACTTGTGGCTTTCGTTGAAGATAGGAGTGCACATGTTCAGGTAAAAAAAAGAGTGTACATGTTTGCATGTGAGCGACTGTGTTTTAAAATAAAAGAAACCAAATTCAACACACTTGAATAAGTGAAAATGGACTACTTACCGAGCAAACAAATGCCGCTTCACAGTGCGTAAGGAGTAGTGTAGTACAGTACATGATTTGGTCAAAATATTTTTTGTTGGCAGTTGAAAAAATACAAAAAAGGGAATGGAAAAGAACACCTAGTAGGGGACGAGAAGCGTGAAGGACAACCACCCGATCGCAAACGACACAAGGAACCAAACGGAAGAGGACGAACAACGTCAGAATTATCGAATCATCGTTGCCCCCGCCCTGGAACGAAGCCATCCCATCCCGGAGCGCGAATCCTCCTTTCCACGATCTTACTTGCCTTCCTCCGCCCGCGGGACAAAAGTGTCTTCCATTTCTTGGCTTTACCTGGTCAGGAGGGAGAGAAGGGAGGAGGAATTATCGTGGCCAACAGAGAAGATGCCGTCGTCGTCGTCGTCGGTGGTCCGCTCGACGAGCGACGTGCTCATCGGCCCCGACTGGGCCATGAACCTGGAGATCTGCGACACGCTCAACCGCGACCCCGGGTGAGGACGCACAACGATTAATTTTCCCTCTCCCTCTCCTATGTATTTTTTCATGGTGCTGATTCTGTTCTTGTATTGGCTAATTCTGTTGAAGAAACTTACATATTTTGCGACTCAATTTTGGCTTCAAGTTTTCTCCTTACGGGAAACCTTAGGATTTCTACTGCACATATTTATAAAATTTTGTTTTGTATAAGTACAGAGAGGAAGAAAGAAACAAAAAAAATTAACAAGTTAACAAAAGGTTGCTGTTCTAATAAATCTGGCCACCCAGGGTTATGTTGAGCACTAACAAAAACTGCCTTTCGTGATTAATTTCCACGGCTTCCACGGATTCCAGATCGACCTTCTTGACAGGTCTCGTTTTAGATTATGACTCTGTGACTTAAGCTAGCCTTGCTTTTTTTAACTCAAAATTTGCATTGGGGGTGTGTCCAACAGTTGATCAATTCAAGGTGTTTTTCTTTGTTAGGCTTCACTGCTATACCTTTAGTCAAATCAGACAAAGACTACCAAGTAATTTTGATGTGCCGTTATCAGTTTGTTGTAAATGTCTTTATATTGTTATATTCATAGGCAAACAAAAGATGTCCTGAAGTCCCTCAAGAAACGCATTGTGCACAAGAACTCCAAGGTCCAGCTTCTTGCTCTCACTGTAAGTATATGATCCTAAAACCCAATTTTCTTCGTATATGCATCTAAACTGCCATTCCAGTAGAAGGATAAGTGCAGATGTTGCAGACTTCTGCATTTGAGGTGCTCTAATACTGTGGGAATGTTTAAGCAATCCTTTACTCGACTACTGATCAGTGTACTGGTTTGCTTATCTCAGTTGCTGGAGACAATGATTAAAAATTGTGGGGACATTGTCCATATGCAAGTTGCCGAGAGAGACATACTTCATGACATGGTGAAGATAGTTAAGAAAAGGGTATGTATGAGCAGTTCAAACTTCAACATGTACTGGCTTTCCGTAGTAAGTCTAATTTCTTTATGTGTGTGCTGTTTCTAGCCTGATTATCATGTAAAAGACAAGATTCTTACGCTGATAGACACTTGGCAAGAAGTTTTCGGTGGCGCGCGTGCAAGATATCCACAATACTATGCAGCATACCAGGAGCTCTTGGTAATATTACAAGCATCGAATCTTGTGATCTTTTAATAACGTCAGATCTTTTTTTCAATCTCAATTTCCCCATAAAGGTTGCCATCTTCCAAAACGGCTGTAACAGAAATAAGCTACATTTATCTTTGATTTTAAGCTGACAATTGCTGATTATGCAATAATGTAGTTATGTTGTTTCTAAATTATCAAAATTTGTGAACTAATCCAACGCCAACCTCCATCTATATTCCAGCGTGCTGGAACAGTATTTCCTCTAAGATCAGAGGGTTCTGTGCCAGTACTTACTCCTCCACAGACTCAGCCTCTACAAAACTATCCTCCTGCTTTACGTGATGTTCATCACGATGCCCCTGAATCGTCAGTGCAGGATTTTCCTGCCATAAGGTATGCCAAATTAAACTTCAATCATACAATTGACATGTATGAAACTGCTATCATACTACTCAACTGAAGAGCAACGAACAGATTTGAAGAACAATGCAAAATATATTCATCAATTTTTGTTGTGCAAACACAGTTTCCTCCTTACATCTGTTGTAATAATGTATTTATTATCTCTGTTATTTTGGTTGTTTCTGTAAGTTGGTGACTGTTCCAGACTATTCTTTGACCATGTATAATACTTTTCCCATGAATCGTTTCTAACATCCCAACTCGGCAAGAAGATTTTAAGAATTTATGTAACACTTCTGTTTCTGGTGGTTGGGTTTTATTTCCTTCTACTTTCATCGTATAGTCGTATTGCTTCTCAGTTTGCTTTTATATGGTTGTGTACGAGATTGCTTTCTGTTACCTGTTTTTGGAAGTACAAAGTTTTGTGAACTTCTTCTTGTTATTCCTTGTTTGCAACTTATTGAAATCTGAACCTCTGCTTCTTTTGGAAATGTCCATTGTCATTTCACTAGCATGACAGAAATTCAGAATGCACGAGGTATCATGGACGTTCTTTCAGAGATGCTGAATGCTTTAGATCCAAGTAAAAAAGAGGTACATTCCTGATGCACCTGAATTTACCAGTCATACATCAACAAAAGAATAACTGTAATCAATCTAGCAGAGCAGGTAAAAAAAAGTTACACTGAATATGCAGGAACTTCGGCAGGAGGTCATCGTTGACCTTGTGGATCAGTGTCGTTCTTACAAGCAGAGGGCGGTGCAGCTTGTCAACAGCTCCTCGTATGTTTATTGATCGTCTCTTGCCAGTTCGCAGGCGTTTTAAGTGTTCATTTATCATAAATATTGCTGATAATTCATCTAGTGATGCACCCAATATGGTGCCAATAGGGGATTTATTTATTTCTGGTATGAATGAACCACATGTTATTAGTGTGAGATGCAACTGAAAGGGAAAAAATACATTTGTGATGTATATATTCTATGTTTTATGAAATGTCTGCAGTAACCTCTGAGCGTCTATTTACGTCTTGACGACAATTCCAGCTGCCTATAATAGTAAACTAGTATGTAGTAGAGCCTGTACGTTACTGGGCTGTGTGTTTTATGCAGTGCTAAAAAAAAATCTAAACAGCGAGTCTTGAAAAGTGATTCCTTTCTGCAGCTGATTTTATCGCTGGCATTTTGTAATCTGTTAATTTTGTGCCAGTAAAAAGCTTCTTATTTCAGATACTGAATTGATACAGGGATGAGGAGTTGCTCAGCCAGGGTCTTTCTCTGAATGATGATTTGCAGCGTGTTCTAGGAAAACACGATGCTATCGCTGCTGGCATAGCAGTTCGGGTAGAGAAGCCGAGGCCGCTCCAGTCCCAGAATGGCCATTCTCAGACTACTAAAGAACCAGTTCAAAGGTTGGCAAATTATGTCAAGCATTTTGTTCAACAAATTATACTAGAAATATACACCAGTAAGAAAATTCTCAAGAACAGCTGCAAGTTGGAATTGAGTGTGAAATTATTTTGGCACTCAAGTTTTTTCGTAATCATCTGGGTTCTCCCCTGACAAAGCTGCTGTTGCTTCATAAAACATTAACTTATCTTTCGGTTTTCAGGTCCTCGGCAACTACAAGTGCAAGCAAGCAAGCACCCTTTGAGCAACTAGCACTTCCTGCGCCTCCATCATCCAGCACTTCAAAAGCTGTCGCAACACGAGCTCCCAATATCGACCTCCTTAGCGGAGACGAGTACATCAAACCTGAACCTGCAAATTCACTGGCGCTCGTTCCAGTCAGTGAATATTCAGCTTCAGACCAGAATGTATTAGCCCTTGCAGACATGTTCCAACAAAACACCGCTTCCAACAACAACAAGCATAACCTTACAAACTCTTCGACTCCAAATTCTACTTTCCCTTCATCTCAAGCATATCATGCTGCAGTGCAACCTATGCTGCCTCAGCAGCCCACTGCTTACTCAAATGGGGATATGACCAATGCCATCGTGCCATACGGTCAGCACTCTCAACCGAAATCCACAAGTTCATGGGATGGCCAGCCTGCTTATGGAATGAATTCCCAACAGCAGGCACTAAGTTATGGTACACTGCTTTCCTTATCCCAAGTGCTTTGCTAGGCCTACAATAGTATTATTATGTGTCTGTTAATCTGAAACTGTAGGCAAAACACTCGCCGCGTCCTTAATCGATGGATTATATAGTTTAAAATAGTGCCTACAAATATAGCACAGGGTCGGTGTAAAATATCTCACGCTGAACAAAACATGTAGTCCTGTATTCGTGTACATGTAATTCAGTATGTGCCTAGACACCACACTGTTAGGGCTAATGCATTGTCAACTTTTTTTAGCCCTTCAGCTTGGTCCAGAAAGTATGTGCACCTTCTTTCCATTTCAAATAGCTCCATGAGCATCTGACAATCTCCTATTAACAGGTATAGAGAATCAAAATGGAGACCTTCCACCACCACCCTGGGAAATTCAACAGTCCATGGGTAACCAGCCCCAATACAGCCAAGTGGGTGCGATGTCATTGCAGCCTGTCAGCATGCCACCCCAATCAACACAAATTGGCCAAGGATTCATTTCAACGCAACAAATCGCGAGGGCACAACCAGGAGGAATGCATCCGCAACCAGTGCCAGGCATGCCACATGGGGCTCTACAATCACCACAGTATGTGCCAAACATGCAACATGGGGGCATGTATCATTCAATGCAAATTAACCAAGGAATGGGCATGTATTCTCAACCGATGGCTGGTGGACAGTTTTATGGGATGAACCATCAACAGTTATATGCTGTTCAAATGGCCGGTTATGGGTATGGGCAGCAATCTGGAGGCTACTATATCCCGAATGCCGCATACGCGTATACCAGTGCGAATGAACTTTCCCAGAGAATGAATGGGCTTTCTGTTCAAGATGGTACTTCGAATGGAGCAGCGACGCCCTTTTCTCTGAAGCAGCAGAATAAATCAAGCAGACCCGAAGACTCGCTATTTGGTGATCTTCTTAGTATCGCCAAACTGAAGCAGACCAAACCTGCAGCTGGGAAAGTTGGTGGCTTGTAAGAAGAATGGTTGAGGAGATGATTGATTGTGCTTCATTTGCTACCAGCAGAAGCTCCACCTCACAGTTAATAATTCCTTTCGCCACTTTTTGTACAATGGCAGATGGATTATTGATATAATTTCCCTTTTTAGAAAGTAGTGCAGCTATCAGTTTTAGTGTCATCGACATCTATCTGTACAAAAATCAGGCAGTGACCAAGAGTTTCCAGTATATCCCGTTCCATTTCACTATAGCTTTCTAGCAAGAGGATATTAGCAGTTCATATTTCATCTTGATATTCTCTGCACCCTCTTGCCAATCTGATAGGACGAGGGTGCCTTCGCCTGTTTCTATCTCGTCGTGTTGCATCTTTTAAGCTACATCGGGTGTTTTTCTCTTAGTACTATGCGACGCAATTTAATACTTACTATAAATGCTTAGCTTTGTAGGCTAGCTTAGTTTGCTTCTTAGCAGTTTCGTTTGTAACCTTTGCACCACCTTGGTGTTCTTCTTCTAATAAAAGTGGCACGCGTTTGGGCATATGTTCGAGAGAAAAAAACGCCTGGTATCTTCATTGATTAAATAAGCAGATATATAATGGAAATGTACTTCCTCCGTCCCACGAAACATCTAAATTTAGACAAATCAAAGACATGTTTCATGGTACGGAGGGAGTATAACATGTTTGAACAGAAAACACAATACTATTATGCTGATGTCAATAAGAGAGATTCCCCAAAAGAGTTGATAAAAGAGAAGGAATTGATAGTTACATTAGCTAAAATCTTAAGGAACAAATGTAGCGAAATGACAGTTCCCAAGAAAACGGACAAACATGGTGACACAAACCAAGCCATATATCTACAGATGGAATTAAAACTAACCCTATTAATCTTACAACTTTAAACTACATTATAACAACAAATTTTAGTCCTTTTCCTATCATGTGGGAGAGTCACTTGTTTAGCGGTGCCAAATGAAAAGAGTAGAAGAAATGCTGCCTTTGAGAAGAGATCCTGTTTCAAGCAGAAGGCAATCATCAACAACATTGCTTATATAGGGAAAAATAACTAACTTAGCCAGATAACATGGTTCATCTGTTATCCTGAAAATATTTTATGGTTGGTCCCATATCTAGTTACCCTCAAGCTTAGGATCCAAAAACTGCCGTACAATTCTATGCACAGATAGTAGATAAATAGAGACCAAATGAGATACTAACCTCATACTTCAGAAAAGAATGGTCAACATTTAGCTTTAAAAGGACATCATGCTTCATTCAGAAGTTTTGAATCAACTCTTGATTCATTATATTATGCATGTGATTACGGCGTGTCATGCATAACCAGGTCTGTTCTCCATCTGGCGAACCTTCCTTGGTGACCGGGATATGCCAATGGCCTTTCTCCGATTCCTGGGATTTAGGGGTAATGGCAGACAATTAAAAAGTCTGACCAGATAGAGAACAATGAGCTACATGAATCTGATTGAAGCATTGAAAACAAAAGAAAATCCTGTCTGTGCATAAAATTGTTCAAGAATTCGGCCGAATCACCGATTAAATGGCCAGTTAATCGCTACTCAGTGGCTCACTGAGTAGCCGATAAATGCTGATTACCGAATTGGCCGATTAATCGCTATTCAGTGGCCGAGCGAGCCGTTACCAGTTAACGAATTCCTGAACAACCCATAAATCAATCATATGTATGCCTGATTAATTATTGCAAGCTAAAGGTCGAAGCTAGAACTACAGATGTTACAGATGTACTACCTAAAAGACCCATTCAATACGAGCCTTTTATCAATGCTAAACGATGGTATCTCGGTATCTGAGATCATACAGCAATGATGATCTTCCTAGATTCTCCTTAACCATCTTGAGAAATTATGATATAAATCAATGAACGAATCAAATAACTACAATATGGTGCTTCAAGTAGAGGAATTGGTTCACTTAATTCTTCAGTCGATAGCTAAATAAATAGCTAAATTCAAACCTGAATCACAACCGAGCAAGGAGGTGGCATTTGAAATGTAACACAGTTGTCCCCAAAAGTGAAGTGTACCTGTTAGTAAAGATGACACTGTGAATGAGCAAGCACTTTATTTTGTCATATCTGTTAATGTTCTTTGATAAGTAATGATTACGGAAAAATATAGTGTGTGTTAATGAAAATATCAAGTGCTAATGTGCTACAGAGTTTGGCTCTGAAACCTCGTGCGGAACATATTTCTTTGTATATGTATTTTTTTAACATATAGCATGTACATGCAAATACATGTTATACCAATTCCATGGCCATCTAGTTTCTTTAGATGTTTGAGTACATGTCACCTCAAGTTGTTACAGTCGCATTCGTCTTTATCTTCAACATGTTCAAACATTCAGATGGAAGTGTTTTATTTTCCCATAATGTAGCTTGTTAGTTTTGCTAGATCCATGCTAAAAAGTATCAACATCATAATTGACAGAGGAAAAGTAGAATTAGCCTAGACTATTCATAAATAAAACACTTTTCTATTAAATACATGGTCCAAACCTGATGCCTTTCCTTCCATTTGGGGAAAAAGTCTTTCTCCAGGAGCTGAAATGTGTGGTCTCTCATTTCATCATTTGTAATCATCAAGCATTTCCATCTGATTGCAGCAAACAACCAGTACCTGAACTACATGCCCACAATATTACTTACACATATTCGCAAAAAACTAATTTACTTACTTCACGAGAGCAGGATATACCATAACAAATATTTTATGGATAGCACCAAGGTAACCGGCAAAGCGAGAATTTTGAATACTGTGGCCATGTAGAACCAAGACAACAACCACTCGGTAAGGAACAAAGAGCACTACATTGCACGGTTAATGGTTTATCACGAAGAAGTTCTTTTCGTTTAGATTAATGTTCAAAACATTGATAACTCAAAACAGATAATAAAACTAGACATCAATAAAACAAACTGAGCTTCTTGATAACTCAAAACAGATAATAAAACTAGACATCAATAACAATCAGAAGTTATTGTAGACGTTCCTAGAGGCATCTCAAAAGCGCTTACCAATCATCATTTGAGCCAGTGGGGGTTTCATATACAGCATTTGCTTGCTTCCACTTTTGAACCAACTTCTGATTAGCAGGGTTTTTCATGTGTTTTCCAGCGAGATGTCTGTTATGCACAACTATCAAAGGCCACTTTCTTGATGGAAACCTTTTCTGTGTGGCATCAGCAACAGCACTGACCTGCTAGTGAACTGATGAGTGAGTTACTTTTCTTAAACTAGCCCAAGTAGAAGAAGACGTGTTGCAACATACTCGCCTTACTCAAGGAAAGATGACTCTGGCTAAGACCAACATTGGCAGCATCCATAACTGCATCAAAAGGGCCATGCTTTTCCAGCCATTTCTGAATAAGAAAAATAAGGTGCAAACGGTAAGATATATACTTAATGAGAAGCAGCACCATATATGCTGGGCTCCATTATAGCGCAGCTATTATATGGAAGCTTGGGTGGATAAGCAAGAAGCATGCTTACTTCCAATGTATCAGGTACAAACAGTGCTAACACTAGTTTTAAAAGTATCAAACTAGTTTCGATTTTAAGATTTTTTATTTAAATGTAGCATTTGGCAGGTCTACAGAAAAAAATCATTCGGTGCAGAATTAAGATATTACAGAATATTTGCAAATCTATTTCCACATTTCGTTGTAAAAAGCAAAACAAGATGGAGAACTACAAGATAGAAGTTACAATAAGGTTGTGCATGCTGGAATTTTGTTATTGTTGGATATTTACTTCACACGCAATGCAGATTTATCTTTGAATTGAAAACTATTTCGATGTACCCCTAGAAGGATGTCAATCGGTCATGAACTTATGGCATTCCATTCACCTACTCTACTTCTCCCCTCTTTATGTGATCAGTTGGATCTGCTGCAAGCGTTTGAGATTGTTGTTCTGTTTGCCACCAAAGTAGGAATCAAATTACTTGAAAAAAACCAATAATATGTAAGATGCAACAATGAGGCTGTTGCAGGATCAGATTAGTGTCACCGGTGGTCCGACCTATTGCTTAGTCTAGTTTGTTTTATCCATCGCAAGTTCGCAACACATGATTATTTAGCATGCATGTATCTGGTGTTATCAATTCTGTATCATATTGGTGGCAACACATATGTATCTACATAGTTAAAAAGCGAACAAAATGGCAACCGAAGGTATTACCTGAAATTTCTCAAAGTTTGAGTTCTTCACTCTCTTGAGAGCTAGTTTTGCCACCATTGTGGCAAAATCCTCTGTCTCCTTTGGATCAAGGTCTATAATAGCCAACTTGTCTCCACAAGCAAGGCAGACACCATTCTTGTCAATGTGGGAGCGTGTTATGATCCATTTTCCCCTCCCTAACCAACCCAAACCATGCCAACCCCCTCCATTATTTTCAATTGCTTCTGCTAAAACAGAGATATTCCACTTTCTCTTCCCCACTTTGGATGCTGTTGAGCTACTAAACCAAGCCTCTAACAATTTGGCTGTAGATTGAGATACCTGTCTTACAGTAGTCCTGAACTTATGCAGCAAATAATAGACCCTATCACCTTGTCTGGCGACCACAGAAGCACTAAGAAGCATCCCCAATTCAGGCTCTTCAGGTATGACCCCAGACTCCAACATATGGGCCTCTACTTCAAATGCCTTATCAACATCGCCGCTGCTGCAAAATGCTGCTAACGCAGGGCCATATGAGCGCAACTTTGGTGCTATACCCAGCTCTTTCATTTGTTTGACAGTTTCAAAGGCCATGTCACCGTTCCCCATGGACATCGCCATACGGGCAACTGCAGTCAACGCAGCCTCACTCATCTGAACCCTCTCTTTCTCCGAGCGCATTTTTTCAAATATCTCAAACCCTCGAGTCCGTGCATACTCTTTGATCTCATCACTTATCGGTATGCCGCTAGCTGTTTCCTCCAAACGGAACAAACTGAACTTATTTCTCTCCTGGTCATGAACAGGGTCTTCATGCATATCGTTGTCCTCTGAACACCCCGAGCTTTCAGCCGATGCAGAATTTAATTTACCATTGGTGCCACTTTTTGCCGGTTGCACAGTTCCAAGGGCGGCAGAAGAGCACAGGTAAAGCAGCACATTGTAATGGTGCTGCCCCATCCTGACCCCCTCCCTCACCGCAGAATCATACAGGTCGATTGCTCCCATAACATCTCCTCTCTTTGAGCACATATCCAGCTCAACTCTCAGCTTGACTCCGCGCTCACTGCCCTTCGACCGCTTCCCCCTCTTACTCACATTTCCTACTCCTCTATCTTCACCACTTGTTGCCAAATTTGCAGCCTTCACGGGTTCCTGCACCCGCATTACCCCTCTCATCCAGCGTCTGCCCCGCCCGCGCCCTTCAGATCCCCCGGTACTTCCATGGCCTCCCCTCCAACCCGTCTGTACAACTTCCCCCTCCTTGCCTTCTCCGAGCACAAGCCTGTCACCCCCTCTTATCCAGCGCCTTGCCCCACGGTCCCTTCCCTGACTCGCAGACAGGTTTGCCTCCCGGGTCACTCCACCCTGAGCCGTTGTACGTGGGACGCTGACCGAGCCTGCTCCACCTTCCTCGGTTCTTGAGGGGTTGCCGTTTGCAACGACGTCAGAGTTGCCGTCGCTTTGGGGCAATACGTCGAACAGGTTGCGGGCATGGCATGCAAGTGGAGGAAGGACTCGCTTGAGGGAGACAGAGGACGAGGAGGCTGCGGCGAGGCGGGTGGGGAGAGGGTGAGGTGTGAGGAGAGACGCCATGGCTCGCTGCCATGAGAGCGGGAGGGAGGGGAAGCGTGTGGACAAGGGCGGAGCAGCGATAAGGTGACAGTATCGGGCACGAATTTGAAATGGGAAAAATTGATGATAACCCCCCCTGTTGGGGGTACTTTTATCATAACCCCCCTTGTGTCGCTGACACGTGGGGCCGGACCCCACGTGTCAGCGACACAAGGGGAGGTTATGATAAAAGTGGCACCAACTAGGGTGGGTTATCATCAAATTCTTCGTTCATATATCCGTGGAAAGTTTCGGTAGAAAACTGGTTTTTTTTTTTCGAGAATACACCCTGAAAGGTGTATCAATCGCATAGAAGAAAGACCAAGACAGCCGGTACAAAGCCAAGAAGGCTACAACTCCACTCCACGATACAACGCTGCACCACGATACAACCACTGGTGGAAAAACAGGCTTCGGGTGAGCCCCATAAGTCGCGAAGGTAAAGGAACCGCGACTAATGGGGTCTTTAGTCGCGGTTCGTGTGGCGAACCGCGACCAAAGGCCTGGGCCCAGGGCGCTCGGTGGCCAGCCGGTGCACGTGGGGAGCTTTAGTCCCGGTTGGCCAGAGCCAACCGCGACTAAAGTGCCGAAGGCCTTTAGTCGCGGTTGGCTGAGCCAACCGGACTAAAGCCCTTCCCTATATATACCCACCCGGCAGCCCAACACTTAGCCATTTGGTGTCATTCTCTTCACAAGCTTCACAAGTGGGTGTTAGGTTTGCTTTTGGTTCCTCTTATGCACATAAGGTGTTTGATGAAATGCCCCAAGAGCATGAAACAAACATGATATGAAGTGTTGGAGCCACACTTGAGCTTTCTCATTTATTTTTTCCTCCTCGATCGCGGTTAGCAACTTGAACCTTTGATGTGTCGTTGATAAAATGTGCATGTGTGTGTAGTTCATTGTTTAATTTATATTGTTTGTAGCTAGTTAGTTTAACAAATGCATGATGGTTAATTATATATTTTATATTATAATAATGCAGATGAATCGACAATGGATGTACGGTAACCGACTCTCCGGCGAGTTCGGTACGGGTTTGAAAGATTTCCTCGCAGTGGCCAATGCGAACAAGCGGGGGGTTTTGTTATCTCGTCCATGTGTTAAATGTAAGAATCAGAATGGTTACTCTTCCTCAAGAGATGTTCACATGCACCTGCTTCGGCACGGTTTCATGCCAAGCTATAATTGTTGGACCAAGCATGGAGAAAGAGGGGTTATAATGGAAGAAGATGAAGAAGGGGATGATTTCAATGATGAAAGCTATCTTGCTCATTTCGGTGATACTTTCATGGAGGATGCTCGAAGGTGAAGGGGAAGGTGAAGGGGAAGGTGAAGAAGAGGCACGTGATGATCCCGTTGATGATCTTGGTCGGACCATTGCCGATGCACGGAGACGCTGCGAAACCGAAAAAGAGAGGGAGAATTTGGATCGCATGTTAGAGGATCACAGGAAGGCGTTGTACCCCGGATGCGATGATGGTCCGAAAAAGCTGGGCTGCACACCGGATTTGCTCGAGATGGAAGGCACGGGCAGGTGTAGTCGACTCGACATTTGAAAACTTGCCGAAAATGTTGAAGAATATGTTTCCAAAGAATAACGAGTTGCCCGCCACTACGTACGAAGAAAAGAAGGTTGTCTCGCCCTCTAGGTTTAGAGGTTCTCGAAGATACATGCATGCATCAACGATCGCATCCTCTACCGCGGTGAATACGAGAATTTGAATGAATGCCCGTATGCACCGCATTGCGTTATAAGATCGAGGCGATGACCCCGGTGACGATGTTGAGGGCCGGAAACCCAGGAAGAGGGTTCCCGCCAAGGTGATGTGGTATGCTCCTATAATACCACGGTTGAAACGTCTGTTCGGGAACAAAGAGCATGCCAAGTTGTTGCGATGGCACAAAGAGGACCGTAAGTCGGACGGGGAGTTGAGACACCCC
The DNA here is from genome assembly GCF_022539505.1 of Lolium rigidum. NCBI lineage: Eukaryota > Viridiplantae > Streptophyta > Magnoliopsida > Poales > Poaceae > Lolium > Lolium rigidum. The sequence goes on along the minus strand of NC_061509.1, from coordinate 100,545,782 downwards.
GCAGATGGAACGCAATGGAGAAAGATCGACGAGAGAGTTCAAAGATTTTGCAGATCGACGCAAGGAACATAAGATTTGGTCTAAGTACGGATGGCATGAATCCTTTTGGCGAGCAGAGCTCCAGCCATAGTACCTGGCCCGTGACTCTATGCATCTACAACCTTCCTCCTTGGTTGTGCATGAAGCGGAAGTTCATTATGATGCCGGTGCTCATCCAAGGTCCGAAGCAACCCGGCAACGACATCGATGTGTACCTAAGGCCATTAGTTGATGAACTTTTACAGCTGTGGGGCAGACCTGGTGTCCGTGTGTGGGATGAGCACAAAGAAGAGGAATTTGACCTACGAGCGTTGCTTTTCGTAACCATCAACGATTGGCCTCGCTCTTAGTAACCTTTCGGACTCGTCAAATAAGGGATACAATGCATGCACGCACTGCTTACATGAGACCGAAAGTGTACATTTGCCAAATTGTAAGAAGAACGTGTACCTTGGGCATCGTCGATTTCTTCCGAAAGGTCATCCAAGAAGAAAGAAAGGCAAGCATTACAACGGCAAGGCGGATCACCGGCCGAAGCCTCGCGGAACACACCTGGTGCTGAGGTATTTGATATGGTCAAGGGTTTGAAAGTCATCTTTGGAAAGGGTCCCGGCGGACAATCGGTTCCGAAGGGAGCCGACGGGCACGTAGCCATGTGGAAGAAGAAATCTATATTCCGGGAGCTAGAATATTGGAAAGTCCTAGAAGTCCGCTCCGCAATCGACGTGATGCACGTTACGAAGAATATTTGCGTGAACATCCTAAGCTTCTTGGGCGTGTATGGGAAGTCAAATGATACAAAGGAAGCACGGCGAGACCAGCAAAGTTTGAAAGACCCCGATGACCCGCATCCGGAACGGTTTCAAGGTCGTGCCAGCTACGCTCTGACCAAAGAAGAGAAGGTCATCTTTTTTGAATGCCCGAGCAGTATGAAGGTCCCGTCAGGATTCTCGTCCAATATAAAGGGAATAATAAACATGGCGGAGAAAAAGTTCCAAAACCCGAAGTCTCACGACCGCCACGTGATTATGACGCAATTGCTTCCGATTGCTTTGAGGGGCTCCTGCGGAAAATGTTCGAGTAGCCATTGTGAAGCTATGTGCATTCCTCAATGCAATCTCTCGGAAGGTAATCAATCCGAAGTTCTACCACGGTTACGTAACGATGTGATCCAATGTCTTGTCGGTTTCGAGTTGGTGTTCCCGCCATCCTTCTTCAATATTATGACGCACCTCCTGGTTCACCTAGTCGATGAGATTTCCATTCTCGGTCCTGTATTTCTACACAATATGTTCCCCTTCGAGAGGTTCATGGGAGTATTAAAGAAATATGTTCGTAACCGTGCTAGGCCGGAAGGAAGCATCGCCAAGGGCTATGGAAATGAGGAGGTAATTGAGTTTTGTGTTGACTTTGTTCCCGACCTTAAGCCGATTGGTCTTCCTCAATCGCGGCACGAGGGGAGACTAAGTGGAAAAGGCACGATCGGAAGGAAATCAATGATATGTATGGACGGCCATTCTCCGACCGAAGCACACCACACAGGTTCCGACCAATTCCAGCTTGGTGGCTCCGTACTTTGAGAAACACAAGAATATTTTACGCTCGGACAACCCTCGGGAAGCCCGAATCCTGGATTAGGAAGGCCCACATGGAGACTTTCGGCAGCTTGGTTGAGAAAACATTTAATGAGTGACAATAAGGTTGTAGATCAGCTCGTACATGTTGGCCAAGACACCATCTTCGACTATAACGACTTTCCAAGGGTACGAGATAAATGGGAATACATTTTACACGATCGCCCAAGATAAAAAGAGCACCAACCAAAACAGTGGTGTCCGCTTTGATGCAGCAACCGAGAATGGGAAAAAGGTCACATATTATGGTTACATAGAGGAGATATGGGAACTTGACTATGGACCCTCCTTTAGGGTCCCTTTGTTCCGGTGCAAATGGTTCAAGCTAACAGGAGGTGGGGTAAAGGTGGACCAGCAATACGGAATGACAATGGTGGATTTCAACAATCTTGGTTATCTTGACGAACCATTCGTCCTAGCGAAAGATGTCGCTCAGGTTTTCTATGTGAAGGACATGAGTAGCAAACCGAGGAAACGGAAAGATAAGAAAACGATCGATACATCATGCGATGATCCAAAGCGCCACATTGTTCTTTCGGGGAAAAGAAACATCGTGGGAGTGGAGGACAAGACAGACATGTCGAAGATTATAATATGTTTGCTGAAATTCCGCCCTTCAAAGTGAACACCGACCCAAGCATTAAGTTAAATGATGAGGATGCTCCATGGATACGGCACAATCGTAAGCAAGCGGTGGACACAAGGGAAGAAATGATGTGTAATAATTTATTGTACCAAACTTTGTTGAATGAATCATGTGAATTATATTACCCGTGATGTGTTTGGTGTCCATTTTCGAATGATTCAATTGACTCGAGATAGCACCGATGATACATGAAATTTGGAGTGACTAAGTCATACTCCCGCATACATGAAATTTGGAGTGACTAAGTCATACTCCCGCATATAGGAAATTTGGAGTGACTAAGTCATACTCCCGCATACATGAAATTTGGAGTGATTTAGTCATACTCCCGCCTAGGCGTATAATATGCATACTCGTAGTCTTCATAGCCGCCGCCGTTGTACCGGTAGTCGTCGCCTTCTAAGTTGCCGGCGTCGTCGCCGCCGTCGTCGTCGGCCGCCGTCGGGCGGCGCTCGTGGCTCGAACCGAGGGTAGCGCAGGCGGGGGATATCGCCGGTCGTGATGTAGTCCATGACGCTCCGCGAGTCCGGCCGTACCACCATAGCCGACGGCCGGCCTCGTGGAAGTTTCCGTGAGGCGACCGTCCTCCTCATACCCGGCGAGCGCCCTCTCACGCCGATTGATGAAGAAGGCGTCCCAAGTATGCTCGGTTATCGGGATGCCGGCGGGGATTCATCCGCCGCTCCGGCGTGAGGTCGAGGTAGTAGTGGTTCGTGATGGCCGCCCGGCGCGCAGCACTCGAGGGACGGGAGGGACCGGCACGCCGCCGGCGCTTAGGCTCCAGCCGGCAGGGACGCGGTAGCCCGGAGGGCAAGGGTAGTTCGAGGCGCAAAGCTCCTCCACCTGCCGGTAGGTTAGAGTGGGTGCGGTGGAAGCCATGAGAGAGTGATGAGAGATTGTAGAGATGTGATGCTGGCTAAGCCGGGCTACCTATATGTAGTGACAAATGGCGGGAAAAATGGGAGCGGGAAGACAGGAGGCGGGAAGAAAGAGGCGGGGAGAAAGTGGCGGGAAGAAATTGGCGGGAAAAAATTGGCGGGAAGAAAGAGGCCGGAAGAAATTGGCGGGAAACAATTGGCGGGAAGAAAGAGGCGGGAAGACAGGGAAGAAATGGCGGGAAGACGAGGAGGGAAGAGGGGTCGGCGGAAAGAGGCGGGAAGAGGGGGCCAACGAACTTTTGAATTGAATTAGTTTTATTTTTATGAATTTTTGATAATTTGTATTTTTAAATTTTTGAATTGAATTAGTTTTATTTTTCTGAATTTTTTGATATATTATTTGTATTTTTAAGATTTTGAATTGAATTAGTTTTATTTTCATGAATTTTTTGATATTTTATTTGTATTTTTAAGATTTTGAATTGAATTAGTTTTATTTTTATGAATTTTTTGATATATTATATGTATATTAAACATTTTGAATTGAATTAGTTTTATTTTTATGAATTTTTTGATATATTATTTGTATTTTTAAGAATTTGAATTGAATTAGTTTTATTTTTCTGATTTTTTTTGATATATTATTTGTATTTTTAAGAATTTGAATTGAATTAGTTTTATTTTTCTGAATTTTTTGATATATTATTTGTATTTTATGATTCCGAAATGAATTAGTTTTATTTTCCGAATTGAAAAAGAAAAGTAATTTGAAAAAAGACCTTTAGTCGCGGTTGGCCTCGCCAACCGCGACTAAAGGGTCCTTCAGCGCGGGAACGAAAAACCCGGCGAAAAAACCCTTTAGTCGCGGTTGGTCTGGCCAACCGCGACTAAAGGGTACCCTTTAGTCGCGGGTCGCGTCCCCAACCGCGACTAAAGGGTCCTCCCTATAAAAGGTCGCGGCGCGAACGGCCCGCTCATCTTCTTCCTCCGCCGAACAGAACGCCCAGACGAACCGACGAAGACGACGCGCCCAGACGCCGTCAGGCTGCCCAGACGCGCCCTCGCCGACCGCCGACCGCCGACACCGCCGCCCCGCCGAACTCGTCGTACGTCGCCGCGCCGTCGGCCGCCGCCTCCTTCTCTTCTTCCGCGCGCGCGTCGCGCGCTGCTCCGGATCCGAAAGAAACCGCCGCCGGCCGCCTGTGCCACGCCCGCCCGACCGTGCCGCCCCGGCCCACTCCTCCTCTCGCCCACGGCGCCGCCGCCGCCGCCTAGCTCGCTCGCCCGCCGGCGCCGGCGCGCGCCTGCCGCGCGCGCACGCGCCCCTCTCTCTGTTGACAGAGAGATCGTGCAGTGTGGGGCGCCGGCCGCTTTTTTTTTTAGTTTTTTAGTTTTTTTTTAATTATAACTAGTTAATTAGTTTTAGAAAACGGTAAAATTTGATAATTAACAAAAAAGTAAAACTTGACAAAAAAGTAAAACTTGACAAAAAAGTTAAAAGTTAAAAAAAGTAAAACTTAATTGACATGCACCCCGCGCGTATACGGAGAGGGGCGGCGAGGGCGGCGATGCGCCGCCCCCTCGCCGCCCCTCCGTATATGTGCGGGCTTTTTTTTGTTTCGCGAGCGACGGGGCGGCGCCACCGCCACCGCCCCCTTTCGCCACCGCCACCGTGCCGGTCTCTCTCTCACCGTCCGTGCTCCTTGCCGCCCTCCTCCTCTCCCCTTCCCGCGCGCCGCCGGCCGGCCCTCTCTCTCTCTCACCTCGGCACCGCCACCGCCCTCTCGGTCAAAATTTAGACTTAATGATCAAAATTTTACTTAAGAAAAATTAGACTTAATGATCAAAATTTTAACTTAAGAAAAATTAGACTTAATGATCAAAATTTTAACTTAACATTTTATTTGGTATCGAGAGGGGCGGCGAGGGTTATGTGTCCTCGGCACCGCCACCGCCCTCTCGGTCACCGCCACACCGGTCTCTCCGTCACGCGGTCGATCGTCCGCATATACACATCTAATACACGCGTCCCCCTCTCGCCTCCCTCGTCGCTCTCTCTCTTTATATGTAGAAGATATGTGATAATGCTGGCATATACACAATTAATTTGTTTTGACTACATGTTTTCAGGATCGACATATGGCGGACGATAGAGCTGACCCGATTCCGGACAACTATGATCCGGACGCTGAAGACCATATGTTCGGCATCATAAAAGGCGATATTCCATTTGTGCCGACCGGAGAAGAAGAAGATGATATCTCTTCTTATCTGAACCTTGAGGGTGAAGATGAAGGGCGCCGTCAGGAAGATGATGCCGAAGAAACGTCGATAAACGACGATCTTCAATTGGAAGTAGCAACCACCTCCGGCGCCGAGGTATATATATACATATTGAGCGTCTGGTGATACAACTAACCGATTTGAATAAATGTGTGTGTACTAACGCGCGCGACTCTCTTTCTTATTTTAGCCCTCGGCCGGATCGTCGAAAAAATCGAGTACGTCGTCAAAGCGTGGCGCAACCAAGACGATGAAAGCAGGAGAAACATGCACCATCGATGTTGTCGACGAAGCAACCGGCAGGCCGCTGGAGTCCAGCAAGAACGCCACCAAGTTTGTCAGCCAATGCGGAGCCGTTGTTAGAGACAACGTCTCGATCACCCGCCAGGAGTGGAATGAGCCAAAGAAGGCACGTGTTGGTTTCACTTTTGTCGATAAGAGAGAAAAAAAGATTGCTTCAACAAGCTTATGGAACCATTTCGTTCTACCTCCGGAATACCGCAAATACGATGAGGAGGGTAACAAGATTGCGGAAAACAAGAAGAGGCGCAAGCTAGTCAAACAGTTCGCTCTTTCTAGGATGGCCAACGCATTCCGGAAATACAAGCAAAATCTAGCCCATGACTTTGTCAACCAGGGCAAGACTCCGGATTTCAAAGGACAATATGAGAAACCGCAACATGATTGGCCAGAATTTGTGAAGCAAAAGAAATCGGAGCAGCTCCTTGAACTATCGAAAAAATATAAGGAAAATGCGGCCAAGAAGGAGTACAATCATAAAATGGGGCCAGGAGGGTATCGCTTTTGGCAGCCTAGGTGGGAGAAGATGGAGAACGAGCCGAGGGCGCGAGGAATCCGTCTAGGTACGGAGGGATGGGACCCAAGGGCCAAAAGCCGGTGGTACGGGCATGGGGGATCGCCGAACCCGAGACAGGGGAGTGTGTTTACCAGGGCAAAATAATTACACCCACCAAAAAGCTTATTGAGGCAATGAGGGATGCTCAAGAGGGAGGATCAAGTTCAACGAGAGAACGACGCCCGACAAAAGCCCTCGGGAATCCCGAACACGGAGGACGTGTACGAGGCATGGGGCCCATTCCGTGGAAAATAGGGTTCCCCGCAACGATGACCCGTACGGTTACGTGAAGCCGTAAGAGAAAGATGGATCGGGAAAAGATGTTGTGGCGCAGCTTGGTAACGGAAATGGATGTGATGAAGAAAACCGTGAGTGTACTAGTAGCCGAAAGAGAGGCAGCGCGGGCGCAGCATGAAGATCATCCAATGGATCTCGAAGCCAGCAGCGGAGAAGAAGCAGCCGTGGCTTCCACGGAGGCCTCACCGGCCGGTGCACCGACGATAGAAATTACCGCACCGGAGCCTCTGGTGGTCGAAATTACCGCACCGGAGCCTCCTCGCTACCCCGTGGACGATATAAAGGAGATGAAAGCATGTCATCCGTATTATCCTATCGGGAACATGTCCATGAAGGTAGCCATCGGCAGTGCTTTACCACCTGGAGCACTCCACCACAACAACCCCATTCAAGATGGCTATGCTCGTGTCACGGTGGAGGAGATAGTCCAAGGGTTTGAGGACCTCGGACATTGACATTGCTACACCCGAAGGGGTGAAAAGACTTGGAGATGTCAAGCGCCGGCTCATTCTATGGCGTGAAGAAATTTATCAAGTTTCAGAGCGAGGCGCCAACAAGTCCACCCCCGTACGGTGGTGGCGGTGGCGGTGGCGGTGACGGTGGCGGTGGCGGTGGCGGTGACGGTGGCGGTGGCGGTGACGGTGGCGGTGGTGCTTCACCTAATACACCTCATTCACGTCGCCCGACGCCGCCCCAGTCCCTCGTCCGGCGGGTGATCGGACACCGGTACCGCCCCCCAATCCACCTCCGGCGAAGAAGCGAAGCGAGTCCCGGGTTATTAACCCGGACCCTTATGTACCTAGAACCACAAAGATACCGTAGCCATCACCGAAGCCTCTCATCCCGAGGCCTTGGGAACTTAGTGTCGAGGAAAATGCAGCGGCCGTGGCTCGCTCAGACATGAGAAATGGAAGGAGGAGTGCAAGAAGAAAAGAGAGGGCGAGCCCAAGCCGCATATATCTCGACAAGCAAAAGCAAGTGGCTAAGTCATTTTTGAACACACCGTCCCAAGCCGCGAAGAATCTGCCCGACGACTATTTACGTGAACTTCGTAGGCAAGCACTCGCGTTCAAGAGGAACCAAGAGTTGGCGGAGAAGAAAGCCTTGGAGGACGAGGCCGAGACAAAATTAGAAAGGGGGAAAGAAGTTGCCCAGCTCGGGGAACAAAGTAAACAAATCGATCGCCCCGCTCATAGTGCAAGCCGCCGGTCCGGATGCCCCCGATATCATAGCAGCACTGCGGCAGCACATGGATTGACTCGTAGAAAGTGCCGGAGAACAAGCGGCCGACTTAGGTATCACTCTTCGTGCACTCGTTAGGCCTTGATGAGGCGCCAATGAAGGACGTAGTATTTACATATGTGAAGAATGGCCCTCTCATCGAGCTCGCGAGAAGAGGATCTACCTCGACAAATGAAAGGTCTGCTAAATTGGTACAAGGGTTACATAAAACATAAAGACGCCAAAGACTATATCTATGCGGAAGTTAAATATGAGCATCACTTCAAACGTTACTCGGGTACAAATTCCTCCGAGTGAATTGTTCCAACTTGCTCAATCTGCGCGACCTCGACAAATCTATCATCGCTTGCTACGTTCGTAAGTGCATGATTTATTAATTTCTACCCCATCTCGTTCATTGCCCGCACTATATATATATATATATATATATATATATATATATATATATATATATTGTCCTAACTATCTTGTTGTGTACGCTATTATGCAGAATGAAGAAGCGGGAAATGCGAATAAGGAACATCTGATGTTGGGTTCATTGACCCACACATCGTTAATTCATATGTGTTAGAACACCACCCCGCCGACGTGGAGGAAGACTCCGTGGCGGTTTATTAGAAAACAGCAACAGAAAAGTGATATTCTATTTCCTTACCATTTTGGGTGAGTGTTTCTGTCTTGAGCACATTCTCTTTGTTTACTCCATGCATGGTATGTGGCTAATCGATGAGTTATGCATGATCGTGCATGTATCGTGTCCGCAGGTTCCACCGGATTCTTATGGTAATTAAAGTTCGGACCTCCTCGCTCTCGTCCACGACTCTCCGAATATGGATCCGGCGCTTTGGGGCGACATGAGAAAAATGATGCAAAAGTAATTATTTTCATTCATTTGCGCTCTATATCGATCGGCCTATTTCGTTCATCATTTCCTAATATCAAGTAACTAATTAATAACTCTCTTGTTTATTTAATTTTCTTTGCCTCGTAGGGTTTGGAGACGGTTCGTAGATACCAAGGTCGGTGAATTCAAAAAAGAGCTACATTTTAAAATGGCAGTGCGGACGACCGGGGATACTCAGCCACCGGGGACCAATCTATGTGGATACTATGTTTGTGAGAGGATCCGGAGATACCGCAATGAGCGGGACCGGTACGTGTGAGAACAACATCCTGAGGAATAACCTCCGGAAGACGCTTAGTCCGGAAGCTCGCTTCCGACCACTTCAAGAGGAACTAGCTGGATGGTTGGCGAGGGAAGTCATCGATCCTAGAGGAGAACACTATTACGATGACGTAGAACTTTATATGCACCAGAATTTGTAACTAACTTGTTCAAAATTGTATATGGTCATCCGATATTGAATATATATTGTATATGGTCATCCGATATTGAATATATATTGTATATTCCTCTTGAATTCTTTTTGGTTCTAATTTCAAATTTGTTTGAAATTGTACATTCATATGCATGTATGTATACAAGTACCGTAGAATATGTGAAACTCCTTCAAAATTAAAACCCAAAAGAAATAAAATAATACAAATTAAAAAGAAACCAGATTTAGGGGAGGGGGGCTAAACCCTAAACCCTGCGGAGGCCTTTAGTCGCGGTTGGCCAGAAGAACCGCGACTAAAGGTCCTCCGCCCTGGCGCCGCCCTGCGGCCCACGTGGACGGGCCTTTAGTCGCGGTTCGTAAGGAGCCGCGACTAAAGGGGGGGCCTTTAGTCGCGCTACTTTGGTCGCGGTTGCGCCACCGCGACTAATGGCAGTTGCCAACCGCGACCAAAGCCCCTTTTTCCACCAGTGAACGCCAAGCGGCAAACAACACACTCTAAACACACCCGATGATAAGCGACTCTTCTTGCCCAACATTCTGCCACGAATGGCGAGAAGAGGAGCACAAGGCTTCAGGACCGCGTCACGAACCAAGCAAGACAACACCGACTCGATATCGGCTCCAAGGCAACCCAGACCAACGTACCTCCCCTCATGCGCCTAGAGGAGTCGGCGAGAAGAAGGCAGGGTCTTGACGGACTTGGGGAAGACATCGAACGGAGCATCTGCCATGTCGTACATTGCGCCCCGGAAGCGCAAACCTTGGACCACGGCCACCACCTGCAGCACATCACCAACCCCAAACTCCGAAAGCCGCATCGGTCCCTCCTCGATGGCCTGGACGACGTCTTCAAGAAGACAACGACACCTTGGCGGCACCGCCGCCTGGTCCGGTGAACCAGACCTAGGGTTTCCCCTGGCATCAGAGGTAAAGGAAGGCACGGTGAAGGCCATGACCACGCCTTCAGCAAGGTAACGGCGCCCGCAGGCGTCACCGTGATCAGCATCGGCCACCGTCGAGCAGGACTTTCGCCCGGCCATACACCGCAACCCCGATGCAGATGGAGCAGATAGGGGATGAGGATGAAAGCCGCCGGCTTTAGCCACCACCACCCAGAGAAGAGGAACATCGACGGTGATACGGTGGATCCAACCCAATCCACCTAGGTTGATGCCCGATCTTTCACAGCGAGAACACGGGGTAGTAAAGCCTCCCAACTACGTGATGAACGCAGCCTGGAGAAGACGGAACGAATCCAGCAAGCAACGGATCGATGAACGATACGCCTCAAACCTTGAGCTAGACAATCCTTGATGAACACAAGAACCTTCGCAGCGGATAATATAGATAAACGGCAGCGCCGTACCCCCGGAGGGATGATACACGTGAACACACGCAACGGGGAAAACCCTAATCTTTAGCCTAAACTTGAACTATCCCTAACCCTAGCCGCCCCACCTCCTTATATGAGGGGGAGGTGGCCGGCCAGCCCTTGCTGGGCTGGGGCGCCCCTCTATGGGCCTACCTAACATGGTTGGACAGGCACAAACCAAGACTAACTCGATTTATTAAAAATCCCTAATTGGCCCATATATGACTATTACATAAACTAAGATAATTAAGCTGGTGGAGTCATGAATCTGGGCTCCACATAGGCCTCCATGCCCGTATCAGACGGTGGCAAGGGTTGTGCCCACCACCGGCAACAACCGCTGGCCAGATCGGGGACCCAATCCCGCATCCGACGCCGGGGCCTCGGCCAACTAGCCTGCAACCACGACACCACCATGGCGCCCGGCAGCAGCAGCTAGCGCCGCCACGCCGCTGCGACGAACCGCCTCAGCCCCGCAGCCCCGCCCATGGCCATAGCCACCAACGGACCCGAGGCTGCCGGTGCCGCTGCAGGGCCGTCCCGCCGGAGGGGGCTGATCCCCTCGTCACCACCGAGGCGCAGAACTCGCCGGGGAGGGCCGCACCACCACGCCGCCGCCGAATCCCCACCGAAGAACGCCGCCGCCGCGAGGAAGGGGAGCCGCCGCCCGGGGGAGAGGCCCCCGCCGCCACCGTCGCCACCAAGGCTTCGCCCGGCGGGTCCTCCAGCGGCGGCGAGGGGGAGGGTGGAGGGAAGGGTGCGCCTGGGGGCGGCGGCGCGGGAGCCTAACCCTCGCAGGAAGAAGGAGGGAGCCGAGAGGTAGAAAACTGGTTTTGTTTATGGAAACTAAAAAGGACAAATTTCTGATAATCATATACTCTCTGAGAAATTTGTTTTTCTTTGTTTATGGAAAGAAAAACAAATTTCTTCAGTGAGTGTATGATTATCAGAAATTTGTCCTTTTTAGTTTCCAAAATACAACATATTTTTAAAATAAATTTATATCGTAAAATATGTATGTATATATCTAGCTATATATATTTTTTACACATAATTTGGAGGCTTAAAATGTATGTTTTAAAAATTAAAAAAAAGGGCTCACTGGTGCTAAGACCACCGATGAGTTTCCAAATAGTATCTGGTGTTCTCTCCCTTCAGAAACCAGATTGGTAAAGCTCCTGTCCGAATTTAACTTTGACCATAAAATTTGAATAATTAAGTATGAGTAATTTGACCTTATTTGAGGTAGTGTATATTACTTCATGTGGCGAGTACAACTTATATTTTACTCCTTCCGTATTTGAACTTATTGTTGTCGTTGATTTGAATGTATGTAGACACATTTTGTGTATAGATGCATTCAAATCTGCGCCAACTAATATGGAACAGATGGTGTTTTGTCAAAATTCATCTGGTTAAAATGGAGTTAGTAATGGTTGTTCATCTGATCTTCTCAACAACAAATAAAATTTAATTTAGACAGTAAGAAATGAGAATGCTACAATAAATAAAATTGTTTTAGATTAAATAAGAGAGTCATTAGTGGTTGTTCACTATGACTCCTCTGCGTCTTTTCTTCCTACCCTATCTTCGTTCATTCCACCTTCTTCTCTCGCCGGTCCTCATCCACATCCCTCTTCCTACCCTATCTTTGTTCATTCCACCTTCTTCTCTCGCCGGACCTCGTCCACATCCCTCTCTTCGTCCTTCGTCATCATCATCCTCATCTGCCCTCCTCTCCCTCTAGAAATCTCACACCCATTAATGGCCACATTCCTCGAAATCAAGATCTTCACCTCAGTAAGATAAGGGACTAGTGGGAATGGGTTCGGGTCACCTTCTCTACCACCTTTAGGGCTTGAATGAGTTGGATTCGCAACCGGCACTGCTGAATTGATGAGATCAGATCACCATGGATTAAAGTACATTCAAGTTCTTCGTATATTTTTTAATGTTGTGCATATGTGCGTTAAATAGTTACAACAAACTCGTATGCATTGTGTCCATATTACTAATTTCCACGGCAAGCGCGGAGGCACAAAGAATTTACAAACGCAGACCCATAAACTGTTTGTCCAATGCAGCATGATTGCATGAAACTTCTGAGCATAGACAATGAGGCTGCTCACTTTACACCTAGTATCTAACCATATCATACAGCATGCGTATAACAAGACACGCCTGCCATCTCCAAAGTCTGACTGAGCACAATGAATATTGAGCAAAGGCACACAGAAGGATTGAGCAAGAATCCTTGAACAAATAAAAGACAGTTTCAGCACAACCCGACTTACACTAAACAAAATGGATGTTTCAATGGGCATCTATTTTTCTACCATTTTGGTACTGTTATGGCCAGAAGCCTGTAGTCAACCAAATGGTAAAGAGAACAAAAGACAAGTGTGGGGTGTTCCACTTATTGCTTTGGAAACAACTATTGCTTACATGAAATAACTTGCTGAACTAGTGGAGCACAAGAAGATGCTTTCAATTAAAAAATAACGAAAGAGATATTTCAAGGAAGATGCCATAATTCAATGTCACTCTGGATAGCATTGGCCGCAATACGGGATCACGTGAGCATGACATTAAACAGTGCGATATAGCACAGAAAGTAATCCACAGATTAATCCATTTATCTGTTAACATCAATGCAAGACAGCTTGACGCGTCCTCATTCCTATATTCATAGGAAGACAGCTGCTCATAAGCTCAACCGCGGTTTTGATTGTAGAACTAACATTACGATAATTCAAAAGGTTGCTAAATGTTTGGATGGTTACAACATCAAGTGGGGAAATGGTGTGCTTTCATAAAGGCATGCAGTTTCCTGCAAAACAGAAGACGAAAATATTCTTCAGGTACAAATTAGTAGTGCAGTTTATTTGTTGTCCAAAGCAAGTCTAAAGGCCCCAAACAACAGACACGTATTTTGTTAATCCAACCAGGAAAGCACAAAATAAAACATATACTATATAATTTTAGTCAGGAATCACCTAATGTCTCAAGCAAGATTAGGATAAAGGATTGGCGTTAAGGTTAATATTATTAACAGAAGTGCTCATGTCTATTCCTGTACGTTTTCTTTTGGATGGATAAGTACATATTATAATCTTATGTCGACCAAAAATTTTCCAACCGTGCCACGAACTAAGTGCACACTGCAGTCATTTTCTTCATTCACTCTATCTACTCGCACATCACCAAAAACACCTAACAAAAGCCAATAGCCATCTCCCATGAAGGGTATCAAAAGAGACCTACGCTTCCAACAAATCAGGAAAGGTTCCAAGCTTACTAGGAGGAATTTCTAAGAGACTGGAAAATCCCAATCATTTTACTGTGATGATTTTAATTGCTTCACCATTATCTTAAAACTAAAGAGCTTCATGTAAAGAACATAGCATTTATTTTCAGGGAATGAGAACATAACAATTTCCTACAGAGCTAGAATACAGATGATTTCTTGTTTCGACATGTAGCAGTTTAAACCCTAGTAGCAATCTTGAATTATACGAGAAGGTGGTGAACAATAACCAATCTCTCCTTTTCAAGGTACACCATAACCATCCGAAAAATGGGGAGCCAGGGAGTAGTACAAATGCAGATGCAGTTCATCGCTGCTCCTTGGAAATTCAACCCCTCCACAGCTAGTGTGCCTTACAGTTTCTATCACTATCTAGAGGGGAGCACTGTACTAAAATCCGCCGACAAAGCCATTCCAATCCAAGCACAGAGCAAAGCAAAGCAGAGAGGGCGCACCTTGGGGGACCAACCCCCAGCTCTGGGACTCGGGGGCGATCGCGGATCGTAACCGCGCGGACGCGATGGCGCTGTGGAGAGGGAGCGCGGAGAGCAACGTCCCGGACACCAGGGGCAACCTGCCACGTGAGCACGGGGTCAGAACTCAGAAGGGGGCTCGAATGGCGGCGAGTCTGGACGGAAGCGGAGGCGTTACGGGACCTTACCTGTTGATGCAGGAGGCGCGGCGGGCGGTGGGGAGGACTCCGGCGCGGCCGAGGAGGGAGGAGGAGAGAACGCGCGCTATGACCCTAGATCGGGCGCCGACGGCCGAGATCGCCATTTTTTGCAGGCGAAGGTGCGCAGCCAGGGAGGAGAGGATTAGGGAGAGGTCTGGGGTTTAGCCGCAGATGATGACCTACTGGGCTGCCGGCCACGCGTAGTGGGCCTCAAATTGAGGCCCATAAGGCCCAGAAAATCCAGTCAACCGTGGCCCGGCCCAGACGGTTGCTCACGCGCGCCGCCACCTGCGACGGCCGGTCGTCCAGGCGGTGCCGTCTGCCGATCCGTCGATTGTCCGCACGCGAAGCCCTCCTCCTCCTCCTCTCCGCCGGCGCCGAGAGAGAGCGCTCCCGATTCCAGCGCCGAGATCAATTCATCACCGCTTCCCTCCCGCGGCGGCCGTCCTTCGTTCGTGCGTGCGTACCACTGCTCCCCCTCTCTCGTGTTTCAATTTTTTTTTCCCTGGTTTGATTCGGCAAGCCGGGGCCTCGCCTCTCGCCTCAGCCAGTTCGTGGTCTGCGGTCGAGACATCACGCGGCTTCCTGCTGCGAGTACGCGTAGGTTAATTCGTACCGAATCGACCCACCCCCAAAGATCGAAAACAGTTTTGCTCAATACTTTTTTTTTTGGTAGCGGGGAAGTTTTGCTCAATCTATTGGCCCGCCGTGATGATTCCTAGTAGCATAATAAGCGAGTTAAGTGCCAAAGTGAGTAAGCCTGTAGGATGGGAAACTTTCGACTATTACGTCTTGGGCAGTAACATTTTATGAACATCATCAATTCTTTTGGACCTTGTATTGAAAGTAATTCTTTTTTTTTTCAAACAAATTCGATAACCACCACACCACCAGATCCTCTGATACGTGATATCCGTCATGTTTATCTTGCAGTTTTGTTGACCCAGAACACCACCTTGTTGCATTTGTCAAGTCTAACAATGTTTTCATGTGTTCAGACATTGCAGGTCTTGACTTGTCGACACCATGTCATCGCTTGCCACAGGCTTGTTGCCAGGAACCGTAGTCACGAATGGTTTTACTAGCAGAATTCAAGGTAACCTAGTCACGAATGGTTCAAGTTCTAAGTCAATTCTTGTGATCATTGAACCTGTGGAGAGATTTACATGCCATGTGATTGGATGTTGACGGATGGGTAAAACAAAATCTGGTTCATAATTGATAAAAATTGAATCACCTTACAGATACATAACTTATCTGCTATTTTCCATCCCGTGGCTGTTTAGCTAATTGCAATTGTATGCTGGTGTATTTTAATATTTTGGTGTCTGTCGTGACAAGCTTCTCAGTGTGAAAGTTTTTAATTGATCCAGCATCATCCAGTATGAGACCTAATAATCATAAAGATAAATGAAAGTGGTAATTTTACATGTTTTCGCAACCATGGAGAACTTCCTGAGTCTTGCCAGGATTGAACTATTTTCTGTGAAGTTTCTGTATTATGAGCGGACCCTAACAATTTCCTTTTTCTTTGCAATGTTCCTGATGTAGCCTTGACCTTTGAGTTACTTTAGCAAAAGGTCCGGGGGCTGCGAATGAGTTTTCTCATACTCAATTTTGTCGATATATGTTTTCTCCGATTATTCTTTGGATTCCTTGTTGGCTTCTTCCTATTCTAGAGTATAGAAACAGGTACTTTCGCGGTTCTAAGAACAACCGGAAATAGTTGTTAAACTGTAGGACAAAAATTGTAGTGTTTGTAAGGGAAACAGTTACTAATGTATTGAGGTAAAATTATGTTAAGTTTGTCCTTAAACTAGTCTATCACTCTGAAATCACTGCTTTGTTAAGTGATTTCACTCTCCTTTCCTCACTGCCCGTATTTGCTGTTTCGCTCCTCTCCGTGGAAAAAGTTATTTGGTTACAACATTTGGAAAAGCTTTTCATTATCTGCTAGTTTGCAATACCAGCTTATTGCCTCATTCACAGCTGTACAGCCCTGATGATGTTGTTCAGGAAACTCGGTACAACTATTATGGTATTGAAATTTGAAAGCTTCAGATCACACCATTTCGCCTCTGAGAAGTTATAGGTCTTATCACATGAGAATATCGCATTTGAATGCTGTCTTGCCTAGCATTTTCATATAGGTATTTGTTTTTATCCCTGCTTGTGTCATTTGAGATGCTTATGATTATTTTACTGCTTATGTAGGTTCACAATTTCAGAGAACTCAAGTTAACTGCATCTCATTTAAAGGGGAATTTTCTACTAAAGCAACAGTGAGGGTACGTCAGAATATTTGATGGTACCATATCTGTTTGAATCAGCCTATACGTAAATTGAGTACAACGTTCGGAGCTTAGCACTCAAATTTCATTATTTCTTATTAGATTGTTAGATTTTAATTTAGAAGGAGTATCTATTACTATGATATTTTCATGTCCAAAATGTGAAGTTGGGAGTAGAACAGATCACAGGTCTCTCATGGTTCACTTTGTACCTATTGATTTTATAGCTCTGTGAAATATAAATATAGTGTATCAGGTGACTTTGTGATGCTTTTCTTCACTTGTGAGCGCCCAAATTGGAAGGGCAAGGGCTAGCTTGGTTAATTGCTTATGACCTGCTCCAGTATAGATTCTTTAGTTGACAACTCTATTTGCTGCAGAGTGTAAGATGCAAAGCTGCTCAAACCCAGAGTGTTCAGCGCAAATCTTCAACTGCGACTGCTAAGCGATCTGATCCCAAAGGTGCTTCTTATTCTTGCAGTTCTCACACCCCATGGATTTTGTTCTACTCATCATAGCGGGCAATCGACTAGAACTTACTGGTTTCACTCCTGTGATGTAGGTAAAACTCAAGCACCTAAACTGGATGATGGAAGCGGTGGGTTCCCTCCGTTCCGTTTTGGCAAAGGAGGCGGTGGGGGTGGAGGGGGCGGTGGCGGCGGCAACTACTTTGGTGGGTTCCTTCTCTTCACCATCGTGCTGCTCCTGGATTACCTGAAGGAGTTCGAGAAGTACCTGCTTGCTCGAAAGCATCGGGCCAGATATGATGAAGACGACACGAGCAATGGGCTGCTAGAGCCATCATCATGAGTCTTATTCGCACTAGCAGTCTCTAGCGTTTGATCTGCAAGATCTTTTCATGTCTGTCCTTAGAACCGCATCATATAACAGCCCTATATTTTTAAGCTATCCCAGTCTTGATAAGTTACGTGATTGTGCCTGAGATGCTGAAACTTCATGCCACATGGCTGCTGTACTAGAGAGATGCCGAAACTTCATGCCATCTGGCTGCTGCACTAGAAATATAAGAGATCCAGATTGATTGTAATGCTTGGTTGCTTCTCATAGCTGGAGAATGTTTGTACTGGAAACATAAGAGTAGTGATCCAGATTGAGTGGAATGCTTGACGGCGATCTCTTTCTCATTGCATGAATCGGGGGATGGAACATGGAATTACCCCAGGCAATCATTTTGGAGGAAAGAAAAGGATTGACACAACTGTGTGGATGTTCTTTTGGTAGTCCTCGTCTGATATCTACCACGAATATTCTGTCTGGAGCTGTAGGTTTCCGTGGTGATGTGATTCAGTTGAATCGCAATCTCGCCAACCAACCATGACGCCATGATTTGTGAACGCTTTGACCTGAAGGCCAGAACACACGGCCGTTGACCTTGTTACAACTTACAAGACGCGCGGTTGTTGCAGTTTTCAGGACGACTTCCCGCCTGAATTCGACGCACTCAGTGTCTCAGTCGGGCCTAGGCACATGCATGCTGTCATGTTTTTTTTTCGTTAAGTACTGTGCTCTCTCGTCTTGTACTGTACTTTCTATTGCTATTTTTCTTGACCGTATAGACAGTATAGTCTTTCCATGTGCCTTACTCACACTGAGTCAATCAAACCAGGTTAGGTATGAGTGTATAATAATTAACCAGGCGCGTCTGAACTGGAGATTTGGTTGTGTCTGCTTGAGGATAATCACGGAAACGGGAAGGAACTGGTGATTGTTGACCTCGTATATTGAGAGGGAGTGTGTTTGGTGGACGACAATGAGTGTGTTTGGTGGTGACAAAAGCCTACGTGTACGGTCGTGATTCGTGAAGATGTAGTACCGGTGTTCATGTACTCATACGTACACGAAGAGGAAACCGGGGTGCATAGTTCGGATACTATACGCTAGTACCGTGAAAAAAAAAGGAAACTACTGTACTATACGTAAGCTGCAAGCAATTACATATCTATTCCGATTCCGATCTTCCTCGTGCTTCTGAGCACTTTACTCCCACCGCGACGATCGATCCCTATACCTGCCACGGAGAGTAGCCGCCGCAAGGACAGCATATTAATCCGTTCTACTTCCTCCGTTCTAAAATAACTGTCGTAACTTTTTTCTAGATACGAAGGGAGTAAATCAGATCTAGGTTTAGTGGTGAGGTTTTGCGGCGTGCGTGTACTCGATCGTCCTAATCTGGTGTTCACAGGTAAATTTCAGCATAATAGTTTAGTTAAATTAGAAAACCTTTCAACGCTTGAAATACTGCTGCACGAATTTTGGGTTGCACATAAGAAAATACGTAGGGATTCTTATATGTTCCTTGCTAAACCTTAATGCAAACATGTTCATCCGATCCGTGACGAATCGGGCTCAAGCATAAGCATGTCGTCAAAATAATTTGTTTGGCAGGGACGCGGGTTTAATTTCGCCGCCATCATGGCCGTCCTTTGCCGGGTACCGACGCTGGAGGAGACGCTCGTCCAAGTCTGCGCCGAGGTCTGCACCTGCTGCCCTACCCTAAACGCAGCACAGGTTGCAGGTGCGTGAAAAACATATCATTATATCGTTTTTATTTTCTGTTTTATGATCCCATATGGCCATATATATGGATGTTGTTAGCTAGCTAGCCCTTGTGTGTGCAACGACTATGTCTTCCTACCTGCATCATGATAATTAAGCTTCCGTGGGACGCAGCAACGACTATGTCTAAATCAATTTTAGTGTAATGTGCCTGGGTTAGCAGGTTTGGATTCTTCCTTTGTTTTTCAAGAAATGGTGTAGCAGGTTTTGATGCTCCTTGTTGCTTGTCCAACGCTACATTTTGTTAAGGGGGTAGGTGTCTGTGGGAGAATCAATTGGATATTAAATAAGTTTATCGTTTGTTAGGAGTGCTGACCGTGTTTTGTTAGATTTTTTTACGATTTTTTGTTAGATATTTGATATGTCGCTTTCGCTAGTTCTTGGATAAAGATTCATCTTAGCGCTCGGTCGATTGTTCTACCCTTGGATGGTTTGTCAAGATTCTGGCAGTCTGGCTGCTAGTGGCATATCTAGGATAATATCAGTGGGGTTGCAAAACTCAAAAGTTTCCCTATTGTATTCACATTCTCCTAAAATAGACGGGTTGCTTCACTAGTTTGGAGTTTTGACCACAATTATATGCCAGTCTAACTTGTTTGCACCTAACACGTGGGATTAACTCAAATACTATACTAGGTAAAAGAGATTTTATATTTTCAGATCCGCCCTTGCTGACTAGAGTTGGTGGTTTTTGTTTGTTGTGGCTTGTTCTGGGCTGAATTGTTTGTGTTTGATCACAAAGGTTGATTTGTGGATCTTTCTGCCAGTGCTGGGGTGAGGCCCCTTTTGTCCTTTAGGTAGTGTTGTTGCCCATTTTTTCAATTGCATTTTTTTAATCCTCTTGTAAGTGCAGTTGCCACGAATGTTTCCTTTCATGTGTGCACTTGCAATAGCATATGGAACCATGGTGCAATAGCACATTCAGTTACCTGTAATTACATTTTTTTTCTTCCTTTTTTTATAGTTCTAGTGGCCATTTTCCTAACTTGCTTTCCAAGCGCTAGACGCATCCATTACATATTCTGTGAAATGTTTGAAGTAAAAAAAAAATTCTAGGAAGCGCCTCTCAGATGTTATTTGTCTTGATCTGGGTTTTGTATACAACAGGTTGTGGGACTGTATTTTTAGTCTTGGTAGGAACCTTGCTTGGGTCACCACCTGCAACAAGCTCGCTTAGAGAAAGGAGACCTAATGATTTTCATTTGAAGAAGATCAAAACGACAAAGAGGACCACGACGCCGGCATACCCTGGTTTACGAGCGGTACACACTCCAGCGGTCACGCCGGTAGTCGGCTCCAGACGCATGACGGTGGCGGCGAGAGGGGGAACGCACGCTTGTCTCGAGAAAGCGTTCGATGAGTCCATGCACACGCTGCAGGAAACGCCACTCATAGGCCAGCACATGGTGGGGATTCCAGGCGAGCATAGGCAGGTTCCGATGGGTGACATGGGTCTCCTTGCAGGGGCAGTCGGTCTTGTTCTCGTGGGCAAGATAGTTCACAAGGTAAAATTATGATACTCCCTTCGATCTATATTAATTGTTCCGAATATGAATGTACTTAGATACATTTTAATTCTGGACACATCCATATTAGCGACAAATAATATGCATCGGAGGGTGTAGTTTTTTTTATATTTAGCGATGTAGTCCCTCCACTTTTAATGTATCTTGTGTTCAGTCAAAACCAAACCTAGTAAAGGTTAACTAAAAATATAGAAAAATTATCAATATTTACAATATCAAATACATACAATATAGAAATATAATTTATAATGATTTTGGAGTATCATAGATTTTATATGGTATATATTAGTAATATTTTGCTAAGTATTTGATCACATTTTAAAAAGTTTAACTTTGACTAAAGCAGTACGCAAGGTAAATAAAAACAGAGGGAAGATGCCAATTATGTCATATATTATTGTTTATGTTTACTTTGAAAATTTATGTTGCATCTTAATTAGGTTCTCGAAAGGATAGGTGCTGCCAGACTTGAGGAGAACCGGGCAAAGCTAGAGCGGATCTTTCATATCGACCACGGTCAGTCCCAAAATCTCGGCCATCATGGTTCGACGGAGAGTGCTCCAATATACATCAAACTTGCGCCCGAACAGGCATCACCCCTGGCTTACACTGGGACCATGATCCAAAAACCTACCCAAATAGTTAGAATGTAAAAAAAAACATAGTTTGAATCTTGTTATTGTGGAAAACATGGTAAATGACTGTATTATCTGACGAATATTTGCATGAGTAAGTTTCAACTCAGGATCCATGTACATTCTTACAACACTTTTTTTGTTTATTTATTTTTTGACCCAAGCAAGGTTCCTACCAGGACTAAAAATACAGTCCCACAACCTGTTGTATACAAAACCAGACGCGTATATTCGCGCACTAGCCCAACAAAATCAGTGGATGAGGTACTGCAATATTCCCGTACTCGTGATAGCCGGGAACATTGGTGTTTGAAAACCACACCCAAGTGTGTTTGTGAAGGCTTGACCTCAACATGATGACGAACAGGCAGGCAGGAGCAGGACCGTGGGTCAACTCCGCCTCTTCGTCGAAAAGAGTCCTCTCCCACAACTCCTAAATTTCCCATCAGCCTATCCAATCTATTGATAACTTTCCGTCTGATTTGCTCGGACTCAGACCACAACAGGCTGACTGACCAGTCTGTTGGTCTCGTAGTCTTGTACTATGAAGCGCGGATACTTTGCTTTTTTTGCCGTACCGGTATCGGATACTGCTCGGATACGGGATACTGCCCAGATACTTCCCGATACGTATCCTGTACGTATCTGCTAATTTTTGAATTAAAGAAAAATAAGAAAAATACGGACACATGAGGGATACCCAAGGGATACTTGAGCGATAGTCGAGGGGTACATAAGCCAGCCCACCGTCCACTCATCTTCTACTGCTGACCCTTCCACTCCACCCCATCCCCATCGAACGATTGATATTGATCCCTGAATTCATTCCATCTCCATTCAGATAAGCAATGACTAGTGCTAGTACATCCCATCAAACAGATCTTCAGTTGGGAGCTCGAGCTAGAGCATGTGCAACGGTAACAACTACAGGAAATTGATCCCAACTACTAGCTATTGATTCATGTGATTTTTAGAGATGAAGTTTACTTCTTTAATTATTAAAATATCTATGTTGGATGTGGAGGAAAACATCCACATCCATGTTAATCCTATGATGAATATTTAATTTATTTATGTTTTTAAATATTTACATATATATATGAACGTTTCCCCGTATCTGTGTTTTTGAAGAATTGCCGTATCACGGTATCTCCGTATCGCGTATCGGATACGTATCCAAGTATCCGTGCTTCATAGGTCTTGTACGGGGAAAATCTGCATCGTTTTGTAGGAAAATGCAGATTCTTTTCGTCGGAAGGCAGAGGGGATTCGAGCGTGCCGTCATACAATTCCTGGGTAGACTGACGAGCAACAGTCACAATCCATGCGTAACCGGAGAGCCTGCTGTTGGGAAAACAGCAACATCGATCAGAAGGGCTGCCTAGCTCAGCTCATTTGCTACAGGGATGTGCCTGGGACAATTCAAGGGAAATGGTTCCTGATCATTAACTCAGATGAGTGATGAAAGACCTCCTGCGATGGAATGGAAGATTATGTTTGTCCACGAGCGAGTCTGAAAACTACATCCAAGGGTGCTTTGTGAAGGCTTTTGACCTGAACAAATGATGACCAACAAAGGAGCTGGGTCAGTCCCGCTCCTTCGCTGTGGTTTCATGACAACTTCCCGTCTGAATTCCTAGAACTTGGACAGGCGGACTGGCCGGTCTGTTGGGCTCGTCATTTTCTACGGGCAATGTTCTCGTCTCGGTCCTTGCCTTATTTTCTCTGACCTAGATCCCATATGTGCCAGTGCGCGCCTTGACCCTCGAGCCTCGTCTGCGCCTGTTCCTACTTGCACATGTTCATCGGGTCCAGCAAAATTAAGAAGTTAGTGTATCTCTAGCTGCCTGGCATATTTTAGACCCTGAATATGTTTGTTTCGGTCTATTTAAGACGAGCAGCGGACATAAAATCGGTTGTGCCCCGCCTTTGTCTATTTGGGTCAGGGGCAGCCCTGAGGCCTGACGTAAAAAAATGATAAATTTTGTTGATAGAAATCTTAGTTTACATAGTTAAAAAGGGAGAAAACACCGGAACTAAAATGGACCGAAACCCTAGCCTACTCTACTACTCATTGTTGTCTTCTTAGGTGAGGTCCACGATCACCGGCAAGTCCCACGGCCAATTGGGTGCCGGCACCACAAGAGGGTATACCAATGGTGGAGGAGGAGGAGCAGCCGGGGGCAGGCGTGGAATACTGCTCCCATGGCCAGTTCAACGCCAATGACGACAGAGGTTATGCCATCGGAGAAGGAGCGACTGGGGCATGCATGGGCCAATGATCCCACGACGACCATGTCGTGGGAGGGGGTGGTGCACGTGAGGCCTCCGTGACGAGCCTGGCAGCCTCTTCCTCAGACAGCCCTTCCGGCATATGGGTAGTGGCATAGCAGGGCCATGCAGGGCGGCCCATGCACATCGGAGGCCTTTGTGGCGAGCGATCTCCTGACACTGCTCTCAGCCCCTCCTTGGCTCCGGCGGCATCGACACCCTCCAAAAGTTGAGGAGCCACCAGCTAGTCCCCCCCAGTTGGTCTATTGTTGTAGAGCACCCGCGCTACATCCACATCGATGGGGATGCGGTTGTGTGGCTTCTTAGGCTTGTCTGTCGACGACCCCGCCTTGTGGGCGTGCTTGGGCTTCCTCCATGGCCACAACCCCATTGCCCATGGTTGTCATGGAGGGTGCTACGTGTTGTGGGCGATGGTAGGATGATGCCGCTGCCCTCAAAAGGGCGGAAGGCGCAGCAGCTTTCAATGTTGGCGCTAGACTCCTAGAGAGTGCCATAGATGGCGGCGCAGATGACCAGCCATTGCCCGCTAGTCATGGCGAGGCCACAAAAGTCAAAGTGTGTCATTGATGATGTCGCAGGGACCAACGAGCGGGAGGGGATCAGAAGCGTCCGCTGACCTGGCACTAGGTGGGCCCGATGCGACAAGACGTGGACACACATGTGGTTCACGTTGTGTCTATGGCGATTCAATTGCATTGGGCCCCTGAGCTGGGGTTTACTCTCTGCATGTCCATGCAAACCAAAACGGACCGCTTCGGTTTGTTTGCGTAGGGCCGCTGGAGATGTCGTTAGGCCATCTCCAATGGAGGCCCGAAAAAAACATATTATGTCCATTGCTATATGTGGGGCGTAATTGTGAGGCCCAACGGCGACCCGCGGTCGATTCTGTTCGTTTGGACCCCATTTGGGCTGGCTTTGCGATGGCTGGATACAGGGCGCTTGTCCTACCTTCATCTTCCCGGGCTAATGCTTAAGCGGCCAAGGAGGGGAACATACACGGGTCCACGTGTCTTGCCCACAGCCACGTCCTTCTTAATAGGGCCCGTCATTTTCGAGGCACCATCTGTCACTCTCTCCAGTATCCAGTCGACATCCTCGGAAGCTTCTCACCAGTCCCAATGGCAAAGAGAGACCGCTGGTTTCGCCCTGGACGCAACAACCACGAGGCGGGCGGCGAACACCATTTTCTGCATGCCCACGGCCAGGGCAGCGCGACCACCTCCCGTGAAATGCTCCGAGCGGCATGCCTACATCGAAGTGGAGGTGGCGCGGCCGTTCGCCGAGGTGGGCCAGCCGCTGCTCTCGTCACATGTCCACCAGCCAAGGTGGCATTAGAGCCAGGATAGGGTGCTTGTTACGACAATCTCAGCGCACTAGCCAGTGCGCAACTGTGAAATCTTGCGACACAGGGGCTTCCCGCCGCTTGATCTGCGATGGGAGCCCGCGTACGCGTCCGCCACCTTGGGTGAGATGGGTTGAAGCCGAGAACGATGCTCGTCGTCAATCCATAGATGCTCACATGGAGGGCCTCAGTGACGATAACGTCGACTATGAGAGGCATGAGCAAGCGGCGCTGCCCCAGATGCCGTCGGAGGAGGAGTGGGAAGGGTGGGCATTCCCCACCCCACAACATGGGCGGCGCGTACACGCGGTACATGGACCCGCTAAGGATGTCGATGTTGCCGGCATGCCTTCTCGAGCCATTGGCGGAGGAGATTGAGGACCCGTGCGGTGACCCAGCATACCAATGCATGTTGTAGTATACAAGTCGTTAATATGATCTTTGTGAAGGGACTTCTTCACAATTGCCATATCCCTCAGAGTGGTACAATAGAAACATTGCAGGTCATAACACTCCATATATTATTACAAACATTGTCTTAACAAGTTGGTATTCTCACAGGTCCTATGAGAACACCCTAAGATACTACTTAAGTACGATTACAACTCATAACTATAGATGAAAGAGAGCTCAACAACTTATTTAGGTAAGTTCTATGTTGCTCGGCTCTATGATGCTAGGGTATATCACTACTCCTCCACCTTGATATGTCCCAAACGTATCTATAATTTCTTATGTTCCATGCTACTTTTATGATGATACTCACATGTTTTATACACATTATATGTCATATTTATGCATTTTCCGGCACTAACCTATTGACGAGATGCCGAAGAGCCGATTCTTTGTTTTCTGCTTGTTTTTGGTTTCAGAAATCCTAGTAAGGAAATATTCTCGGAATTGGACGAAATCAACGCCCAGGGGCCTATTTTTCCACGAAGCTTCCAGAAGACCGGAGGACTTACGAAGTGGGGCCACGAGGCGCCGCCACACTAGGGCGGCGCGGCCCAAGCCTTGGCCGCGCCGGCCTGTTGTGTGGGGCCCTCGTGTGGCCCCCTGACCTGCCCTTCCGCCTACATTTAGTCTTCGTCGCGAAACCCCCAGTACCGAGAGCCACGATATGGAAAACCTTCCAGAGACGCCGCCGCCGCCAATCCCATCTCGGGGGATTCAGGAGATCGCCTCCGGCACCCTGTCGGAGAGGGGAATCATCTCCCGGAGGTCTCTTTATCGCCATGATCGCCTCCGGATCGATGTGTGAGTAGTTCACCCCTGGACTATGGGTCCATAGCAGTAGCTAGATGGTTGTCTTCTCCTCATTGTGCTATCATGTCAGATCTTGTGAGCTTCCTATCATGATCAAGATCATCTATTTGTAATCCTTCATGTTGTGTTTGTTGGGATCCGATGAATATTGAATACTATGTCAAGTTGATTATCAATCTATCATATATGTTATTTATGTTCTTGCATGCTCTCCGTTGCTAGTAGAGGCTCTGGCCAAGTTGATACTTGTGACTCCAAGAGGGAGTATTTATGTTCGATAGTGAGTTCATGCCTCCATTAAATCTGGGACAGTGACAGAAAGTTCTAAGGTTGTGGATGTGTTGTTGCCACTAGGGATAGAACATCGATGCTTTGTCTAA
The DNA here is from genome assembly GCF_022539505.1 of Lolium rigidum. Classification (NCBI taxonomy): domain Eukaryota; kingdom Viridiplantae; phylum Streptophyta; class Magnoliopsida; order Poales; family Poaceae; genus Lolium; species Lolium rigidum. Next base: position 100,518,906 of record NC_061509.1, on the reverse strand, counting down.
GGATATTTGTGTTGATTACATTACGCACCATACTTAATGCAATTGTCTGTTGTTTTCAACTTAATACTAGAAGGGGTTCGGATGATAACCTGAAGGTGGACTTTTTAGGCATAGATGCATGCTGGGATAGCGGTCTATGTACTTTGTCGTAATGCCCCGATTAAATCTCATAGTACTCATCATGATATATGTATGTGCATTGTTATGCCTTCTTTATTTGTCAATTGCCCAACCGTAATTTGTTCACCCAACATCCGCTATCTTATGGGAGAGACACCGCTAGTGAACTGTGGACCCCGGTCCTATTCTTTACATCTGAAATACAATCTGCTGCAATTGTTCTTTACTTGTTCTTCGCAAACAACCATCATCATCCACACTATACATCTAATCCTTTGTTTACAGCAAGCCGGTGAGATTGACAACCTCGCTGTTACGTTGGGGCAAAGTTCTGTGATTGTGTTGTGGAGGTTCCACGTTGGCGCCGGAATCCCTGGTGTTGCGCCGCACTACACTCCTCCGCCATCAACCTTCAACGTGCTTCTTGGCTCCTACTGGTTCGATAACCTTGGTTTCTTGCGAGGGAAAACTTGCTGCTCGTGCGCATCATACCTTCCTCTTGGGGTTCCCAACGGACGTGTTAATTACGCGCAATCAAGCTCTTTTTCACGGCGCCGTTGCCGGGGAGATCAAGACACGCTGCAAGGGGAGTCTCCACTTCCAATCTCTTTACTTTGTTTTTGTCTTGCTTTACTTTATTTACTATTTTGTTTGCTGCATTATATCAAAACACAAAAAAATTAGTTGCTAGTTTTACTTTATTTACTGTCTTGATCTCCATATCAAAAACACAAAAAAAAAATTACTTGCATTTTTACTTCTGTTATCATGTCTAGCTCTGCACCTGTTACTTCTTCACCTGAGGAATTAGTCTTCACTTTTAAACAAGGGGATGAGGAGAGTTTTAAAGATGCTTGGTCCAGAATTTTTGATTCTTATCGTAAAGCCGAACCTCAAATGACTCTAAGTTTGCTCCTTAGTAACTTTTATTTTGGGCTTATGATTCGCTATAGATATGCCTTGGATGCTGTAGTGGGAGGAGATTTCCTTCATTGCGATGGTGATCAAGCTTTTAATGCCATAAAAAAATTGGTTGCATCACATAGTTCAGCTAATAACTTTGATGCAGCTCTTATTAGCATTTATAATAGATTAAACACTCTTGAGACAAGTGCATCTTGCTTGGAAAAAAATTATAGTGATGTTCGTAACCGTCTTGATCAAGTTTTGGTGAAATCTGAACCTTCAATATGGGACCCTACTATTAAAATTGTTATTGGTGGTAAAACTTTTCATGCCAACTGTGATATTATGTCTGAATTTTGTCTTATGCCTAAAAGTATTTATGAATCTTTGACACTTTGGGGACTCGTTGAAGGGGGAGAAGGAATAACTCTTATTGATAACTCTGTTATAACTCCTAAGGGAATAGCCAAGGGTGTGCATACAACCATTCTTGGAAGAACAATATCCACTGATTATCTTGTTATTGATTGTGTAGGAACAGGACAAATCACACTCGGAAGATCCCACTTGAAACTATTGGGAGCGATCATAGATGTGGGAGAAGGCACCTTAAAATTCACCTCTACACCGGGAGGTAGACATGTGTTCCCTAAATCAAAGGGTAAGAAAAAGAATAAGAAAGGTGGGCGCAATGCCCGAGGTAATGCTTCATCTCTCGATAATACTTGATACACACTTTCTGCGCCTAGCTGAAAGGCGTTAAAGAAAAGCGCTTATGGGAGACAACCCATTATTTTACTTCTGCACTTTATTTTATATTTGAGTCTTGGAAGTTGTTTACTACTGTAGCAACCTCTCCTTATCTTTATTTTATTGCATTGTTGTGCCAAGTAAAGTCTTTGATAGTAAAGCCAATACTAGATTTGGATTGCTGCGCAGAAATAGATTTCTTGCTGTCACGAATTTCGACCTGCCTCTCTGTAGGTAGCTCAGAAAAATCTGCCAAATTACGTGTGTGATCCTCAGATATGTACGCAACTTTCATTCAATTTGGGAATTTTCATCTGAGCAAGTCTGGTGCCACTTTAAAATTCGTCTTTACGAACTGTTCTGTTTTGACAGATTCTGCCTTTTATTTCGCATTGTCTGTTTTGCTATGTTAGATGGATTTCTTTGTTCCATTAACTTTCAGTAGCTTTGTGCAATGTCCAGAAGTGTTAAGAATGATTATGTCACCTCTGAATATATGAATTATGCACTGACCCTCTAATGAGTTTGTTTCGAGTTTAGTGTGGAGGAAGTTTTCAAGGGTCAAGAGAGGAGGATGATACAATATGATCAAGAAGAGTGAAAAGTCAAAGCTTGGGGATGCCCCCGTGGTTCATCCCTGCATATTTTAAGAAGACTCAAGTGTCTAAGCTTGGGGATGCCCAAGGCATCCCTTCTTCATCGACAACTTATCAGGTTCCTCTAGTGAAACTATATTTTTATTCCGTCACATCTTATGTGCTTTACTTGGAGCGTCTGTTTGTTTTTATTTTTTGTTTTTGTTTTGTTTGAATAATTCGGATCCTAGCATTCTTTGTTTGGGAGAGAGTCACGCTCCGCTGTTTCGTATGAACACATATGTTCTTAGCTTCATCTTTAATGTTCATTGCGAAAGTTGAACTATTTCATTCATTGTTATATGGTCGGAAACGGAAAATGCCACATGTGGTAAATGGTTTAATGTCTTGAATAATTTGATACTTGGCAATTGTTGTGCTCATATAGATCTTGTTTAAGCTCTTGCATCATGTACCTTGTACTCATTAATGAATAACTACATAGAGCTTGTTAAAATTTGGTTTGCATGATTGATCTCTAGAATCTAGATATTTTCTGGTTGAGGTGTTTGAACAACGAGGAGACAATGTGAAGTATTATAATAGTTACAATATGTTCATATGTGAAATTTGCTGCACCTTTTATACTTGAGTTTGCTTCAAACAACCTTGCTAGCCTAGCCTTGTATTGAGAGGAATTCTTCTCGTGCATCCAAATCCTTGAGCCAATAACCATGCCATTTGTGTCCACCATACCTACCTACCACATGGTATTTCTCCGCCATTCCAAAGTAAATTACTTGAGTGCTACCTTTAAAATTTCCATTCTTTGCCTTTACAATACATAGCTCATGGGACAAAATAGCTTAAAAACTATCGTCGTGAAGAATATGTACTTATGTGTCTTATTTCTTAGTAAGTTGCTTGTTAAGCGGTAACCATGTTTTCTGGGGACGCCATCGAATCTTTTACCTTTGTTGAATATCATGTGAGTTGCTATGCATGTTCGTCTTGTCTGAAGTAAGGGCGGTCTCTCAGTTTGGTAAACTTCTGTTCTGGCACAATCCTAGAGTCAACAAAGTAAGGGTGCTAGTTAAGGTACTGATCAAGGAGCTACGCCTTGTTCCTTTTAGCCTTCTGATGGCACAAGCGGGCAATTTCTTCGGGTCTGAAGGTGGCTCTTGGTCGATCCCTGTCTATATTTTGGATGGCCGTGATGTGGCTCCCAATGCAGTTGGTAATGAAGAACCTGTGCCACCCATGAATGTCACCCCGCACCCTTATGAATTACCGTTCCTAAATGACTTGCAGCAGCATCATCTTAATGTGCAGATCTGGAATCAACAACATGCAGATGTGGCTTGGGAACAAGAGGCAGTTCAGCCTGAACAGCTGAATCAGAATGGTTGGGGACAGTGGCCTGCTGTGGCACCTCCTCCCTCCCCTGATAACTATAGGGGGATAAGTCTCAGAGCTCTGGCAGGTTATGCAGGACCTTCTATGTTGGATGGAGTGGTTCCTCCTCACAATGTCACAGATAATCCATCTGCCTGGTCCCCGGACTCTGATACTCTTACTGACATTGAAGCTGCTGCTGACAGTGTGATCACAGGGATTCCTTCTGGCAGGTTATCCTTTTCTAGGGCGACGGGAGATATTGTGTCTATGGAAGTAGAGCCGACTGTGATTCAGGACTTTACAGCTGATGCAGTTGAGAGGAACTTGGTCAGATCTGTGCTGATGATTGAGGTGGCGGATATGCATTTCTCACCTGCAAGTTTTTCTGCGATGATCAGGTTTCTGGACAACAACATCTACTCTCATTTCCCTGCTTTGAAGTATGATCTGGACTCTGGATTTGCTGGGATAGAGGAGTGTCTGGCTCTTGATTCTACAACTCTTTGCCTGATGTTCAGTAAGATTGTATTCCTGGCAAAGATCCTTCTGAGACAGTTTGGTGGTTTACCTGAAGATCCGGCGCTAAAGTTTGAACTCTGCTCTCTGATTTCTCCGAACAAGAGAATCTGGGCTCCTGCTCTGGATGGGCTGTTGATTGATGATCAAGGGAAGTGGTACTGGGCTGAAGGCTTTGGGCCTGGCGCCCTCTCTGATACCTCCTCTTTTGCCAGTGCTTCTTCTACTCTCTCTCTGGATGATGGCAGGGAAGCTTCTTCTGCGCCTAAGATCACTCGCAGGGGTCGTCCTCGCAAGAAGGAAACTCCCCAGGTGGAGTCAGAAGTCAAGAGATCGCTACGCAGCAACAACCAGGGGTACAATTATGAGATGATGTCGTACCAACCCTCCAGACGCAAGACTTCCAAGGTGGTGGCAGCCAGCTCCCCAGCGGTTCTCCAGATTGAAGAAATGCAAAGGATCGGGGTTGAAGAGTGTGACATTGACCCTGCTGCACTGACGGTGGAGCGTCTCATGCAGCAACGCAAAGAACAGGAGTGACTTTCTCTTCTGTTTTTTATCTGTCTACCATTCAGTATCGTCTTATCACCCGCTTTTGTGTGTCGTGAACCTTTCGTGAACCTTGTGTGTTTTCTATGAATCGTGATCGTGTGTGGAACATTTTATGTTGGAACATTCGTGGTATTAATGATCCTCTTAAGTGACCTGCGTTTCGTAACAAGTTAGAGGAGAGCAATGCATCCATTGTTTGTGTGCAGGAAACAAAGAAGTCATCATTTGACTCTAGCTTCATTAAGAATTTTGCTCCCCGCAGATTTGATAAGTATGCTTTTGTGCCTGCCGATGGAGCATCTGGTGGTCTCTTAATTCTTTGGGTTGGCAACCTCTTTTCTGGGAGAGTTATCCTAGAGGAATGTTTTGGTTTGGTTGTGGAATTCACTTCTTTGTTATCTGCTGAAATCTTTACACTAGTTAACGTGTATGGACCTTGCTCAGGGATTGCACGTGAGAATTTTGTGGCCTGGCTTTTTCACCTGGATATTGATGATGATGCACTTTGGTTATTGTTAGGGGACTTCAACTTCTATAGATTTGTTGAAAGTAGAAAGAAAGTGGGAGCCAGTGTTTCTGATATGGCGACTTTCAATGAAATCATTAGCTATCTTGGCCTAATTGAGCTCCCAATTAAAGGTCGATCTTTTACCTGGAGTAACATGAAAATTGACCCCCTGCTTGTCCAACTCGATTGGTTTTTCACGTCTACGGCATGGACCTTGAAATTCCCTAATACCTTGGTTAAACCTTTAGCTCGTCCTACCTCAGATCATATCCCATGTTTGGTTTCCATTGGAACCAATATACCGAAAGCTAAAGTGTTTCGTTTTGAGAGTTTTTGGATTCGTTTGCCGGGTTTTCTCGATAAATTTCACTCTCTATGGGAGGTGGATTGTGTAGGTGATAGTGCTAAGAGGCTTTCAGCAAAATTCAAAAGGTTACGCAAAGGTCTGAAGCAATGGAGCAGCAATTTCAGTGCCATTGATACTCTCATTGCCAATTGCAATGCGGTTATTCTCAGATTGGACAGTTTTGAGGAACACAGAGTCTTACATATCTCGGAATGGAACTTTCGCAATATTGTCAAGGATAAGCTACAGTATCTTCTGTTGTGCAAGCAGGATTACTGGAAGAAACGATGCACGGCTCGTTGGGCTCGGCTTGGTGACGAGAATACCTCCTTCTTCCACTCCATGGCAACTATTCGCTATCGGAAAAATCTTATCTCTTCTCTGGCACGTGATGATGGCTCAGTAGCTATTTATCATGAGGAAAAAGCAGGGCTCCTTTGGAATTCTTTTCGTAGCAGATTGGGTGTGTCTGTCCCTATATCTCCGACATTTGATTTCTCCCGTTTCTTTGTGCGACTTGAAGGTCTAGAAACTCTCTCTTCACCTTTCACTCATGAGGAAATTGATAAGGTGGTTGCTCAAATGCCCTCAGACAAAGCTCCGGGTCCAGACTGTTTTTCTGGTTTATTTCTCAAAGTGTGTTGGCCAATAATTAAGTATGATTTCTATAATCTTTGCCAAGAGTTCTGGGAAGGCTCTGTTAATTTTCAAAGTATTAATGACTCTTTCATCACTCTAGTTCCCAAGATACTGTCACCCCTGGGACCAAGTGATTTTCGACCCATTTCTTTGCTTAACATCTGCTTGAAGTTATTAACCAAATTGATGGCCAACAGATTGATGAATAGAATATTGGATATTGTTCATGTTAATCAATATGGTTTTTTACCATCCAGAAATATCCAAGACTGTGTTGGCTGGGCATATGAATACATTCATCAATGCAAACAAGCCGGTTCCCCATCTATCATTCTTAAGCTTGACTTTGCTAAGGCCTTTGACACTGTGGAACATGAGGAAGTCATAAAAATATTTGAAAACCTGGGTTTTGATCCGAGATGGTTGAAATGGCTACACATGCTGATGTCCTCTGGTACATCTGAAATCCTGCTTAATGGAGTGCCTGGGAAAAAATTCCCATGTAGAAGAGGAGTTCGTCAGGGTGATCCTCTTTCCCCTCTTTTATTTGTGGCAGTCTCGGAGCTATTACAATCCATGGTAAACCTGCTTTTCTCGGAAGGTATTCTTAAAGCTCCTCTAAATATCCCTAATACGGATTTTCCGATCATCCAATATGCGGATGACACCCTGCTCATCATGCAAGCTTGCCCTGTCCAATTAGCGGCTCTCAAAGTGGTGCTAGAAGATTTTGCCCAAGCTACGGGACTGCGAGTTAATTACTCTAAATCCGCTATGATGTCCATCAACATCTCAGATGAGCTTATCACTTCTCTTGCTGCCTCTTTTGGTTGCCAGATTGGCTCCCTTCCCTTTACTTACCTAGGGCTTCCAATGGGCACGACTAAACCCACTATCCAGGACCTCTCCCCTCTAGTGGGGCTGGTGGAGCGTCGTCTCAATGCTAGTGCGAGATTTCTAAACTATGGTGGAAGGCTGGAATTTGTTCGCTCAGTTCTCTCTACGCTCCCCACCTTTTATATGAGCTCGCTAAAATTACAGAAAGCAATCATCAATATATGTAACGGTGCACAGAGACACTGCCTTTGGGCTAAGGATGAGGAATCCTCCTCTATCAATGCACTTGCAGCATGGTCGTTAGTCTGCATACCCAAGCAGCATGGTGGTCTAGGGGTTCGTAATCTTGAGTTGCAAAACAAAGCACTTCTCATGAAACAGCTACACAAATTTTATTCTAGGGATGATACCCCTTGGGTTTCCTTAGTTTGGTCTTTATATGGAGAGGGAGTTCCACATGCAATGACGAAGAGAGGCTCGTTCTGGTGGAAAGATATCTTCAGTCTGGTTGGAGAATACCGAAGTATTACCAATTGCAATATACAGAGTGGTACTTCCGTTTTGTTCTGGAAGGACTTCTGGGTTCAAGGTAATGTACTGTGCCAGAAATTCCCCCGTCTTTTCTCATATGCCCTTGATGAGGACCTGTCAATGGCAGATATGGTCCGTATGGATACCCTGGGTTCAGTATTTGCTCTCCCATTGTCAGTAGAAGCCTTCCAAGAATGGCAGGAGGTTTCTCTCTTGATAGATGCGACACCCATCGTTGATCACCTCACTGATATAAGATCCTTTCCGTGGGGCACTAAGTACACTCCTTCAAAGTTCTATAATTTCCTCTTTGCTCGTCTGCCCAGAGATGAGGTCTTAAATGCAATCTGGAAATCCAAGGCTCTTCCTAAGCTCAAAGTTTTTACTTGGCTGCTTTTTATGGACCGTTTGAATACCTTGGATATCATGCAAAGGAAACACTGGTATGTCGGGTCGGGCTATGAGTGCAGTCTTTTTCCAAATGGAATTCTTGAAACCTCTCAGCACCTTTTCTTCATATGTGATTTTGCCACACAATGCTGGGACTTCTTGGGCATCCAATGGGATGGCAATGCACAATTTTCTCAGGCTTTTGCTGCTGCCAAGGCAACCTTCCAGGGACCTTGCTTCTTCGAAGTGTTTGCTTGTGCCTCTTGGAACATTTGGAAGGCTAGAAATGAGATGATATTCAAACATATTCCGGCTACGCTGGCTAGGTGGAAGATAGGCTTCCAAAGTGATCTTTTGTTACATCGATTCCGAGTTAAGTCCTCCAAGGTTCAACCTCTAGTTGAATGGCTCACCTCTACTTTTCTTTGATTTTTCTTCTTTTCATTAGATCTCTCTTCCCCCCATGATGTAATAAGCCTTTTCTTTAAGGCAAACATGTAATCCCCTCTGTACATATCATCCCTTATATATAGAAAATTACACCGTAGGGATTTTTCCCTACGGTTAAGGTGTCAAAAAAAAAGTAAGAGCGGTTTTCACAATCAAATGGTTTGAGTATGCATACTGTTAGAGAAGAACATTGGGCCGCTAACTAAAGCCATGATTCATGGTGGAAGTTTCAGTGTGGACAATCAATCCTCAATCTCTTATGAGAATATTAATTGTTGTTGAATGCTTATGCATTAAAGAGGAGTCCATTATCTGTTGTCTATGTTGTCCCGGTATGGATGTCTAAGTTGAGAATAATCAAAAGCGAGAAATCCAATGCGAACTTTCTCCTTAGACCTTTGTACAGGCGGCATAGAGGTACCCCTTTGTGACACTTGGTTGAAACATATGCTATGCAATGATAATCCGTGTTAACCCAAGCTAATTAGGACAAGGTGCGAGCACTATTAGTATACTATGCATGAGGCTTGCAACTTATAAGATGTCTTATACATAACTCATATGCTTTATTACTACCGTTGACAAAATTGTTTCTTGTTTTCAAAATGAAAAGCTCTAGCACAAATATAGTAATCAATGCTTCCCTCTGCGAAGGGCCTATCTTCTACTTTATTGTTGAGTCGGTTTGCCTATTCTTTCTATCTAGAAGCAAACACTTGTATCAACTGTGTGCATTGATTCTTACATGTTTACTTATTGCACTTGTTATATTGCTTTGTGTTGACAATTATCCATGAGATATACATGTTGAAGTTGAAAGCAACCGCTGAAACTTATATCTCCTTTGTGTTCCTTCAATGCTTTTACTTTGAATTTATTGCTTTATGAGTAACTCTTATGCAAGTCTTATTGATGCTTGTCTTGAAAGTATTATTCATGAAAAGTCTTTGCTATATGATTCATTAGTTTACTCATTATCTTCATCATTGCTTCGAATCGCTGCATTCATCTCATATGCTTTACAATAGTATGATCAAGATTATGATAGCATGTCACTTCGTAAATTATTTTTGTTATCGTTTACCTACTCGAGGGCGAGTAGGAACTAAGCTTGGGGATGCTTGATACGTCCCAAACGTATCTATAATTTCTTATGTTCCATGCTACTTTTATGATGATACTCACATGTTTTATACACATTATATGTCATATTTATGCATTTTCCGGCACTAACCTATTGACGAGATGCCGAAGAGCCGATTCTGTCGTTTTCTCGCTGTTTTTGGTTTCGGAAATCCTAGTAAGGAAATATTCTCGGAATTGGACGAAATCAACGCCCGGGGGCCTATTTTTCCACGAAGCTTCCGGAAGACCGGAGGACTTACGAAGTGGGGCCACGAGGCGCAGCCACACTAGGCGGCGCGGCCCAAGCCTTGGCCGCGCCGGCCTGTTGTGTGGGGCCCTCGTGTGGCCCCCGACCTGCCCTTCCGCCTACATATAGTCTTCGTCGCGAAACCCCCGCACCGAGAGCCACGATACGGAAAACCTTCCGAGACGCCGCCGCCGCCAATCCCATCTCGGGGGATTCAGGAGATCGCCTCCGGCACCCTGCCGGAGAGGGGAATCATCTCCCGGAGGTCTCTTCATCGCCATGATCGCCTCCGGATCGATGTGTGAGTAGTTCACCCCTGGACTATGGGTCCATAGCAGTAGCTAGATGGTTGTCTTCTCCTCATTGTGCTATCATGTCAGATCTTGTGAGCTGCCTATCATGATCGAGATCATCTATTTGTAATCCTTCATGTTGTGTTTGTTGGGATCCGATGAATATTGAATACTATGTCAAGTTGATTATCAATCTATCATATATGTTATTTATGTTCTTGCATGCTCTCCGTTGCTAGTAGAGGCTCCGGCCAAGTTGATACTTGTGACTCCAAGAGGGAGTATTTATGCTCGATAGTGGGTTCATGCCTCCATTAAATCTGGGACGATGACGAGAAAGTTCTAAGGTTGTGGATGTGTTGTTGCCACTAGGGATAAAACATCGATGCTTTGTCTAAGGATATTTGTGTTGATTACATTACGCACCATACTTAATGCCATTGTCTGTTGTTTGCAACTTAATAATGGAAGGGGTTCGGATGATAACCTGAAGGTAGACTTTTTAGGCATAGATGCATGCTGGATAGCGGTCTATGTACTTTATCGTAATGCCCTGATTAAATCTCATAGTACACATCATGATATATGTATGTGAATTGTTATGCCTTCTTTATTTGTCAATTGCCCAACTGTAATTTGTTCACCCAACATCTCGCTATCTTATGGGAGAGACACCGCTAGTGAACTCGTGGACCCCGGTCCTATTCTTTACATCCGAAATACAATCTCGCCGCAATTGTTCTTTACTCGTTCTTCGCAAACAACCATCATCATCCACACTATACATCTAATCCTTTGTTTACGAAGCAAGCCGGTGAGATTGACAACCTCGTTGTTACGTTGGGGCAAAGTTCTCGTGATTGTGTTGTGCAGGTTCCACGTTGGCGCCGGAATCCCTGGTGTTGCGCCGCACTACACTCCTCCGCCATCAACCTTCAACATGCTTCTTGGCTCCTACTGGTTCGATAACCTTGGTTTCTTACTGAGGGAAAACTTGCTGCTGTGCGCATCATACCTTCCTCTTGGGGTTCCCAACGGACGTGTTAATTACGCGCAATCACACCTCCGTGTCATCGGGTCCGTAGACTATCCCATAGTCTACTCCTTCAACTCCTCCGGTAAGATCAGGTTCCTCGTAGACCAGCTGATAGCTTCCTTCTGGTGCTCCATCGGCGATAGCCTCCACTTCCGGATCACAGTCTAGCAAGAGTGTCGAAAGAAAGTGAGTACAGGGGTACTCAGCAAGTTCCAAAAGAGTAAAAGGTGTTTGATGCACTAGCTATGACCATTGATCAGGAAATCGCAGGTCAATGCATGTTTTGAAATCATTTCTTCAAAAGGTTGCTTTTATTATGAAAACTATGCCCGTCAGTCTTCACAGGTTGACCAGAACTTCGTGGAGTTCCTTTCCTCGCCGCGTTCGCAGCTTCCTTCCCGAACAAGGAGTGACAGCCACAATTTAATACACTCTGCGAGGTGCGTTACTTTTCCCATAAGAGATCCCACCCTTTTTGCCATCCGCAGGGACTTGCCCCCGTTCACACTTCCTTTGGTGTGAGGCCAGGTATGAAAATCCAAGCCCACACCGCCTTCTCCGCGACCCTGCAAACCCACCCTTTTGTCCAACCACACACCCCCAGTAGACATCTTCCGATAATACGGCTTTACTCACGGTGTACTTTGGACAATCCATCATAGACCGTAGAGCCCGTCATCGCACACGAATGGGGATTTAAAAGGATATCCCAACCTACGGCAGTGCCTCCAACACCCCGCAGCTCTACCAGTCCGTTGGCGTGCAGGAGGGAAAAGATACGGCTGGCTTCCCTAGAGCCATTATAGATCTCATGGTTAACACGGTATGTACAGCGCTAGAAACACTGGACGGCATTGGTAATTACTCCTAGGTTAATATAACCCATGCAATGGAACCTCCACCATATCAATACATACCATGGTTCCATTGCCAGCCACATAGTCATATTCATAGTTGGAAAAGTAACATTTTATTTGCCATGCAGGAATGATAAGTATATAGCTTTGCGTTAAAGAAATAGAAAATACTCAATTTGGTATGAGAAAGGGTGAACTTGCCTGTGGACTGCGAGATAGTGCAGTTCAATGCAGTGGATGGAACCTGGACCTCGGGTTCTGTAAGAAGCATCATTGTCCGGTAAGGACAATGTAAATCCAAATAATGCAGTCATGAATGTATTATTTTATGTGGAATCCCCTTTACCCCAATGAGTTGTTACAATTTAAGGTTGAATTAAGATTTATGCCTTTGGCAGTAATTTGCAATTGTTTTTATGTGTAAAAACACTTTTTAATTCTCATAAAATAAAATGGTTCAAAGTAAAACTACTTTACCTTGGTGATTCATTATTCATTCCAAAATGATTTGAAATAATAGAGTTGCCTCTATATTTTTGGAATAAAAAGAATAGAGTATTTTCCTTTGGAAAATATCTTTCTTAAATAAAAATGACTTGGAATAATAGAATTTTATTTTGAAATGTTTGAAAATAAGTATTTGAACTTATTTGAGATTTTTCCTTGATTTTTAAATACAAGGAAATAATAGTTTGAAATTCCAAGTTTTTATCTTAAATTCATCAAATTCACAAATTTGAATTTGTTCCCTAAATTCTATTTAATATTTTATTCTTGTTAAGAATAATTTTTCATTCACAAATCCAGTTTTTAATGGATTTTTAGAGGTGTATTTTATTTACTAAAATTTGGTGAAATTCTGGCTATTTTCCAAAATATGAAAAGACTAAAATACCCCTGGCCCCTATTGGGCCAGCCCACTAAACTAGGCCCATTGGGACAACCCACTAAGGCTTGTCCCATAACGGGTCGGTGGCACCATCGAGGCCCACCTCACTCACTCACTCGCTCTTCTCTCTCACTCGACCTAACCCTAACCCTTCTGGCGACGCGCGTGGCGATGGCGTCGCCGCCATGGCCGCCGCCGTGCCCCGGTCGCCTCCGTGCTCCCTGATGCGTGTAGTTGACACGTCCGTTGGGAACCCCAAGAGGAAGGTGTGATGCGCACAGCGGCAAGTTTCCCTCAGTAAGAAACCAAGGTTTAATCGAACCAGTAGGAGTCAAGAAGCACGTTGAAGGTTGATGGCGGCGGGATGTAGTGCGGCGCAACACCAGAGATTCCGGCGCCAACGTGGAACCCGCACAACACAACCAAAGTACTTTGCCCCAACGAAACAGGTGAGGTTGTCAATCTCACCGGCTTGCTCAGTAACAAAGGGTTAACCGTATTGTGTGGAAGATGATTGTTTGCAGAGAAAACAGTAAAACAAGTATTGCGAGCAAATTTGTATTTCAGTATTAAAATAATGGACCGGGGTCCACAGTTCACTAGAGGTGTCTCTCCCATAAGATAAAAGCATGTTGGGTGAACAAATTACAGTCGGGCAATTGACAAATAGAGAGGGCATAACAATGCACATACATGGCATGATAAGTATAGTGAGATTTAATTGGGCATTACGACAAAGTACATAGACCGCCATCCAATCGCATCTATGCCTAAAAAGTCCACCTTCGGGTTATCGTCCGAACCCCTTCCAGGTATTAAGTTGCTAAGCAACGAGACAATTGCATTAAGTATGGTGCGTAATGTAATCAACAACTACATCCTCGGACATAGCGCCAATGTTTTATCCCTAGTGGCAACAAGCACAACACAACCTTAGAACTTTCCGTCACTTGTCCCGTGTGTCAATGCGGGCATGAACCCACTATCGAGCATAAATACTCCCTCTTGGAGTTAAAAGCAAAAACTTGGCCGAGCCTCTACTAGTAACGGAGAGCATGCAAGATCATAAACAACACATATGTAATAACTTGATAATTAACATAACATGGTATTCTCTATCCATCGGATCCCGACAAACACAACATAGAGTATTACGAGATAGATGATCTTGATCATGTTAGGCAGCTCACAAGATCCAACAATGAAGCACAATGAGGAGAAGACAACCATCTAGCTACCGCTATGGACCCATAGTCCAGGGGTGAACTACTCACTCATCACTCCGGAGGCGACCATGGCGGTGTAGAGTCCTCCGGGAGATGAATCCCCTCTCCGGCAGGGTGCCGGAGGAGATCTCCGGAATCCCCCGAGATGGGATCGGCGGCGGCGGCGTCTCCGGAAGGTTTTCCGTATCGTGGTTTTTCGCCTCGGGGGTTTCGCGACGGAGGCTTTAAGTAGGCGGAAGGGCAGCAGTCGGGGCCCGACGAGGGGCCCACACCATAGGGCGGCGCGGGCCCCCCTTGGCCGCGCCGCCATGTGGTGTCGCCACCTCGTGGCCCCACTTCGTATGCTCTTCGGTCTTCCGGAAGGTTCGTGGCGAAATAGGCCCCTGGGTCTTCGTTTCGTCCAATTCCGAGAATATTTCGTTACTAGGATTTCGAAACCAAAAACAGCGAGAAAACGAGAACCGGCACTTCGGCATCTTGTTAATAGGTTAGTTCCGGAAAATGCACGAATATGACATAAAGTGTGCATAAAACATGTAGGTATCATCAATAATATGGCATAGAACATAAGAAATTATCGATACGTCGAAGACGTATCAAGCATCCCCAAGCTTAGTTCTCGCTCGTCCCGAGCAGTAAAACGATAACAAAGATAATTTCTGAAGTGATATGCCATCATAACCTTGATCATACTATTTGTAAACATATGTAGTGAATGCAGCGATCAAAACAATGGTAATGACATGAGTAAACAAGTGAATCATAAAGCAAAGACTTTTCATGAATAGTACTTAAAGACAAGTATTAATAAGTCTTGCATAAGAGTTAACTCATAAAGCAATAAATCAAAGTAAAGGTATTGAAGCAACACAAAGGAAGATTAAGTTTCAGCGGTTGCTTTCAACTTGTAACATGTATATCTCATGGATAATTGTCAACATAGAGTAATATAACAAGTACAATATGCAAGTATGTAGGAATCAATGCACAGTTCACACAAGTGTTTGCTTCTTGAGGTGGAGAGAGATAGGTGAACTGACTCAACATAAAAGTAAAGAGAATGGTCCTTCAAAGAGGACAGCATCGATTGCTATATTTGTGCTAGAGCTTTTATTTTGAAAACATGAAACAATTTTGTCAACGGTAGTAATAAAGCATATGAGTTATGTAAATTATATCTTACAAGTTGCAAGCCTCATGCATAGTATACTAATAGTGCCCGCACCTTGTCCTAATTAGCTTGGACTACCGGATCTTTGCAATGCACATGTTTTAACCAAGTGTCACAATGGGGTACCTCCATGCCGCCTGTACAAAGGT
Organism: Lolium rigidum; assembly: GCF_022539505.1. Lineage (NCBI taxonomy): Eukaryota > Viridiplantae > Streptophyta > Magnoliopsida > Poales > Poaceae > Lolium > Lolium rigidum. Next base: position 100,503,395 of record NC_061509.1, on the reverse strand, counting down.
CTAAGGAGAAAGCTCGCATTTTGGATTTCTCGCTTTTGATTATTCTCAACTTAGACATCCATACCGGGACAACATGGACAACAGATAATGGACTCCTCTTTAATGAAAGCATGTGGCAACAATTATTATTCTCATATGAGATTGAGGATATATGTCCAAAACTGAAACTTCCACCATGAATCATGGCTTTAGTTAGCGGCCCAATGCTCTTCTCTAACAATATGCATGCTCCAACCATAAAGGTGGTAGATCTCTCTTACTTCGGACAAGACGGACATGCATAGCAACTCACATGATATTCAACAAAGAATAGTTGATGGCGTCCCCGAAACATGGTTATCGCACAACAAACAACTTAATAAGAGATAAAGTGCATAAGTACATATTCAATACCACAATAGTTTTTAAGCTATTTGTCCCATGAGCTATATATTGCAAAGGTGAATGATGGAATTTTAAAGGTAGCACTCAAGCAATTTACTTTGGAATGGCGGATAAATACCATGTAGTAGGTAGGTATGGTGGACACAAATGGCATAGTGGTTGGCTCAAGGATTTTGGATGCATGAGAAGTATTCCCTCTCGATACAAGGTTTAGGCTAGCAAGGTTATTTGAAACAAACACAAGGATGAACGGTACAACAAAACTTACATAAAAGACATATTGTAAACATTATAAGACTCCATACCGTCTTCCTTGTTGTTCAAAACTCAATACTAGATGTTATCTAGACTCTAGAGAAACCAAATATGCAAACCAAATTAGCAAGCTCTAAGTATTTCTTCATTAATGGGTGCAAAGTATATGATGCAAGAGCTTAAACATGAGCACAACAATTGCCAAGTATCAAATTATCCAAGACATTTTAGAGTTACTACATGTAGCATTTTCCAATTCCAACCATATAACAATTTAACGAAGAAGAAACTTCGCCATGAATACTATGAGTAGAGCCTAAGGACATATTTGTCCATATGCTACAGAGGAGCGTGTCTCTCTCCCATAAAGTGAATGCTAGGATCCATTTTATTCAAACAAAGCAAAAAAAACAAAAACAAACCGACGCTCCAAGCAAAGTACATAAGATGTGACGGAATAAAAATATAGTTTCAGGGGAGGAACCTGATAATGTTGTCGATGAAGAAGGGGATGCCTTGGGCATCCCCAAGCTTAGACGCTTGAGTCTTCTTATAATATGCAGGGGTGAACCACCGGGGCATCCCCAAGCTTAGAGCTTTCACTCTCCTTGATCATATTGCATCATACTCCTCTCTTGATCCTTGAAAACTTCCTCCACACCAAACTCGAAACAACTCATTAGAGGGTTAGTGCATAATAAAAATTCACATGTTCAGAGGTGACACAATCATTCTTAACACTTCTGGACATTGCATAAAGCTACTCGGACATTAATGGATCAAAGAAATTCATCCAACATAGCAAAAGAGGCAATGCAAAATAAAAGGCAGAATCTGTCAAAACAGAACAGATCCGTAAAGATGGATTTTATTAGGCCACCAGACTTGCTCAAATGAAAATTCTCAAATTGAATGAAAGTTGCGTACATATCTGAGGATCATGCACGTAAATTGGCTTAATTTTCTGAGCTACCTACAGGGTGGTAGACCCAGATTCGTGACAGCAAAGAAATCTGGAACTGCGCAGTAATCCAAATCTAGTACTTACTTTACTATCAAAGACTTTACTTGGCACAACAAAACTTAAAACTAAGATAAGGAGAGGTTGCTACAGTAGTAAACAACTTCCAAGACACAAATATAAAACAAAAATACTGGAGTAAAAACATGGGTTGTCTCCCATAAGCGCTTTTCTTTAACGCCTTTCGGCTAGGCGCGAAAGTGTAACTCAAGTAACATCGAGAGACGAAGCATCAACATCATAATTTGTTCTAATAATAGAATCATAAGGTAACTTCATTTTCTTTCTAGGGAAGTGTTCCATACCTTTCTTGAGAGGAAATTGATATTTAATATTACCTTCCTTCATATCAATAGTAGCACCAACGGTTCGAAGAAAAGGTCTTCCCAATATAATGGGGCAAGATGCATTGCATTCAATATCCAAGACAACAAAATCAACGGGGACAAGGTTATTGTTAACCATAATATGAACATTATCAACTTTCCCCAAAGGTTTCTTTTTAGCATTATCAGCGAGATTAACATCCAAATAACAATTTTTCAATGGTGGCAAGTCAAGCATATCATAGACTTTTTTAGGCATAACGAAATACTTGCACCAAGATCACATAAAGCATTACAATCAAAATCTTTGACTCTCATTTTAATGATGGGCTCCCAACCATCCTCTAGCTTTCTAGGAATAGAAGTTTCAAGTTTTAGTTTCTCTTCTCTAGCTTTTATGAGAGCATTTGTAATATGTTTTGTGAAAGCCAAATTTATAGCACTAGCATTGGGACTCTTAGAAAGTTTTTGCAAGAACTTTATAACTTCAGAGATGTGGCAATCATCAAAATCTAAATCATTACAATCTAAAGCAATGGGATTATCATCCCCAAGGTTGGAAAAAATTTCAAGCAGCTTTATCACAAGCGGTTTCAGTAGTTTTAGCAGCTTCAGGTAATTTTGCGCGCTTTGCACTAGGAGTAGAAACATTGCCAACACCAATTATTTTATCATTGATAGTAGGAGGTGCAGCAACATATGAATCATTAGCATTGCTAGTGGTGGCAATAGTCCAAACTTTAGCTACATTTTTCTCTTTAGCTAGTTTTTCATTTTCTTCTCTATCCCACCTAACACGCAGTTCAGCCATTAATCTTATATTCTCATTAATTCTAACTTGGATGGCATTTGCTGTAGTAACAATTTTATTTTCAATATCTCTATTAGGCATAACTTTCGATTTCAAAAGATCAACATCAGAGGCAAGACTATCAACTCTAGAAGCAAGAATATCAATTTTATTGAGCTTTTCCTCAACAGATTTGTTAAAGGCAGTTTGTGTATTAATAAATTCTTTAAGCATAGCTTCAAGTCCAGGGGGTGTATTCCTATTATTGTTGTAAGAATTCCCATAAGAATTAGCATAACCGTTACCATTATTATAAGGATATGGCCTATAGTTATTACTAGAATTGTTCCGATAAGCATTGTTGTTGAAATTATTATTTTTAATGAAGTTTACATCAACATGTTCTTCTTGGGCAACCAATGAAGCTAATGGAACATTATTAGGATCAACATTAGTCCTATCATTAACAAGCATAAACATAATAGCATCAATCTTATTACTCAAGGAAGAGGTTTCTTCAACAGAATTTACCTTCTTACCTTGTGGAGCTCTTTCCGTGTGCCATTCAGAGTAATTAACCATCATATTATCAAGAAACTTTGTTGCTTCACCAAGAGTGATGGACATAAAGGTACCTCCAGCAGCTGAATCCAATAAATTCCGCGAAGAAAAATTTAGTCCTGCATAGAAGGTTTGGATGATCATCCAAGTAGTCAGTCCATGGGTTGGGAAATTTTTAACTAGAGATTTCATTCTTTCCCAAGCTTGAGCAACATGTTCATTATCCAATTGTTTAAAGTTCATTATGCTACTCCTCAAAGATATAATTTTAGCAGTGGGATAATATCTACCAATAAAAGCATCCTTGCATTTAGTCCATGAATCAATACAATTCTTAGGCAGAGATAGCAACCAATCTTTAGCTCTTCCTCTTAATGAGAAAGGGAACAATTTTAATTTTATAATGTCACCATCTACATCTTTATACTTTTGCATTTCACATAGTTCAACAAAATTATTGAGATGGGCAGCAAGCATCATCGGAACTAACACTGGAAAATTGCTCTCGCATAACAAGATTAAGTAAAGCAGGTTTAATTTCAAAGAATTCTGCTGTAGTAGCAGGTGGAGCAATAGGTGTGCATAGGAAATCATTATTATTTGTGCTAGTAAGTCACACAACTTAGTATTTTCAGGGTTGGCCATTTTAGCAATAGTAAATAAAACAAACTAGATAAAGTAAATGCAAGTAAACTAATTTTTTTGTGTTTTTGATATAGAGTGCAAGACAGTAAATAAAGTAAAACTAGCAACTAATTTTTTTGTGTTTTGATATAATGCAGCAAACAAAGTAGTAAATAAAATAAAGCAAGACAAAAACAAAGTAAAGAGATTGGGAAGTGGAGACTCCCCTTGCAGCGTGTCTTGATCTCACCGACAACGGCGCCGTAAATTTGCTTGATGCGTGTAGTTGACACGTCCGTTGGGAACCCCAAGAGGAAGGTGTGATGCGCACAGCGGCAAGTTTCCCTCAGTAAGAAACCAAGGTTTAATCGAACCAGTAGGAGTCAAGAAGCACGTTGAAGGTTGATGGCGGCGGGATGTAGTGCGGCGCAACACCGGAGATTCCGGCGCCAACGTGGAACC
>NC_061509.1:100457288-100498872 GCF_022539505.1 Lolium rigidum | reverse complement strand
CGCGATCGAGAAAAACAATGCCGAGAGGCCGCTATCCGGGCCCTACATCCCTCGGGCGGTGCGGGATTTGCGCGATCCCTCGGCCGGCGAACCCGAGAATTCGCGATGCACCACGTCCCGGGCCACCATACGCGACGTTTTGGCCGCTTTCGTCGGGCTAGGTGGCCTCAAAACGAGAAAAAAAGTTTTGACATGCACCCACGGAGGGATACACCGCCGGCCATGGTACACCTCGGCGGTGCGGATTTGCGTTGACTCGGCCGGCGAACCCGAGAATTCGTGATGCACCACGTCCGGGCCACCATACGCGACGTTTTGGCCGCTTTCGTCGGGCTAGGTGGCCTCAAAAACGAGAAAAAAAAAGTTTTGACATGCACCACGGAGGGACCAAAATCGTCGGCCATGGTACACCAGCAACCACGGCGCGACTTCAACTTCGTCGGCCATGGCAACTTTTCTTGTAGTGTATATGATTCAATTGTTTACTCATTGCATTAACATTGTTTTGAATCGCTGCATTCATCTCATATGCTTTACAATAGTATGATTAAGATTATGTTGGTAGCATGTCACCTCAGAAATTATCTTTTATCGTTTACCTACTCGAGGACGAGTAGGAACTAAGCTTAGGGATGCCGATACGTCTCCAACGTATCTATAATTTCCGATGTTCCATGCTTGTTTTATGACAATACCAACATGTTTTGTTCACACTTTATATCATTTTTATGCGTTTTCCGGAACTAACCTATTGACGAGATGCCGAAAGGCCAGTTGCTGTTTTCTGCTGTTTTTGGTTTCAGAAATCCTAGTAAGGAAATATTCTCGGAATCGGACGAAATCAAAACCCAGATTCCTATTTTTCCCGGAACCATCCAGAACACACGAGAACTGCCAGAGAAGGGGGACAGGGCCACCAAACCACACCCCGGCGCGGCCAGGGGGGGGGGGCGCGCCCCCTATGGTCTGGGCAGCCCGTGGCCCCTCCGACTCCGATTCTTCGCCCATATAAGCCTTCGTGACCTAAAAACATCGAGAGGAAGAACCACGATACGGAAAACCTTCCAGAGCCGCCGCCATCGCGAAAGTCAATTTCGGGGGACAGAACTCTCTGCTCCGGCACCCTGCCGGGACGGGGAATTGCCCCCGGAGCCATCTCCACCGCCGTCTCCACCGCCATCTTCACCGCCATCGCTGCCTCCATGATGAGGAGGGAGTAATCCACCCCCGAGGCTGAGGGCTTCGCTGTAGCTATGTGGTTCATCTCTCTTCCATGTACTTCAATACAATGATCTCATGAGCTGCTTTACATGATTGAGATTTATATGAGTTTTGTATCACAATTCATCTATGTGCTACTCTAGTGATGTTATTAAAGTAGTTCTATTCCTCCTGCACGTGTGTAAAGGTGATTAGTGTGTGCACCGTGTGGTTCTTGTCGTAGGCTATGATCATGATCTCTTGTAGATTGTGGAGTTAATTATCATTATGATGGTATTGATGTGATCTATTCCTCCTACATATGCATGAAGGTTACGGTGTGCATGCTATGCTAGTACTTGGTTTAGTCCGTTGATCTATCTTACACTAAAGGTTACTAAAACATGAGCATTATTGTGGAGCTTGTTAACTCCGGCATTGAGGGTTCGTGTAATCCTACGCAATGTGTTCATCATCCAACAAAAGTGTAGAGTATGCATTTATCTATTCCGTTATGTGATCAATGTTGAGAGTGTCCACTAGTGAAAGTGTAATCCCTAGGCCTTGTTCCTAAATACTGCTATCGTCTGCTTGTTTATCGTTCTCGCTGCGTTACTACTGCATGCGTTACTACTGCTACCATATTACCACCATCAACTACACGCCGTTACTACTCGCTCATATTTATTCATACCACTTGTATTTCACTATCTCTTCGCCGAACTAGTGCACCTATTAGGTGTGTTGGGGACACAAGAGACTTCTTGCTTTGTGGTTGCGGGGTTGCATGAGAGGGATATCTTTGACCTCTTCCTCCCTGAGTTCGATAAACCTTGGGTGATCCACTTAAGGGAAAACTTGCTGCTGTTCTACAAACCTCTGCTCTTGGGGGCCCAACACTGTCTACAGGAAAGGAGGGGAACGTAGACATCAATGCTCTCATAAAAGCTAGAGAGGAGAAACTAAAACTTGAAACTTCTATTCCTAGGAAGTTAGAAGATGGTTGGGAGCCCATCATTAAGATGAGGGTCAATGATTTTGATTGTAATGCATTATGTGATCTTGGTGCAAGTATTTCTGCTATGCCTAAGAAAATCTATGATATGCTTGACTTGCCACCATTGAAAAATTGTTATTTGGATGTTAATCTTGCTAATCATTCTATAAAGAAACCTTTGGGGAGGATTGATAATGTTCGCATTATGGTTAACAATAACCTTGTCCCCGTTGATTTTGTTGTCTTGGATATTGAATGCAATGCATCTTGTCCCATTATATTGGGAAGACCTTTTCATCGAACTGTTGGTGCTACCATTGATATGAAGGAAGGTAATATTAAATATCAATTTCCTCTCAAGAAAGGTATGTAACACTTCCCTAGAAAGAGAATTAAGTTACCTTATGATTCTATTATTACAACAAATTATGATGTTGATGCTTCATCTCTTGATAATACTTGATTCACACTTTCTGCGCCTAGCTGAAAGGCGTTAAAGAAAAGCGCTTATGGGAGACAACCCATTATTTTACTTCTGCACTTTGTTTTATATTTGAGTCTTCGAAGTTGTTACTACTGTAGCAACCTCTCCTTATCTTTATTTTATTGCATTGTTGTGCCAAGTAAAGTCTTTGATAGTAAAGTCAATACTGGATTTGGATTACTGCGCAGAAACAGATTTCTTACTGTCACGAAATTGAGCAGCCCCTTATGTAGGAAATTTATAAAAATCTTCCAATTTACGTGCGTGATCCACAGATATGTACGCAACTTTCATTCAATTTGAGCATTTTCATATGAGGAAGTTAAGTGCCCCAGAAAAATTCGTCTTTACGGACTGTTCTGTTTTGACAGATTCTGCCTTTTATTTCGCATTGCCTGTTTTGCTATGTTTGATGGATTTCTTTGTTCCATTAACTTTCAGTAGCTTTGTGCAATGTACGGAAGTGTTAAGAATGATTATGTCACCTCTGAATATGTGAATTTTCGATTATGCACTAACCCTCTAATGAGTTTGTTTTGAGTTTGGTGTGGAGGAAGTTTTCAAGGGTCAAGAGAGGAGGAGGATACAATATGATCAAGAAGAGTGAAAAGTCTAAGCTTGGGGATGCCCCCGTGGTTCATCCCTGCATATTTTAAGAAGACTCAAGCATCTATGCTTGGGGATGCCCAAGGCATCCCTTCTTCATCGACAACTTATCAGGTCACCTCTAGTGAAACTATATTTTTATTCCGTCACATCTTATGTGCTTTACTTGGAGCGTCTGTTTGCTTTTATTTTTGTTTTTGTTTGAATAAAATCGGATCCTAGCATTCTTTGTTTGGGAGAGAGACACGCTCCGATGTTTCGTATGAACACATATGTTCTTAGCTTTACTTTTAATGTTCATGGCGAAGGTTGGAACTGCTTCGTTCATTGTTATATGGTTGGAAACAGAAAATGCTGCATGTGGTAAATGGTATAATGTCTTGAATAATTTTATACTTGGCAATTGTTGTGCTCATATAGATCATGTTTAAGCTCTTGCATCATGTACTTTGCACATATTAATGAAGAACTACATAGAGCTTGTTAAAATTTGGTTTGCATGATTGGTCTCTAGAGTCTAGATATTTTCTGGTTAAGGTGTTTGAACAACAAGGAGACGATGTAAAGTCTTATAATGCTTGCAATATGTTCATATGTAAGCTTTGCTTGCACCTTTTATACTTGAGTTTGCTTCAAACAACCTTACTAGCCTAGCCTTGTATTGAGAGGAATTCTTCTCGTGCATCCAAATCCTTGAGCCAAAAACCATGCCATTTGTGTCCACCATACCTACCTACTACATGGTATTTCTCTGCCATTCCAAAGTAAATTACTTAAGTGCTACCTTTAAAGTTCTATTCTTTGTCTTTGCAATATATAGCTCATGGGAAAATAGCCTTAAAAACTATTGTGGTGAAGAATATGTAGCTATGTATCTTATTTCTTAATAAGTTGCTTGTTGAGCGGTAACCATGTTTCTGGGGACGCCATAAACTATTTCACCTTTGTTGAATATCATGTGAGTTGCTATGCATGTTCGTCTTGTCTGAAGTAAGGGCGATTTTCATGATCAAATTGTTTGAGTATGCATATTGTTAGAGAAGAACATTGGGCCGCTAACTAAAGCCATGATCCATGGTGGAAGTTTCAGTTTGGACAATTAATCCTCAATCTCTTATGAGAATATTATCTGTTGTTGAATGCTTATGCATTAAAAGAGGAGTCCATTATCTCGTTGTCTATGTTGTCCCGGTATGGATGTCTAAGTTGAGAATAATCAAAAACGAGAAATCAAATGCGATCTTTCTCCTTAGACCTTTGTACAGGCGGCATAGAGGTACCCCTTTGTGACACTTGGTTGAAACATATGTTATGCAATGATAATCCATGTTAATCCAAGCTAATTAGTACAAGGTGCGAGCACTATTGGTAATCTATGCATGAGGCTTGCAACTTATAGGATGTCTTATACATAACACATATGATTTATTACTACCGTTGACAAAATTGTTTCTATGTTTTCAAAATGAAAAGCTCTAGCACAAAAATAGTAATCCATGCTTCCCTCTGCGAAGGGCCATTCTTTTACTTTATTGTTGAGTCAGTTTACCCATTCTTTCTATCTTAGAAGCAAACACTTGTATGAACTGTGTGCATTGATTCTTATATGTTTACCTATTGCACTTGTTATATTACTTTGTGTTGATAATTATCCATGAGATATACATGTTGAAGTTGAAAGCGACCGCTGAAACTTATATCTTCCTTTGTGTTGTTTCAAAGCTTTCTACTAAGAATTTATTGCTTTATGAGTAACTCTTATGCAAGTCTTATTGATGCTTGTCTTGAAAGTATTATTCATGAAAAGTCTTTGCTATATGATTCATTTGTTTATTCATTGTCTTTACCATTGCTCCGAATCGCTGCATTCATCTCATATGCTTTACAATAGTATTGATCAAGATTATGATAGCATGTCACTTCAGAAATTATCTTTGTTATCGTTTACCTACTCGAGGGCGAGTAGGAACTAAGCTTGGGGATGCTTGATACGTCTCAAACGTATCTATAATTTCTTATGCTTCATGCTACTTTTATGATGATACTCACATGTTTTATACACACTTTATGTCATTATTATGAATTTTCCGGCACTAACCTATTGACGAGATGCCGAAGAGCCAGTTGCTGTTTTCTGCAGTTTTTGGTTTCAGAAATCCTACAAAGTAACTATTCTCGGAATTGGACGAAATCAACGCCCAGGGTCTTATTTTTCCACGAAGATTCCAGAAGACCGAAGGGGAAACGAAGTGGGGCGACGGGGCGCCGACACCACAGGGTCGCGCGGCCAAGGGTGGGCCTGCGCCGCCCTATGGTGTGGGCCCTCCGTCAGCCCTCCGACTCCGCCCTTCCGCCTACTTAAAGCCTTCGTCGCGAAAACCCCAGTACCGAGAGCCACGATACGGAAAACCTTCCAGAGACGCCGCCGCCGCCAATCCCATCTCGGGGGATTCAGGAGATCGCCTCCGGCACCCTGCCGGAGAGGGGAATCATCTCCCGGAGGTTTCTTCATCGCCATGATCGCCTCCGGATCGATGTGTGAGTAGTTCACCCCTGGACTATGGGTCCATAGCAGTAGCTAGATGGTTGTCTTCTCCTCATTGTGCTATCATGTTAGATCTTGTGAGCTACCTATCATGATCAAGATCATCTATTTGTAATGCTACATGTTGTGTTTGTTGGGATCCGATGAATATGGAATACTATGTCAAGTTGATTATCAATCTATCATATATGTTGTTTATGTTCTTGCATGCTCTCCGTTGCTAGTAGAAGCTACGGCCAAGTTGATACTTGTGACTCCAAGAGGGAGTATTTATGCTCGATAGTGGGTTCATGCCTCCATTGAATGCAGGACGGTGACGAGAAAGTTCTAAGGTTGTGGATGTCTTTGTTGCCACTAGGGATAAAACATCAATGCTTTGTCTAAGGATATTTGTGTTGATTACATTACGCACCATACTTAATGCAATTGTCTGTTGTTTGCAACTTAATACTGGAAGGGGTTCGGATGATAACCTGAAGGTGGACTTTTTAGGCATAGATGCATGCTGGATAGCGGTCTATGTACTTTGTCGTAATGGACCTGATTAAATCTCATAGTACTCATCGTGATATATGTATGTGCATTGTTATGCCTTCTTTATTTGTCAATTGCCCAACTGTAATTTGTTCACCCAACATGCTATTTCTTATCGGAGAGACACCACTAGTGAGCTGTGGACCCCGGTCCATTCTTTACATCTGAAATACAATCTACTGCAATACTTGTTCTTTACTTGTTCTTCGCAAACAAACATCATCTTCCACACTATACATTTAATCCTTTGTTTACAGCAAGCCGGTGAGATTGACAACCTCATTGTTACGTTGGGGCAAAGTACTTTGATTGTGTTGTGCAGGTTCCACGTTGGCGCCGGAATACATGGTGTTGCGCTGCACTACACTCCGCCACCAACAACCTTCACGTGTTCCTTGACTCCTACTGGTTCGATAACCTTGGTTTCTTACTGAGGGAAAACTTGCTGCTGTACGCATCACACCTTCCTCTTGGGGTCGCGTATCAACAGCCCACTAAGGCTTGTCCCATAACGGGTCGGTGGCGCCATCGAGGCCCACCTCACTCACTCACTCGCTCTTCTCTCTCACTCGACCTAACCCTAACCCTTCTGGCGACGCGCGTGGCGATGGCGTCGCCGCCATGGCCGTCGCCGTGCTCCGGCCGCCTCCGTGCTCCCCTGACCTCGCCACCTACTTGATCTGAACCGCCGCACGACGATCTATCGATCTGTCCGCGTGGTTCCTTCGATTGCTTCCTCCTCTGGCGGATCGCCTCCTCTCTGGATCTCGTGGTGAATCGCCTCTGGCGATTGACTAGCTCCGGCGAGCTCGCGTCCTCGCCGTCGACGTGTGCGCGTCTTCGAGACCGACCTGGCGCGGGTGCTGCGCTCGCAGCGCCTGTGCCGTCGTCTCCGGTGCTGTGCTGCTGGTGGTGTTCATCGGCGTAACGCCGGCGTCTTCCCTGGCTTTGCAGCTGCTATGGCCGCGCGAGCCTTTGCCTCGCCATGCCATAGCCTCTGCCACCAGGCGCGGGTAAGGTCCTCTGCTCCTCCTCCTTCTCATCTCCATGCCTGTGCGCCTCCCATGCTTCTGTGCTTCTTCTACCTCTTGCTCTACGGCCTCCTGATGATCTTATGATCATGCAGAGCCTTGCTGCTGCTGCCTATGCTTCCTATGCTTCTCTTCTCTGCAAGCTCTGGCCAATTCACCAAGTCTTGGTTACTGGCCAGTGTGTGTTGCTTGCTGTGCATGCCATGTGTTGCTTGCTTACTGCTACTATCATGCTATGATCTTGCTATGCCATGCTGTACATGCTTATGAGCTTGCTTGTGCTTACTGGCATCTTATGCTTGCTTGTCTAGGTGTACTGCTATGCATCTGTGACACTTATGAATGCCAGTGATGTCTGTGAGGTGCTTCTGTGCCTCCTGTGTAATCCAATGATCCATTGGATCAATTATTTCTGTTGGCTAGCCTATCTGTGTGGCTTGACTTGATTCAATTGATCCATTTGATCAATTACATGTCAGTGGCTTGGTTGCTGATGAATTCTGTGGCTAAGTGAATTATTTGCTTACTGATGCTGCTGCTCAAGCATGCTATTGCTTCGTGTATGTGTCTTTGCTGCACTCCCTAGCTTTCTGGACTTGATCCAGGAGCTAGGATGCAGTGACATGTGCTTGTGTTGCCTCACAGCGTGCTACTGTCAATAAATAGCATGAATTTGTTATGTATTCATGCTTGGATGAATTAATTAATGATGAATTGCTTATGCAGTGATGATTAATTGCCTTGCTGTGTATGAATTTGCTTTTCATGATGATTTGACAAGCAAATGAAGTCTGAATCCATTTCTGGATAATGATGCTTTGTTATTTGGCTTTGCTTTGGATGGTTCTATGTGTGATGTGATCTCAGTAGCCTTGCTACTCGGTCGGTTGCTCACATGGTTGGCTAGATCTGGTTGGTTACTCATCTTTGCTTGCATATTTGGGGATCATAATCAATATGAATGCCAATATGCTTGCACCGTGAAGAATTCTAGGGTTTCATGATGGTTGCATGCTTAGGATTTTCTGTGTAGTCTTTGTTAGCTGCTAATCCTTGCAATACATCTACTGGTGCTGTCTGTGCATGAGATCTTGCTAGTGTGTGCATCTGTGCATGATCTCAAGCTTCTGTGCACATGATTTGTATCTAGATGGTTTCTGTTTTAGTGGCTTCTAGACTGACAGTAATCCTTGGTGAAAACCAAGTGATGATTTACCCATTGAGCATCTGCTCAATCCCATGACATATGTCATGCATGATTTATGGATTAGATCCATTGGATCTTCTCCAGGAACTAGGTATACCTTGTTCCAGCTCCTAGAGTGAAATATTGTGTTGATGCGGACTTGTGGTTTGTGTGTCACAGCCCTTCACCTCCGGGTCTTGGTTGATCTTCTCGAGGTCACCATGATTTCTGGTGGTTGATTGGTTGTGTTTTGGTTGGTGCTGTTCTTGAGCAAGAACTGGATGAACTATGCCTGCTCTATCTTCACCTTACCTTGTGAATCCTTATCTGGTCGACTGTGCACTGGTTCTAGGGTTTGTGCCCTTTTATATCATCTCTGCTTTGGTTCTTGCAATGCCACACAGGCCTGGCTTGCTTTGGTGACTAGGCCTGTGCATGGCCTTGCTGTGGCTTGCTCAGCACACATGAGCTGTGTGCTCTCATATGCTGAAACTTGAGCCCCTGGTGGTGCTCAGGTTTGGTCTGCTGTTGCCCTTATCTTGTGTTGTCCAGGGTTTTGGACATGCACAAGTGTGCAGGGCACTTGTTTCTATCCAAACTGAATTCTGTCTAACACTTAACCTTCTGGCTAGTACTTGTTGTGTTGTTTTGCAGGTTTTGAAGATGAATATGACCATGAAGATGTACTTCAAGTCATTTAGTCTAGGTTTTAGTTTAGGATCAATATTGTAATCTTCATTTTCATTTCTGTTTATTGTTCTTTAATTCTTGTATCCAGAATATTGTAAAGACAATGTAATCTGTGTTGTGATATCAATAAAGATCAAATTTTACTTATGAGCTTTTGATTTGTGTAATGTTTATATTCTTGAATAATTGTTGTATTTATTATTTACTTTGAAATTGAAAGTCATTTAAATTCATAAGTTGTATTTGAATTGTGAATTCAATTTCTATATTCATTAGTGCTTATTGTTTGATGTTATTCTTGTATAATAACTTGTCAAATGAATTCAATTCCCAAATCAACATGATACAAAAGAGATCATGTCGAAATTTCACTAACTCACCTTGCCTAACCCTAATTGCAAAATGAGAGAGAACCTCGATCCCTCTTAGGTTTAGTTGCAATAAGGCGCGAAAATTTCCCTCGTTTTGCGATGAAATGCACATCCCATTTCTAAATCTACCCTTCGTTGTTCCTATGTTCTGGGTTATTACAACCCGTCAAAGGACGACCGCGGCTTTGAGCCCATGTAGGATGACACGCCGCCGCTAACGGGGGAGAAGGCGCTCCAAAGCCCCATCGAGCTCTCCAAATAGGAGGAGCTTGCTAAGCGGGATGGCCTCGACGAGACCATCCAGCTATCGACGCAGCAGGCAGCGGCACCGCCAGCCCTGCTTACTCCATAGACGAAGCTGCCTCCCCCTCCTCCGACTGTCATTGTGATGCCGCTGCCACAGGTTTTCATCGAGGAGGACTACGACCTATTAACAGCACCGCCTCCGTGCGGATTATCCAAATTTTTTTTGTCTTTTATTTATGTAAAATGTGGACTTGGGGTTAGTAATACATAAATTAAGTTTTTTTATCGCTCCTATGTTTTTTTAATGGTGGCCACCATTGGGTGCACCGCAAGCGGACTTAAGCCACTAGCCTGTCCGTGAACCACCAAAACCGAATCAATTCGAACATACTATTTGGTGTTGGAAATGAGATGGCCCGGAGGAGATGCATTTACTACTCCCTCAATACCGATTTACAGGACTATTACGTATTACGAGTAAAAAATCTTTAACTACTAATTTTGTCAACAAAATAGAAGATCTATATCATAAAAATTATACTATTGGAATTTTTTAAATATGGATCTAATTGTATAATTTTTATGATATATATCTTATATTTTATTAACTAAATTTACAGTTATTTTTTTTTAAAAAATGCGTAATTACCTTGTAAACCGGTAACTTGTGAACCTGTGCTTGCTTGACTTCCGAAAGAACGTCCCGATACGTGGATAAAATTATGATCAGTTCCGTGTGTGACGTCCTGCCAGACACACGCGTTATAATCCACTGCCAGGGAGCCGTTCCCTATCCTCATCGAGCTCCAAAACAAAACAGCGGTTCCTTATCTCGCGTCTAGTGTTGCTTTCTTGCAGCTTGCGTGTCCGCCAGTTCATGCGATCTCTCTCTTTTCGCCATTTCCGTTACGCTGTTGTTGATGGAGGCATGGAGCAGACTTGGATGTTGCGTCGTGGTTGAAAAGGGAACCGCTCTATGCGGCGGTCCGTCACGATTACTAGTAAAAAGAGGCAAGAGAAGAATGGATGTCCGCGCATCGATCCAGCAAGTTTCAGCATGCCCTCGTTGATCAATGCCCGCTTAGGAAGGATAAGGAAGTTCCCGATTCAAATTCTTGCTTTGACTCCCGTATCTGGCTTTCAAAAATCGCGCCGCCTGTACAAATTCATTGCACCTTCGTTATTACCATGTCTATCTCAATCGTTTCCCTATGCCAATTTTGACCTTCATCGATCGAGCTTTGACACCACAGACCGCATGGCACCTTCCTCCGTCACTGTCATGATCATCGATGGCTCTCTGGTACTCCCTTTGCTCCTAGGACCACCTAAATTAGTCGTAAGGCATGCAAACAGTGGTCTCGGCGTGATCGAGGATTTTGTTTTTGCCATTTCAGCCAGAACGGTCAATCACATGGAGTAGGACTGTCAGCATGGTCAAAATCTGAGAAGAAGGAATCAGATTACTACCTCAAGGAACCCAAATATGCATGGAAGATCTTTTGGTATCTTAAAGTACGGGCTAAAGTGAAGATTCATTGTTGGAGATCTTTACTTGGAGCTATCCCATGCTTTGGTGTATTGGTCAATAGACACATCCAAACTTCCTCTCAGCGCCAAGTCAAAAAAAAAAAAAAAAATCCTCTCAGCGCTTTCTTTGCTTTGTGGACCGTGAAAGTATTATACATGCTTTCTTTGAGTGCAAGAGGGTTAAAGAAAATTGGATATGACCGGCAAATTTTTTTTTTGGATATGTGTCACGTGTGAGCGTGGGGTCTCCTCAGTTCACTGTGGCAAGAGGAACCCCTGAGTTTTTTTTTTTTGCGAGAAGAGTTTATGTTTGTTGCAATTATGGACGACCTACGTATATTTTCTAATTAATGAAATCCGCCATGTTGGCTTTCTCTATCAACAAAAGAAGAAGAACGGTCATAGTTTTCTTAATGGCGGCTTTGCCTTAAGCTTCATGTTGGACTAGGTCTCTAGTTTCGAAGTGGGTGCCAAAGGATCGAGTGAACTAAACAATGTTAATGTGAGGGTCATACAGAGAGCTTCAGTTCAATAATAGAAACACCAAATCTTTACTATTATATTGGAGTTGGTCGTACGTCATACAACGCGTTTGGTGAAGGAGATTAGAATCATCCAGACCGTTCAACATAATATCAACTCCTCCGCTCAATATCCATCCGTCAGATCCACCCCTTGCCGTGTTACGGTAGGATTGCTGGAATCACGTGAAAGCAAAACGACCAGATCTGAGAACCACCGCACAAACAGAATATTTGAGGAGTAGTTGATGGCAAATTAATTATCTTTCCAAAAATACTCTCCACATTCCACGCATTGCATGTCACCCTCCCTCCCTGCTCTCTCTACGCTAATTTCTCTGGTCATCTTCTCCCTTGTTTCTCCAATCTTTACTATTATATTGGAGTTGGTCGTACGTCATACAACGCGTTTGGTGAAGGAGATTAGAATCATCCAGACCGTTCAACATAATATCAACTCCTCCGCTCAATATCCATCCAGTCGGATCCACCCCTTGCCGTGTTACGGTAGGATTCTTTGGAATCACGTGAAAGCAAAACGACCAGATCTGAGAACCACCGCACAAACAGAATATTTGAGGAGTAGTTGATGGCAAATTAATTATCTTTCCAAAAATACTCTCCACATTCCACGCACTGCATGTCACCCTCCCTCCCTGCTCTCTCTACGCTAATTTCTCTGGTCATCTTCTCCCTTGTTTCTCCAATCTTTACTATTATATTGGAGTTGGTCGTACGTCATACAACGCGTTTGGTGAAGGAGATTAGAATCATCCAGACCGTTCAACATAATATCAACTCCTCCGCTCAATATCCATCCGTCAGATCCACCCCTTGCCGTGTTACGGTAGGATTGCTGGAATCACGTGAAAGCAAAACGACCAGATCTGAGAACCACCGCACAAACAGAATATTTGAGGAGTAGTTGATGGCAAATTAATTATCTTTCCAAAATACTCTCCACATTCCACGCACTGCATGTCACCCTCCCTCCCTGCTCTCTCTACGCTAATTTCTCTGGTCATCTTCTCCCTTGTTTCTCCAATCTTTACTATTATATTGGAGTTGGTCGTACGTCATACAACGCGTTTGGTGAAGGAGATTAGAATCATCCAGACCATTCAACATAATATCAACTCCTCCGCTCAATATCCATCCGTCAGATCCACCCCGTGCCGTGTTACGGTAGGATTGCTGGAATCACGTGAAAGCAAAACGACCAGATCTGAGAACCACCGCACAAACAGAATATTTGAGGAGTAGTTGATGGCAAATTAATTATCTTTCCAAAAATACTCTCCACATTCCACGCATTGCATGTCACCCTCCCTCCCTGCTCTCTCTACGCTAATTTCTCTGGTCATCTTCTCCCTTGTTTCTCCAATCTTTACTATTATATTGGAGTTGGTCGTACGTCATACAACGCGTTTGGTGAAGGAGATTAGAATCATCCAGACCGTTCAACATAATATCAACTCCTCCGCTCAATATCCATCCGTCAGATCCACCCCTTGCCGTGTTGCGGTAGGATTGCTTGGAATCACGTGAAAGCAAAACGACCAGATCTGAGAACCACCGCACAAACAGAATATTTGAGGAGTAGTTGATGGCAAATTAATTATCTTTCCAAAAATACTCTCCACATTCCACGCATTGCATGTCACCCTCCCTCCCTGCTCTCTCTACGCTAATTTCTCTGGTCATCTTCTCCCTTGTTTCTCCAATCGTCGGCACGGCGGCGACATGTACCAGGCTTGGATGCCTCGTCGGCGAGAACGAGGGCCGGCGGCGGCGGCTCTCCGGCGAATAAGCAAGTCCGGGGCGGAGGGAACCAGGGGCGGCCGAGCGGGTGCAGCAGCTCGCAGGGTCAGGGGCAGGTGTGGCGGATCGCAGGCGCGGCGGCGGTGGGAAACCGGGGCAAGTGCTGCGGTGACGGCACGTAGGCCGGCGCGGCGGCGAGAATCAGGAAGGGCGGCGGCGGAAATCAGGTAGCCGGTCCATGTCCACTCCGAATTGGCCTCCTTCCCCATCCGATTTGGCCTCATTTATCTCCAATTTTGCAAGGTGAGATGAACTGTGTTGCATATGCTCCTGTTTACTCCGATTTTGACCAGGGGATCTGCTGTTTATTCAATATGATTAGAGAAGAGCACATATAGCCTATGGGCCAATGTATCAAGGTGAGATAATTGCATAACTTATACATGAGAGATATACATATATTATCATGAATTAGTAGTTATTACTTTAGGTGAATCATGTCTTGCCTTCTCCGATTCTAACCTGAATTAAGTGTGATATACGGGTCGCTGTCGCTGTCTCCCATTCCAGGACTGCTGCGCCGCCACCCCAAGGCTCAAAGCTGCACCATCGAGATGACTTGGCTGGCTCATCCGCTGCTACCACATCGGCATCGATACCTACTCCTTCCAATGGCTGCGATTTTCAGCCGCATTCTCTCTAATATATCCTACATATATTGTTTAGATTGATTCATGGGTTAATTCAATTCAATCATGTCTTGTTCTGTTCGTTTGCAGGCGATGAGGTGAGCCTGCCATTTTCTTCCTGCTTCCCTTCCATACACAAATAATTGAGATGGGATAATGTAGATCCAATTCAATATACAGTAATTTTCAAGATATTTATGTCTGACCATATGGGACTGTGAAGACCCTAAAAGAATTTTTCCTGCTGAGCTACTTGAAGACCAAAGCAATTACACATGGAATGTTTCGTATATGTACTTTACCTTGCCTAATTCCATTTGTTACAATAGACTGTACTGTACTAGAATTTCCATTTTATATCACATGGGTGGGGTTCTTTGAGCCATATTATGCCCTCTTAAGTGTGTCAGATGGCTGGCTACCGGAATAATGTAATTTTTGCCCTACCTTGAAGTTTATCCTGTATGTCGGTGATAACGTGCGTCGTCATCCTCTCCGGAGAATGGTGCATGAAGATATCTAAAAATCATGAAGATATCTAAAAATCTTCATGCATCATCTGATTCAAATTTATGTTTATTTAAGTTTGCATACTTTATTTTTGAATCTCACTCAATCGGGTAGCGCATGTTAGCTATTACATCTGTTGTTCTTACATTTCTTGGAATTGCTTTGTTTTACTTGCCTTAGATCATTATTTATTATAGTACTTCTATAGTTATTTTGGTGCAGGGTCTATAAATTCCTTTATTTTTTCATCAATGCAGCTATGAATTACCATTTGATGTGATGCTGACAAGTTATGCTGCTTTGTTTCTAAAATGACTCACTTCTTAACCGGGGACTTGCATGGCTCTGATTACAACACTTATTCTGCATTTTCTTCAGGTACTGTATAGTGTCTTAAAGGCCATTTTACGATGACAAGGTGTCTACCACTAGAAGGCATTCCTATCCAGAACAAACTTTGTGAACTATGGGCATAGATGCCCTTCTACATGCTATCGGTTGTCAGGCCACTCGATGAGCTTCTTTCTATTTGCAAGGAAGCAGGTGATTTGCGAGCAAGTATGTACTCACTCCGGTCCTTTTTAATTGACGCGGAGGTGTTCGCTGGCATGCATGCAATTAGCGTCTGTGCGCGTCAATTATTGCAGACCGGAGGTAGTACCTTCATAATATTATAGAGGGATCCATCTATAGCTCTAATCAGTTTTTAGAGTGACATTCTTTTTGTGCCTTCACAAACAAATTTAACTTCCACTTGCGAAAATTGCGTATTGCCCCGAGCATAACTTCCCCTTGCACAAAACTGTGCTAGGGTGTGTTTGCCAAGGATCTGATACTGTGCTAGGGTGTGTTTGCACAAAACGGACTAAATCCGTTTTATAATACAACTGAAAACAATCACATGTTTGCCAAGGATCTGATAGTGAATTGATCAATACCTTTTTCTTATCTTTGTTGAGCTACTTTTATTATTACCAAATACCAACGCAACAGTTCCTTCAGTATCCAAGTACATAAGAATGAGAGGTGACCCATACCACCATTGCGCCATGCTTGCTTGAGTGTAGTATTAGTGAAGTTCGAGTTTCCATTCCGGATAGTCTTAGAGGTTCCCTGTGTGAATGGCTTAATGGATTTTATGTGTGGATCGTCTTTGGGGTTGCAGCAGAATCGAGTCCGCTGTTTAAAGGAGGCTTGCGGCAGTTGAGACACCGATGAAGAAGTGTGCCCATGGCTTTTTTCTAACTCGCCAAGATGGGGGTTTGGTTTTTGTTCATATTCTTTTTGAAGTCCACATCATCTACACCAGCCCCATGACGTGACAATCAAGCGACACAATTATTTCCAAATGCATGTTCCTATAGAGTATTTCTGATCTTCAAGTGCATCATTGTATTTCTCATTATCCAAATACATGTTTGAGTGTAATATTTATTTATTTTCCAAATTTTGTAGCCTGCAGATCAATAATATTTGACTTGCTATCAAGTTTAAAAGATTTTTGAAAAATACAGTGTGAAGTTTCGTACCTACTTTATCAATATGTCCGTTGCACCTAATACTCAGTTGCTTTATAGAAAGATAATGAAGTGAATAAGGAAAGGGCTGAGGAGCACAAGGAACAAACCTCAGTATAATATATAATGAAGACGGGATAGGAGGAGTAATGACACCCTCCAAGCTAACAAGGTAAGAGTTAAGACATCAACCTGAATTCGTAGCACCAGTAATTATATGAGCTGAATTTCTAGGACTAGCTTGATTGCAATTAAGATAAAATCATTCAGGTACACCTTCATTTTGCTTTGAGTAAGTATATTTATATGTTTGTGAATGTGTATTTATTGTCACTTTCTCGATTACATGATAGCGTAAGCATCCAATGGACTTTTCATGTTCTAAAGAAGCTCAATAATGGCATATATACTTGTATACCAAGCTAAAGCACATTTGAGGTCAGTGTTAATATTTTTGGATCTACAGAGAATGTGTGTACACATGGTATTGAGCTGGTTGTTCTTGTTCAGTTGGACAATCCGGTGGACAATGGCATGAGGAAGCCACATGATTTAGGCGAAGCGTAACGGACGGACTCTCATCCTACCATCTGTCACACAAGCTTGTACTACTACATCACATGGGCAATATATATGAAAACTATTACCTGAGACAGTTTCCAAGTGAAATATTAATCAACAAGATGTAATTGTTCCTGGCAACGACAAATGGGAATACAGAGCAAGATCTGCTCACCGAATATAAGGGATTAACATGTTGCTTTCTTCTCAGAGAGATATTTTTGTAAAAAAAGATTGATAGAGCTAGGAACAATATAATCCAAGCCATCTCTTAGCTGCTTTGTGATGCTCCAAGCAACGCGCTTGATTGTGAAACTACTCCGAATCTTTGTCTATTGATCTTTTAAACATCTTCCATGTGTACTTTTAATCGTAACAACATTATTGCTCTTGGATGATGGTTAGAAACTAAAGAATATTTTTTTGGTACACAAACTCATCTATCATGCAATAGAGTTGAAGACAACACGCTGGCTGTTGTACAAGAATAATTTTGAGAATATCAGTGACTAGATCTTAATCAATATTGTAGAAAATATTTAGTTATGTACTTGATTCTTATGCATTTGACATTGATTATCAAGATACTTCAAGCAAAGTGATATTTCTTTTAGATTACTATGTATCTATCTCTTTTTATACATGTTTTTTTATTCTTTCATTATGTCTACATATAGGACATTTGCATAGAACTAATTTTTTTTGAGAAAACCGTAGCAACGCACGGGCATTCAACTAGTTTACATAACAAGCGACAAAGTTACCCTAAAAGAATGAAATGAGTAAATTCTTTTCGACAAAGAGCATATATTAATATCGAAGATACTAATTACACCCAGCCTCTGCAACAGTGTATTGCCCTAGTGGCATTACGGATGCACACAACCAAAAAAAAGAAAAGAAAAATTACATAAAAAAGAAGTCCCGTTACGGTGGTTTAAACCTTGAAACAGCAGCACTAACACCACCAAGACAACACCATAAGTCCAACTTCTTCAAAAGCGACGCCTCCAAGAAAGTAATAGTGCACAAGCGATGTCGTCACCGGATCAAAGATCTGGGTTTTCACCCTGAAGAAGGTTCTCGCTCTCAAGACAATGCCTTCAACAGGGCCATTGCCAGGCACAACCAATTAAAGCCAAACCTTGGTTTTTCACCCTGAAAGGTAAGACTTTGGTCTTCTCCCGTGCAGTCGCCCCGACTTGCATGCCGCTGCTCCAAGTCATTAAACACCAAGCTAACTTCGCCCCAAAGATTGGAACCTCCATTGCTGGTCCTCAGATCTCGGTCTTCATGACATTCTCTGCCAGCACCATGGAACGAGAACATGCCCCATGATATTAACAGCCAGCAGAGCTTCGAAGCGCTCCCTCTGAAACCAAATGGCCAGAGTAAAACACGGGTGCGCATGACCGAATCCCACCCGATCTAGCAGTCTCCAGACGTGAATCACCCATGGAAGATCGCCGACGGCGCCTTCAGGAACCCGTCACTCTAGCCAGATCAATGGGACACACCTCCGGCAGATCAACATCTTGACGCAAGTTGGTATCCTAGGACCGCCGCCTTTATTCAGGTCGCGCCCCCACGCCGGCGACCATCCCAGGCTAGCCAAGGCTGAGACACCAAGCGCAGATCGCGTAGTCCGAAGACACCGCACACGCCTGGGCCCTGCCGCATCCGAGAGCCAGCCCTCCACCGCCGCCCGTCGAGAGGCGAGGAGAAGAGGACCTAGGGTTTCCCCCATGCAGCCCGCCCCCACCCCTCCTTCCGCCGCCGGCAGGGCACACCACCGCCTCATCGTCGTCATGCTGCCGCCGAGCCGAGGCCAGGCGTCGCCACCGAGGTCCCCGATGATCGGGCCGCACCATGGCCCAAGGAGGGTGGCCGACGCCAGGCCCCCGCGCGCGAGAGGACGAGGAAATCTCCGTCGTCGCCGCCGCCGGTCAGGCTTTTCCTGACCGTGCCCCCTGGTGGCAGCGAGGGATGGGAGGGGGAGAGGGCGGAGGGGGAGGCGGCGGCTGCGGTAGGGTTCCCCCGGCTGCCACGCAGGGGCGGCATGGGAGGGTTACACAATACTACTGGTAGATCGAAAGGAGTAAAAATAGTTGGAGAAAACTTTCAAGACGCCACAAAGTGTGGCCCTTTACCCGTTGGACAATATAAGAGCATCTCCAGCCGTGTCCCCCAAAGCGTCCCCCCAAACAACGCCGGATCGAGCGTTCGGGGGACGTGTTTCGTTCGTGCCGCGTTTGGGGAACGTCGCTCCCCAGCCGTGTCCCCCTAACAAAATTTCAGATATTTAAAACTTGAGAGAATTCATTCAAACTTGCTATATATTACATAGATTTGAATGAAATTCGATGAAATTTAAACTAAAATCTATTCTGGTAGTACTTGCGGCGGCCAGAGGCGTCGTAGTACAGGTGAAAGTTGTACATGTCGTCGGTGACGACCTCCTGCTTGGCGCGCTCGTCGGGCTCTTCCTTCACCACGCCGCTTTGCTCAGCCAGGTCGTCGTCGGTGAGGTCTACGAGCGGCTTCTAGGTGTCGCGGATGGACATGTCGATCGCCGCCTCGAGGTCGCCCCTCGAGGCGTCCTTGTCGTTCAGCGACGCCAAGCACGCCGCTTGCAAGCTAGTGAAGACATTGGCGAGGGAGGGGGAGATTTGGGAGCGGCGAGAGATTGGGATGGGGAAGAAAGTGGGGGCGCTCTTAATGTACATCGGCGGCAAGAAACAGTAGCAGGGCGTTGGACGCAATAAACGCGGGCGTGGATGGCCACGCGGCCATGCACGACGAGATGCGTCCCTGCGTCGCCTGGGAAAGCTGGGACGCCATTAACGTCGCTTGACCAAAGATAGGCGACGGGGTTTTAGAATTCCGAGCCGCTGACACATCGGGCCCGAGTCTCCTTGCCTTGCTTTTCATTGTGTTCGGCGTGCCCGAAGCATCCCATGTGTAGCGGGGACGGGCTCGGGGCGCCGGACACCGTATTAGGCCACGCCGGATGGAAAGGACCTTTGGGACGCGTGACTGTCCGGCGTACCCCAAATCCCTTCAGGGGATTACGCTTTGGGGATGCGGCTGGAGATGCTCTAACATCTCGATATTTGCTCCAATTCGATCTAAGTCAATTCCAGGTCATTTTTATTACTTTTAGAGCTGTTTGATGGTTATTAATAGATGGAAGAATTTTTTAGAACAAGGTTAATTTAGGAAAAAATCATCGAAATTAGGCAAGATTTTACTTGCACAACAGGGGTGGCAATGTGTCTCCCACGTGGAAAAGCTCACCTGCCACTGCCCGGCCCGGCCCGGCCCGATCCACCCACCGGCGACTGACTCCCCGTTGGTTCGTTCACACTCCCTCTGTCTATAGTCAGTCGTCTTCCCTTCTCCACCCGAGCAGAGCAGAGCTCGATCGATAAATAAAGGCGTGCAAGTTACTTCCGCTGGTACTCCCCAGCCTCTTCCAACTCTCCCCTCCCCCTCTCCCTCTCCCGTCCACCGATCGATCCCTAGGCCCTCGCGCCGGAGCCATGGCGGGGTCGATCCGCGTCACCATGGACGTCGGCGCCGACGGCGTCGCGCTCATCACCATCTTCAACCCGCCCGTCAATGCGCTCCACCCCATCAGTGAGTCACCACCGCCCTCTCCTCCCTCCCTTCCTCTCCGCCGGGGGTCCGGTTTACTGCTCTGCCTAACTAGTTTCCCTGCGCAGTCATCCAGGGGCTCAAGGAGAAGTACGCGGAGGCCATGGATCGCGACGACGTCAAGGCCATCGTGCTCACCGGTAAGACTTCGCTTGCCTCATCTCATCGATCCCCCCTCCGCTCCCAGAAAAAAAAATTATAACAAGATGGTGGGATTTGGGTTTGTCGATTGGGGATCGAATTGCTGCTGCTCTTTTTTTTTTGTCTGATTGCTACACGAACTGATGCTAGTTTTTGTTCTGACGGTGTTCTGTTTCGCTGTGAAATTCGTCCAACGCCCAGCTATTTCTGGGTTTTGGGGGTTATCCTAGTATGCACTATAAGATGGTTGTGGAGGTGTCGGCATCGCATCGTTTCATTTGTGCTGATGCCAGCCGTCTTATTCTTAGTGGTTGGGTTACTTGAGCTTTTTGTTTTCGTAAGGGCTGCTCCTTCCTTGTCTTTAACATACTGGCCGGTGGGCTGAAATTGGGAGTCTCGCTATCATAATATTTACTCAAGTAGGAGCAAGTAAAGAGGGTGCTGGCAGCTTTTTTATTTCTTATATAGATTTGGACTACTCCCCTGATTCTGAACAGGACAAAAAAACAGGGGGATCGACTGTTCTAAGTTCTGATGTTGGAAGCATATATATCCTGACTCTATACGCTATATAGAACACATATATTCTATACCATGAATAACTTGCCACAACAAAATGCATACTTTGTCTTTTGATGTGGGCAAGGGGTTAAAATACTCAATTCATCACGAAAGCTATCACTTCTGAGCTCTGACACTCGCTGCTACTATTTCCTTTGAACTGTTATAGGTGCCGCGGGGAAATTTTGCGGAGGCTTCGACATCAATGTCTTCACCATAGTTCAGGAGACCGGTAAGGGGGTGCCTTTATTTGTGCTGCTGCCAAATCGGTTGTTCACAGCCCAGCTTCTTAGGACGTACTCTTTTCCCTTCCTTACACGCTGAACATGGTTTGGCAGGAGACGTATCGCATCTGCCTGATGTATCCGTTGAGCTCGTGTCAAATACGATGGAAGGTTCGGCATTCTTGTTGTTTCTTAGTTTGTCGTACTTTCTCTTATTCATGTATGATGCTCGTTCGTGTCAATACCGAGATCTGGGCCTTACTGTAATTGCCTGTTTGTATGCAGCGGGCAAAAAGCCTTCCGTCGCTGCCATTCAGGGCCTTGCTCTCGGTGGCGGTCTAGAGCTGACCATGGTCCGTCAGCTTTGCTGCTGTCCTGCTTAATATTTTTTACAGCGCCTTGCATCTGAACCTAAGTTCTGTATATAATATGAATGACAAATTCTTCAGGGTTGTCATGCTCGGATAGCTACCCCTGAAACTCAACTTGGATTGCCAGAGCTAACTCTTGGAGTCATGCCTGGATTTGGAGGTAAGGAACCAGGGATACATCTTTTTTTCATTTTTCTGAAATCTTGAATTACTCTTGTTCGCATATTGGGTTCTGCCATCTCAAACTCTTTTTTTACATCATTTAGGAACCCAGCGGCTACCGAGGCTTGTAGGTCTGCCCAAAGCAATAGAAATGATGCTGGTGAGTCTAATCTGTCTTTTCATAAGTTTTACATTGACTAGCTATGTCAGATAAATTTTTGTGCCTAAATTTGAAAATATGTATGAACTAAACTGACCTGAATACACATAGTTTTTACTTGTTACAGTTCTTTGGATGGCTTCAGTTATATCCATTCATGATAGTTTATAGGACTTCCAAAGAGCAATAAATTTTGAAAAAATATAAACCATATTACCATAATAAGAATCCCGTTTTTCATATTAAAATCATTGTACATGTATATACCATTGAACATATTGGGCACGCACTAATTTGTTTGAACCATGAGCGTAATTGTAATGATGTGCTGGAAATTAAGTATCATACATTCTTCTTTCTTAATCCTAACATATAATTGAGGCGTTCATTATGATTTCTACAGCAATCGAAGTTCATTACCGCAAAGGAAGGCAAAGAACGTGGTCTTATTGATGCGCTTTGCTCCCCTGACGAGTTGATAAAAGTGGCACGCTTTTGGGCTCTGGAGATTGC
The DNA here is from genome assembly GCF_022539505.1 of Lolium rigidum. NCBI lineage: Eukaryota > Viridiplantae > Streptophyta > Magnoliopsida > Poales > Poaceae > Lolium > Lolium rigidum. Next base: position 100,476,104 of record NC_061509.1, on the reverse strand, counting down.
AAATTATCGTAAACCTTGGACAAAATCTCTTGACAGAACAGATAAGCTTGGCTCACTGTCTGAAGCTCGCGCCGTGTTAAGTATGGCAAGACAGCAAGCAAAGAAGGTTGCAGGAAACTTGCCACAGCACCAGGCCTGCCTAGATGTTATTGAAGAAGGTGTACTATGTGGAGGCCAAGCTGGTGTACTGAAGGTTTGTATCTCCTGTTCTCCACTTCTTTTAGTGTGGACACTTGTCACATATGCAGTTCTTTCAGCTAGTTTGGCACAGTACGTCACCAAACTTCTACAGATTGGACTAATCTTATACTCTTATTGTGCTGATTGACCATTATACAAAAAATTAAGGGAAGTATACTAGATGTGTGTGTGTGGACTTAATGTGAGAAAGTCTATGAAAAAGCAGGCCTGTCTCTACCGTGAGCCCTGCAGCAGAAGATTTCAGTTTTTTCTGCTAAAATTCTCCTGACAGTTACGTTGGTATCAGTGTTGTGCTTGACTTATAAACAATAACAAACTTCCGTCTGGCGATGGAGAATAATTGTTTGTTTGCACTGTTATTTAGTAATCCTTATTCATGTGTTTACTGAATATACCTAAATGCCTAAATGATGCAGGAAGCCAATGTTTTCAAGGAGTTGGTACTAGCACCAACAGCAAGGTCGCTTGTCCATGTATTTTTTGCCCAACGTTCCACCACAAAGGTTGTATTCCAAAGTGAAATTTTTTGTTTACCTTTTCCTTTCCTGATTTACTTTCCATGCGTTGTCACTCTTGATTTTGCACCAAATAATTAGCCTAACTTGGAAATAGTTGCACTGCTTTTGATTTTGTTTATAAATGGTTATGATGCCTATCAGCAAATCCTTCCTAAAATTTTATACGTACCAATGGAGAACACAGGACAAACTTTTAACTTCATGCTTAGTGTAACTTTTTCCCCTTCTTTTCTTTGTGACCCAAATTAGCTTCAAATCCATTTATCTGTGGAGGTGCTTATTTTGTTGGTAATTAAACTGCCATGAAAGAAGACCATGTTACAGAGTTCGTTAGTAATATGCTCAAATTTTAGTATGCTATATGTGAACACACTAAAGCTAAATTTCTGCAAGGACGTCATTCAATGTGTCGACGTTTGTTTTGCCCCATTATGTTATTTATATCCTGGTACCACTGTCTGACTCTTTGCAGTTGATTTGTTGTAGGTGCCAGGCGTCACTGATATTCAGCTCAAACCTAGGCAAATAAGAAAAGTTGCTGTTATTGGTGGTGGTCTTATGGGCTCTGGAATTGCAACAGCCCTTCTTGTTGGCAACATATCTGTTGTCCTCAAGGAAGTAAACGCTCAATTTCTGCAAAGGGGGCAAAAAACAATAGCAGGTATATTTTTGTTAAATTACCGCTGCATTTCTTATGAATATATTTCCAATGATACTTGGATTTTGTTTCATCCTTGATGTATTATTGAAACATGAAGTTATCATAAATGTTGTTACTGATCAGCAGCAATCATTGTTTGGACAGGAAATCTTGAAGGCCTTGTTAAAAGAGGCTCATTGACCAAGGATAAGATGAACAAAGCGATATCACTTCTGAAGGGTGCACTGGATTATGAAGATTTCAAGGATGTTGATATGGTTATTGAGGTAGTTCTCGTATTAGTTCATAATTTTAACAAGACAAATGTATGGTCCAAATTATTTGGGGCTCCTTCCTCTAGTATCCAGAACAGCTGCTCATGAGATTATAGTGCATTAATGAATCTTATGAAGGTTCCCATAAAAAATCATCTTGGGAATTTAAATAGATAAGTATGTTTAGCACATACTTGTTTGTCAGGTTCTTACACCACTTATCTCCTTTTCTTGTAGGCTGTTATAGAGAAGGTTCCATTGAAGCAGTCCATATTTGCTGACCTCGAGAAAGTGTGCCCACCACATTGCATACTTGCATCGAACACGTCCACCATCGATTTGAATGTTGTCGGCGAGAAGACAAATGCTCAAGATAGAATTATAGGGGCACATTTTTTCAGGTTTGTTGTGTCTTTTGAGTTATGATTTTAGAACGTACTGAAAACTAGCAGTGTACGAACTTAAGGAGTGCACATTTGACCCCCGTCAAGGTGCTGAAACATTACATATCACATCAGTACATCACTAAAATTCAATAACAACGCATGCTAGCATTGCTAGCATGTAATTTTTGAATCCTTGACACCATGCTTACCAATTTAACTTCATGCATCTAATTGAAGATGTGGAATCAAACTTAATATTCGTAGAACGAGATTTAATGATTATGCTAAGAGCGAAAATATCCAGAGTGAGCACCCTCCTGATTTGATGGTTATGGAACACTGATTCTATTTGAATTTGAAACAAAATGTTGTATAAGTATTATGGACGTGGGAATATGGAAATAAATACTCTGCTTACACTTTACTTGTATGGGTGTTATATCAGACCTTCACACGTTATTTGTTTGTGGAGAAGGCACATTGCTAATGCTATGCTATTTACAGCCCTGCTCATATTATGCCCTTGCTTGAAATTGTCCGGACGGAGAAGACATCACCACAAGCTATACTTGATCTCATCACAGTTGGGAAAATAATAAAGAAAGTTCCAGTTGTGGTGGGCAACTGCACAGGCTTTGCAGTAAATCGTACATTTTTCCCTTACACACAAGGAGCTCAGCTTCTAGTTAGCCTTGGCATTGATCTTTTCAGAATTGATCGATTGATAAACAGCTTCGGCATGCCAATGGGACCTTTCCAGTAAGTACTCCGGCTCTGCTATCATGACTATGTGCAACCACTGCCAATTGTCTTAACTTAAGTTCCTCCTGTGCATGAACAAACAAAATGTCCCCAGTCAACTGTCCACATATCTTTTTATATTTGATAAAAAGAATGTCCGAGCAGGCCAGCATCATGCTCTTTTCTTCAATTGCCTAGTATAATTTTATGGTTCATTTGGGCATGAAGTTGTGACAAATCAGAGGCAACCCAGTTCAGAGCGCTTTCAGTATAATTTTATGGTTCACTTGAGCATGAAGTTGTGATCATAGTACAGCCTCTAGAATAGAAGGTGTTCCCTCGGAATGCTTGCAATGAAACAATTTGAACATCAACAATATCTTCACAAATATTTAATACTCCGTATCAAACATTTGTTCAAACAATATTATGATTTTATATTGTTTTGCAAATAAATTAAATAGAAATTGTTCGAGCTCTGATCTGCTTTAGAGACCTGTCAACGTCAAAACATTAAGTAACTTGATATGACCATCGATAAATCATTCTCTTGAGCTTTCTGAATTTGGGATTTAACCACCATCTGGAAAACAATTAACTGACGTTTAACCATCTTCCAGATATGCTTGCTGTGGCTTAGCTAGCTCGTTACAATTAGTGCCCAGGCATCATTCATTGGCTATTTTGTGTTTAAAAAAAATCATCGACTGTTTCAAATTTTGTGATCATGGTTCACATCAGTTCTTATGTTTATCCCTTTCCACTCCTCTGCAGACTCCAAGACGTCGCTGGATATGGAGTAGCCTTGGCAGTAAAGGAAATCTATGCAGCTGCCTTTGGAACACGGAATTTTGAGTCTGGTCTAGTGGATTTGATGGCAGAGAATGGGCGGCAGGGTATGCTTCTGAACCTGCTTTTGCTCCTGCTATGGGTCACAGACAATAGGATGGGATGAGATGAGACCAACTATTTCTGCACCATTTCACTATATATTATTTAACAATTGAAGTCCCTGTTATTTTACAGGAAAGATCAATGGAAAAGGTTATTACATTTATGAGAAGGGTGCGAAGCCAAAGCCCGACCCTAGTATTCAACCTGTGATTGACGAGTACCGAAGACGTGCAAAGACAATGCCGGGTGGAAAGGTTCCTATTCCTCATTCAAACATTGTTTCTATGTGTATAGAGAGTTGTCATGCTATGTCATTTGTTACCGGAAGGTTTTCCTGATATGTCTGACACATCACGTTTCTTGCAGCCTGTTACTTTATCGGATCAAGATATATTGGAGATGGTTTTCTTTCCAGTTGTTAATGAGGCATGCAGGGTCATGGATGAAAATGTTGTGATCAGGGCTTCCGATCTTGATATTGCATCTGTCCTTGGGATGGGCTTTCCCAAGTACAGGTAGGCGGCTACTGCTTATCTCTAACTGTGTCTTAAATCCTAACTAACCAGTGACAATTTATGTTCCTTTAAATATGATTAAATTAGATATACAAGCTGAGATTGTACTGCTGGTTGTATGCTATACAACTTATGAACCTAATTTAATCCTTACATAGGCTTGCACTTTCTCTCATATATCACAATGGATCGTAAGGCTCATTTAGCGGTTTGCTGAACGGTGTTGTACTGAACTTCTAGTTTAATCCTTACATAGCATTTTCTCTGATATATCACAATGGACCGTAAGGCTCATTTAGCGGTTTGCTGAACTTATATTGTAATCAGTTGTGTAGAAGTAACCAACAAAGCAGACAAAAATTGATTAGCCAAACAAAAAAAAAAGGTAAATGCCTGTTGGAAAAGCTAGATTATTATAATCCAGCTCAATGCCGAATGCAGCCTAAGCGCTAATAAATTTTCGCCTATCACTTAAGGTTAGCACATCAGCTAAATCGCCACATCTAAGGAACTTCGGCAGTTCTGCTTAGTTTAGTTGAGGGCACTCAAGCAGTTTTTAGCTTACATAAATATAACCTATAATTTAGTCAATGTAGGTGCAGTCCCTGTTAGTAGTACTCCTCTGTGCAACATGTATTCCCCCATTATTAATATTGTTTGTGGAAGGAGGTGTAGTGGTTACTTTGGACTATTGATAGTAATCTGTACTCTCTTATTGAAGGGGTGGCCTCATCTTCTGGGCTGATACTGTCGGAGCATCATATATATGTTCAAAGCTTAGCAAGTGGTCTGAAACTTATGGTGACTTCTTCAAACCATCTTCTTACTTGGAAGAGCGAGCAAAAAGCGGCAGGGCACTGGTACAACACTCTCTCTCAAGTTGGATTTTCAAACGTGTCCCGTACTGTGCATCTTGTACTAACCATTTCACAATCTCTGCAGGGTGCACCACGCGTGGCTCAGAAAGATTCTGCGAGGTCACGCATGTAAGGTGGGACTGTTTAACACTTGGCAGAGTTGCTTGAACAGCATCAAAACTGCTGTCGACACATAGGTGGGAAGTGTAGTCTCAGACATCACATTATGTTCACGTTTTCGTACTCGGGCTGCTATGACAATCAGAATAATAAATGTGTAAGCATACTTTTCTGATTGTAATTTCCATGCCTCATGATTGTAACTCTATGGTATTGTGATTTCTGTCACAAGTAGTAGAATAAAATCAATAAATAGTGATGCATTTGTCAAAGAGCACAGCACAAATCTTGTTGCACAACACAGGGTTGGGCATCAGACCTGGCGTGACTACGCTTTTTTTTCTTTTTCCTATTTGGGGGCTTTCCCGACCCAAGAATCTCACGAAGATCCCTACCTAAGCGCACCTGCGTGTGTGAAAGTACTGAAGTGAAAGTTTCTTGGCCTATGTACAAGAAAGTTTGCACTTCAGAGGTGCAAGAAAACTCCATATAGCTTATGCATGCTGAATGTGATGTTACCCTAACGGCCTAACACAAGATATCCCTGAGGCTACACCTTTCCAGGTGAATTTTTCTGGCACCTGACCATCTCTGTTAACTCCCTGATCTCCTGCCATGCCACAGCCTGACACATTGGATGCAACCGTCAATCGTCAGTGTCACTGCAATGTCCGTGATCCACTTGTTATCCATCAGCGCATCCACCACTAGCCTGCTGTTTTTGCATCTGGTGGTTTACTAGATCAGTCACGGCTGGAGCAATTTCCTCAGCTGTGCGTCCATTTATCCAGCGATTCCTCCAAAACTTGATGCAGGTCTACCCCTGATAGCAGGTCTACCCCTGCTTCCACCGTGGTGAGAACTAACTTTTCCATAAAGTTACCCACGCTACCACCGATAAGTCATACCGTTTCGAATCTCCCGCCCCGAGCGAAACAACACCCTCATCTCTAGCCCATTTACAGTTTGCCAAACAACTTTCTGCTTTCCCACAGTTTTCTTCTCAGAACAGCTTTCCCATAGCTCACAGTTCACAAAAACTTTTACAGAATCTACAACAGAGCCAAACATACCCTTAACCACTCCAATCCCACTCTTAGCGCCAATCCTGACCACCATAGCACAAAGGCTTGCATATGTTTTCCCAGGTTTAAAGTTTAAACGGCAGGCTCTTTGCTGCTACTAACCTACTAACGGTGATGGGTTGATGGACTTTCGGCGCCTTAATTTGCCTACATGGTAGTACCTTTCGCTACTCAGATGTTGTTTCGTTGACTTGCTCATTCTCTTCAGATTCAACAAACCCAATTACTTACCTCGAGATCCTTAGAGTACATTGTCAAATTACACAAGTATATGAAAGTGAAAATTGGAGGCAACTCTGGTATCGGTCTCATTTTATATACATCATATATACAAGTTAATAAACTACAATATATACAACCGATTAAACATGTAAAACAATTTGTCATGTTCATAGCGCCCTGACCAATTTTTCGATACACGTATATACACAAGTGGTGCTTAATTAATAAATGTTATCAAGCACCACACACCAATAAATTATATTCAGCCTTTTCCATCCTAAATTCGTCTGTTGAGAGTGATCACTTGAACTGCAATTTGCTCGCAAATGTCTGTCCAAATTTCCATCCACCCGTCACGACATTTTTGAACTCGATCGTCTGCCCATCCGTGATAGTAACTCTGAAAGAGAGCATTTTCCCGGTGAGATAGGTTCCAGACTGCCAGTTAGCGCCCCAGTTACGGGACATTGGCAACCAGTCGTTTGAATCGGAGCTTTTGATATCCATGGACTTTATCGAACCGGCACCCGCAACGTTCATCACAGTAACTAGGTTGAAGTAATCGTGACCAAGCATCCTGAACCGCACCCCGCCCTTCTTCACGCATGGAACCCTACAGAAATTTATTATTATTATTACTATTATCTATCAACAACAGTTGTGTAGAAGCATGATAAAGTGACAAGAAACAACTCATACCTCTGGTACATTACGGGGATGATGCCACCCTTATAGACGCCAATCTTCTCCCATGCCGGTTGCGCCATGTCGAAGTGCGGCCTCGGAAGGTTGCACCATCCGCCGTTGTCGTTGGGGAGCGCATCGTTAGGAGGGCATAGATTCGTGGCTGTGATCGTCACCGTAACTCCGGGTTTGCAGAAGGCTGGGTCCGCCCGCTTGCGGTCGCAGGCGATCTTGTAGCATTGCCCGCACGAGGCGCCGTCGTCGAACAGCACCGTGCTCAGCGCCGCCGTCCGCGTTCCATACCCCGCCGAGTAGAGGTTGTCGTACCCGCACGCTCCGCCTAAGTTTCGCAAATGCTTTTAGCGCGTGCAGGCAGCACGATATACGTAGAACTGAATTTGCATATGAAGAGTGTGTAATAGGGAGCTAGTAGTTAGTTACCCATGGTGCCGGCGGCGTCGGCGCCGCCGTAGAACGTCGCGTTCGCCCTCAGCCACTTGACCGGTGATTTGTCCGCGGCCACGGCCAGCCCACAGCAGGCGAACGTGAGCAACGCTATTGCGATAGCTGGAGCTGGTGCCATACCTATATCTGTCGATGGAGGATGCCCCTGGAAAACTGACGAACTTAGCTGTACCGTAGTAGGTGAACTTCTTTCTAGTCTGCAGGAAACTGTGGGTTCTTGCTTATGTGCTTGTTCGTGTGTTTTACTGGCTGTGTGATGATCTTGTGATGATTTCTCTCTGTATGTGTATATATAGCTTTGCATATAGCTTTACTACTCCGATTCTAGGAGGGAGGGGGACTCAGCAAAGGTCATCGCGAATGCGTGCACATGTGCAGCCGCACCATGGCTTACGGCCGAATCCGACGATTATATGTACGCGCAGACACGTATGTTTTATATTTGTATCACTAGTTAACTACCGATCTTTGCTTGACACTTTCTGAAGAAATGGCCGGCGTTTTGAGATTTCCAATTAAGTTTGCTTGACGATATCGCACTTTCAGGGAGGATATTTGCTTTGCTTCTCTGACGGCTACTTTTAGGATTACTTTCCATGTTAGAGTTCGCATCCTGTCTACGAAAGGATGTCGTCCCGTACGTTTCTTGAAGGAAAGTGCTGGGCGTCCCCCGGGGGATCTGATTCCCCAGCCCCCGGGTCCCCAGCCGTCGGATCGACATCATGTACGGTCAGATTTGCATGTAGCAAAAAAACACCTCCGGCAGCAAAATAAACACCCCGGCAGCAACCGCATGTAGCAAAAAACGGTTCACCCATTAAATAAAAGAAAAAGGTTGAGTTCGTCGGAGTCTCGCCGGAGACCTCGCCGGAGACCGTGTAGCAAAAAAACTGTGATATTGTAGCAAAAAACAATCTCGTCGGAGACATCAACCTAGATCTCACCGGAGACCTTGCCGAAGACTTCGCCGGAGACCTCTTAGCAAAAAAGTTGTGCTATTGTAGCAAACCCAACCTCGTCGGAGACATCATAGCATAATTTTATACTAAAAGTAGCAAAACAGTATAACAATTGTAGCAGAAAAATACACTATTGTAGCATCACGACTTCGCAGCACTTCGAGGCAGCAAAAAAAGCAGAAAGTATATATCTATGTAGCTGACGGAGCAAAGTCCCCAAATCAGGACCCCTTACAGTAGCAACGCGCAATACCATGTGTAGCTTCCCCGGCTAGCGTTGGTAGCACACAAGTTGGCCAATAGTAGCACTATTATGGTTGGGACATCAGGGAGCCAGACTCACACGCGACGGCGCAAAGGCAGTCAACCAGGAATCATAGCTGGAGGTACGGATGACCATGGCATGGGCCCTAACTGCGCTCCTTCGGCGGCCAGACGCCGCAGCTGCCGCCACTGAGAAGCTCAACCGCATCGTAGGCCCGACCGGCGGCGGCGAGGCGGGCGACGCTGGTCGCGATGCGCAACGGCGGTCGGCCCCGACGTTGGTAGCGCACTCAGCAGCGACGCCGTGGCCCGCGAAGCACGGCGGCAGGATCTTCGGCGCCCGATCTCCCATCAAGGTGGCCCCGGCGGTGTGATTTCGCCCGCCTCGCCGCGCAGCCGGTGGCCGGCCCCGACGTCGGTTACGCCCGCAGCAGCGTCGCCGTGGGCTGCGAAGCGCGGCGGCAACCGGCCAACGGCGGCAGGATCTCCGGCGCCGGCGCTCGATCTCCAACCATGGTGGCCATGGCGTGTAGTGGTGGGCAGGGAGAGTTGGAGAGAGAAAAAGAGGAAAAAGGGAGTAAACAGAACGGAGGAGGAAGAAAGCGTGGAAGGTAAGCTGGATTGGTGGGTCCCACACGACGTGGCGAGGACACGCGGCGCACAGGCAAGGGGGAGGTTGCGAACGCGGTATCCCCCGGGGGAATCAGATCATTTTCCTTTCTTGAATCGTACAGGTCATCTTGCACTGCACCTGGTCCTCAACATCGTGGGCGCCCATCATCATGTAATGATTAGACCCTGAAGAAACATTGGGTTATCGTCAAGGGAGATCTATATAGAGAGAGTCGAGTTCATCGCGCCGTCAGGATGCATATGATCTTTCTTTTATCGTCTATTTAAGTAATTCGTAGGTCGTCGGGAGCTGGCAGCATATTTTCTTTCGATAAACAACAATATATTGAGTGTACATGCAACCAAATTACTATGTAGAAAAATACAAAGGACGAGGCTCACTCGACAGGTAATTCTCAGCCGACTAACGTCATGGCTGGTACGGTTTCAACATTAATTGTGTTGCCGAAAATAGTGATTTATGCACCGTTGGTCATCCACGGTGAGTAATTAATTATCATAAAAGCACTTTTGTTTCATAAAAACCGATTCTACTGCCGCCTCCAACATGGCAACGGCTTTTGGTTGTGCTGTCTCTAGCTTTCCTCAGACCTACCTTGACCTCCCCCTCTCCCACTCACAAGCTTCATTTGGCCGACTTTAACCCCATTTTGACCAAAAGCGACACGCGCACACCTTGGTGGCGTGGCCACTCCCTCCCTATCGCCTATCGGGGCGCCTTCTTCTGGTCAACTCGGTTCTCACTTCTATGATGTCCCATGCTATGAGTGTCGGTCTCCTTCTTGCTGGTATCATCGAAGCCATTGACAAGAGGCGCCGAGCTTTCCTTTGGATCGGTGAGGAATCTTGTCATGGTGGCCACTGTAAAGTAGCATGGTTTGAAGTCTGCACCCCAAAGAATATCGGGGACTTGGGGTTCTTTCCATCCCCGCTCAAAACTCCGCGCTTCTCTCAAAATTCCTCTCCAAACTACACTCGGACTCCTTGACCCCTGGGCGGTTTCGTTGCCAATATGGTTGGTCTGCCTCTCGCGACTTGGGAAATCGACACTCATTTGGAAAGATATTATTGCTGGCCTTGCTTCCTTTCGCTCCATTTCCAAAGTCTCCTTTGGAAATGGCTCCTCCACTTATTTTTGGTCGGATCGCTGGCTTGGCAACACTCCCCTCTCGGAGCACTTCCCCGCCCTTTTTTCTCACTCTGTTAGGAAAAACGCTTGTGTCTCCTTCATCCTTAGCTCCGGCATCTAGGATAACTTAGGACCACGCTTGTCTAGTGATGCCTCGGGCGAACTCCTCACGTTAACCTTAAAATGCAGCTCTGTGGTTCTGCTTCCCGATGTTCCGGACAAATGTGTGAGCCACCTCTCTAATGGCGCGCTCTCGAACAAGTGTTTCTATGCCAATTATTTTCAGCATCTGCAGGTAGATGTCTGGGCAGATAAGGTCTGGAGAAATGCGGCTCACCTGAAGTGCAAGATTTTATGCTGGCTTGCTAAGCGTCGTCACCTCCCCACAAATGAGAGACGCTTCCGGCACCGGCTTACCACCTCCGCCTCCGGTCCCTTTTGTGATCAAGATGAAGACACCGACCACCTGCTACTCCAATGCCCCCGGGCACGCGAAGTTTGGAACGTGGTCTTCCCTCATTTTAGCTCCACCCTGTCGAGCTTGGATGAGTTATGGTCTCATCGCTGCCGCTCTTCCGAGGACTCTACCATCCTCACCGCCGTCACTTAGAATATTTGGAAGCAAAGGAATGCACTGATCTTCAACTCTCTTGATGAGAGCCTCGCTGTGGTAGTTCACAGACGTATTTAGGATGTTCGCCTTTGGATTTTCCACTGTAATAACCCCTCCTCCTCCTCTCTTCTAAATTCATAGTGTAATGGTTATGATCCCCCTGATTCTCCCCCTCCCCCTCCCACCTCTTCTCTCAGTCCTCTAAAACTTTGTAATGGATCATGTTCGCGCCTTGGGTATTCGTTTTATGTGATGTTCAGGCCGGCGTAAGCCCGCCGTAGTCCCGGTAAAAAAATGTTATACGTTGGTCACTTAAGTGTCAAAGATGAGCAAAACAGTCAAAATGGTGCCAACCAGGTAAAGTGGTGCTTACTTGTCGAGTTGAGAAACAGAGATGTGATGATGATATTCAGAAGCTCTCGCCTCAACTTCCACCAGCGTTGAGTCCATGTAAGGTTCATGGCAAGCAAGGAGAAGAACCAAAGCAATTGTCAACATATGATGATGGCATTTTCAGGTTGGAGCAAGGAGAGAAAGCTGATGAAGGAGAGCAAGCTTAATAAGAAGATTTTGAGCATGAAGAAGTTGTGACTGCAAGAATCAGTAAGAGACATCAGAATCAAAAACATACTTTGTTGATTCTGAGTATGATATGCAAGATGGGGATGGTGAACATTATGCAAAGAATATTGATGTTGGGTGAAAGATGATCTGCTTGACAAGGGAACGTTCATGTAAAGAGACATCCATACAATGATGTTGGTGATGAGCAAGAGTTAGAGTTTTCGGAGTAAGAAAATCAATTACCACATACAAGAGGAAGACATTTAACAAGCTAAAAAAACATGTGTAATCCTATGTTCAATATTGGTCAGGTGTTCACCACTGTTAGTGACCTGGGACATGCCAATTCCATGTACTGTGTTAGGAATAGCGTTAAAATTACAAAGAGGAGGAACACCGCCATATTTGAGCCACATTGTAGTGAAGGTTGTTCCGGGAAAATTACTACTTCCAAAGACTCCAGTACAGAGTGCATTTTTTTTCCTTCAGTATTGTGTTAGGACCATCGATATATCGCTCTCTTCAGCTTTTTGATATTCGGATTTATTAACCACCATCTGGAAAACAATTAACTGACATTCAACCATCTTTGAGATAGGCTTGTTGTGGCTTAGCTTTATTAAGCTCTCTAAGCCTTCATCTTGGGACCTTAAGTACCTCTTTGTCCCAAGCGTGCAATGCCTTGTGGACCTCATTTGTATGCTCACTCAAATGTACATTTGTGTGAAGAAACTTAGCATTCCACCACGTTGTTTAGATCAAAACTTAGCATTCTCCCACATTGTTTAGATCATCGCTTCTACCAATTCCTCACTGACCAAGCGGGCCTCAAATCTCATGGGCCCTTTCTCATGCATTGTTTGAACTCCATCATTTAGCTGAGTATTGATCAAAATCGACATGTGAAAATATCGCCGGTGAACCCCATATCCTCCATATTACAATCACTTAGTGCATCTCTAAATGAATGCATACAACCTTGGGGGCATTACACCCTTGCTTCTCAGCTTCGTAGAGGTTCTCGTTGAAATCCCCTAGCATATCCTCCATATTACAATCACTTAGTGCATCTCTAAACGAATGCATACAACCCTGGATCCTTGCGGCGCGATCCTCTCCTTCCTTCCTCGCCTCGGCGGGGTGGTGATGGGGGTGGATCTCGTGCTGCTCCTCCTCAAGGTCCGGATCACGGCACAAAGGGCGGCGGCCCTGGATGGCGGTGACGGCGTCGACCTGGTGGTAGGTGGCGGGCGTCAGGTGCGATGGAGGTGCTTGGAAGCCGGCGATGGTGTCGCCGGTGGAGGGTTGGGTTGGCCAGCCCGGGATGGTCGCCGACGTGGGGGTCCGACCTGAATAAAGGCGGCGGTCCTAGGGCCTCTCTTGCGTGAAGAGGAGGACCTACCGGAGGCCTGGACTCGTGATCTGGTCGGAGGGTTGAGTTCCGGAAGGCTCCGCCGGCGAATGTAACAGCGCTTTGCCTAGAGTTTGCTGGATCGGAGGTATTCGGTCGTGCGCACCCATGCGTTTATTCCGACCGTTTGGTTCTGGAGGGAGCGGCGCGAAGCTCTTTTTCTGTGTTGACATCAAGTGACTATGGATCCATGATGAAAGTCGGAAGAAGAGAATTTCTTAAAGGCCGGATGGGAGGACTAGCTAAGGGAGGTTCAAGTCTCCGCGCTGTTGAGGGGCTTGCTTGGTGTCCCGGCTTCACAGCAGCGGTTTGGAAGTGGGGGCGGCAACACAGGTGAAGCGCAGAGTCCTACCTTTCGGGGTGAAAACCCAAGGTCCGGCCTTAACTGGTTGTGCCCGACGGTGACCTTGGTGGAGGCATTGTTTTGAGAGCGGGGACTATCTTCAGGGTGAAAACCTAAGATCTTTGATCGGGCGACGACGGTGTTTGAGCACTGTTCCCTTCTTGAAGGCGTCGTTTTTTGGAGAGTCTGTAATTCAGGTGTTGTCATGGTGGTGGTTGTATTGCTGTTGTTAGGCCCGAGATACTGTAGCGGGACTTTTGTTTCTTAGTTATTTTTCCTTTTTTTGGCTGTGTGCATCCGTAGTGCCATTAGGGTGGTGCGTTGTTGCAGAGGCTGGGTGTAATTGGTATCTTCTTGATATTAATATATTCCCTTTATCGAAAAATTTGTCATGTTCATAGTGCCCTGACCAATTTTTCGATACACGTATATACACAAGTGGTGCTTAATTAATAAATGTTATCAAGCACCACACACCAATAAATTATATTCAGCCTTTTCCATCCTAAATTCGTCTGTTGAGAGTGATCACTTGAACTGCAATTTGCTCGCAAATGTCTGTCCAAATTTCCATCCACCCGTCACGACATTTTTGAACTCGATCGTCTGCCCATCCGTGATAGTAACTCTGAAGGAGAGCATTTTCCCAGTAAGATAGGTTCCAGACTGCCAGTTAGCGCCCCAATTACGGGACATCGGCAACCAGTCGTTTGAATCAGAGCTTTTGATATCCATGGACTTGATCGAACCGGCACCCGCAACGTTCATCACAGTAACTAGGTTGAAGTAATCGTGTCCAAGCATCCTGAACCGCACCCCGCCCTTTTTCACGCATGGAACCCTACATAAATTTATTATTATTATTACTATTATCTATCAACTTTAAGCAACAGTTGCAGAAGCATGAGAAAGTGACAAGAAACAACTCATACCTCTGGTACATTACGGGGATGATGCCACCCTTATAGACGCCGATCTTCTCCCAGGCCGGCTGCGCCATGTCAAAGTGCGGCCTTGGAAGGTTGCACCATCCGCCGTTGTCGTTGGGGAGCGCATCGTTAGGCGGGCAGAGGTTCGTGGCCGTGACCGTCACGGTGACTCCGGGTCTGCAGAAGGCCGGGTCCGCCCGCTTGCGGTCGCACGCGATCTTGTAGCACTGCCCGCACGATGCGCCGTCGTCGAACAGCACCGTGCTCAGCGCCGCCGTCCTTGTCCCATACCCCGCCGAGTAGAGGTTGTCATACCCGCACGCTCCGCCTAAGTTTTGTGTATGCTTTTAGCGAGTGCAGGCAACACGATGTATGTAGAATTGAATTTGCATATGAAGAGTGTGTAATAAGGAGCTACTAGTAGTTAGTTACCCATGGTGCCAGCGGCGTCAGCGCCGCCGTAGAACGTCGCGTTCGCCCTCAGCCACTTGATCGGTGCCGTGTCCGCGGCCACGGCCAGCCCACAGCAGGCGAACGTGAGCAACGCCACAGCGATAGCTGGAGCTGGTGCCATATCTATATCTGTCGATGGAGGATGCCCCTGAAAAACTGACGAACTTAGCTGTACCGTAGTAGGTGAACTTCTTTCTAGTCTGCAGGAAACTGTGGGTTCTTGCTTATGTGCTTGTTCGTGTGTTTGACTGGCTGTGTGATGATCTTGTGATGATTTCTCTCTGTATGTGTATATATAGCTTTGCATATAGCTTTACTACTCCGATTGTAGGAGGGAGGGGACTCAGCAAAGGTCATCGCTAATGCGTGCACATGTGCAGCCGCACCATGGCTTACGGCCGAATCCGACGATTATATGTACGCGCAGACACGTATGTTTTATATTTGTATCACTAGTTAACTACCGATCTTTGCTTGACACTTTCTGAAGAAATGGCCGGCGTTTTGAGATTTCCAATTAAGTTTGCTTGACGATATCGCACTTTCAGGGACGATATTTGCTTTGCTTCTCTGACGGCTACTTTTAAGATTACTTTCCATGTTAGCGTTCGCATCCTGTCTACGAAAGGATGTCGTCCCGTACGTTTCTTGAATCGTACAGGTCATCTTGCACTGCACCTGGTCCTCAACATCGAGGGCGCCCATCATCATGTAAAGATTAGACCCTGAAGAAACATTGGGTTATCGTCAAGGGAGATCTATATAGAGAGAGTCGAGTCATCGCGCCGTCAGGATGCATGATCTATCTCTTATCGTCTACTACCTCCGATTCAAAGAATAAGGCGTTCTCGTTTTACGTGCTTTTCGTTTGACTAAGAATTACTTCAAATATATAAAAATTGTTTGTATGAAATTAACATCATTAGCTCCTACCCTAGTTCCCTCCCACCTCGTCCCCAACCCCCCACCCCTCCCTGCCGCCGCCGGCGTGCGCCGTCGGGCAAAGCCCGCGCGGTGCCGGCGGCGGTGGGCCTTCCCTTCCCCGTCGCGAGGAGATCCGGGCGGGGCGGCGCTCTCCTTGGCGGCGGTGTGGCTCGGCGGTGGTCGGCGAGGCCTGGCGTGGCAACAGCCGGCGTGCTGCGTCAGGAGCGACCTCCCGCAGGTGGAGGCGGCGGCGGGTGGTGGTGCTCGCGGGGGCTGCCTTCCATGGCGTCGGCGGTGGCCTGAGTCCACATCTGCAGATCCTGGGCTCGACGGCGCGAGGGGCGGGTGCTTGGCGTGTGAAGCTTCCCGGGGCGGGCTATGCGCGTTGCGGGCCAGATCTGGGCCAGGAGGGCCCGGATCTGGTGGTGACGGCGGCGGCTGTCTACCCTGGGGGACGGTGGCCTAGGGCGGTGCTGGTGCGCCGGCGCCGCAGTGGTTCGAGTGGTGGCTGGTGGCGGCGTGCTTGGCGGTGGGGTGCTCGGTCGACGGTCGGCCGGATCTGGCCGGTCCGCCGGTTGACACTCGTGCTACAGATCGGGCGGGCGTGGGGGTGGTAGGACGACGGCGGGTCGGCGGTAGCGGCGTCCTCGAGCGTGCACGTCGGACCCGGGCCAGGCGGGCCTAGGTCTGGGTGATGCTTTGCGGGCCTTGTGGGCCCGAGCTAAACGGAGGCTGCGCCTGACCTGTTTGTCGCTCCACTGTCGTTCCGTCCTCTGGCCTTTGCACGTGTGCGCTAGTGCTAGACCTAGTGGTTTGGACATGGCGGCGTCCTCGGGGCTTCTTGGTCAAGATCCTATGGGTTTGGGTGTTGGAGGAACGGGAGAAATCCCTGCTGGCGTGTCTGGCACCGATGCGGCGGCGCCTGTGGGTGTCGTCCTTCCTCCTTTGAGGGCGTCGTGGTTTCCTTCCTCTCCATTCCCTGCCGAGTGCCGGGGGAAACCCTAGGACCAGCTTGCTGGCCCGGGCAGCAGCGGCGTCACGACGTCGCCTTCCTTCTTGAAGGTGCTGCCTTGGTGCTCGAGGATCTTTGACTCAAGAAGTGGCTTGGTAGGGCAAGTTCAGAGGGCGGCATGGTGGAGGGCTGCAGTCTTGCTTCGTCGCTAGTCGTTGTCTGTGTTGTCTTCGAGTTGTATCTCTCTTTCTTGTTGGGCATGTTTTTGCTGCTACCCCAGCACTTTTCGTGTGTGTGAACCCATGTATGATCGTTGCTTTATTTATAAAGCGGGCGAAAGCCTATTTCGAAGAAGAAAATTAACATCATTAGAAAGTGTTTTTCAATACGAATCCAACGATACTAATTACATATAATATAACCAAGATTTTATTGTTTAATTTTTATGGTTAAAGTTCGTCTTGGAATACGCGTGCGCTTTATTCCTTGGGACGGAGGTAGTATTTAAGTAATTCGTAGGTCGTCGGGAGCTGGCAGCATATTTTCTTTCGATAAACAACAATATAATGAGTGTACATGCAACCAAATTACTATGTAGAAAAATACAAAGGACGAGGCTCACTCGACAGGTAATTCTCAGTCGACTAACGTCATGGCTGGTACGGTTTCAACTTTAATTGTGTTGCCAGAAATAGTGATTTATTCACCGTTGGTTATCCACGTGAGTAATTAATTTTCATAAAAGCACTTTTGTTTCCATAAAAACCGATTCTACTGCATCCTCCAACATGGCAACGGCTTTTGGTTGTGCTGTCTCTAGCTTTCCTCAGACCTACCTTGACCTCCCCCTCTCCACTCACAAGCTTCATTTGGCCGACTTTAACCCCATTTTGATCAAAAGCGACATGCGCACACCTTGGTGGCGTGGCCGCTCCCTCCCTATCGCCTATCGGGGGGCGCCTTCTTCTGGTCAACTCGGTTCTCACTTCTATGCTGTCCCATGCTATGAGTGTCGGTCTCCTTCTTGCTGGTATCATCGAAGCCATTGACAAGAGGCGCTGAGCTTTCCTTTG
Organism: Lolium rigidum; assembly: GCF_022539505.1. NCBI lineage: Eukaryota > Viridiplantae > Streptophyta > Magnoliopsida > Poales > Poaceae > Lolium > Lolium rigidum. The sequence goes on along the minus strand of NC_061509.1, from coordinate 100,458,254 downwards.
GATCGGTGAGGAATCTTGTCATGGTGACCACTGTAAAGTAGCATGGTCTGAAGTTTGCACCCCAAAGAATATTGGGGGACTTGGGGTTCTTTCCATCCCCGCTCAAAACTCCGCGCTTCTCTCAAAATTCCTCTCCAAACTACACTCGGACTCCTTGACCCCCTGGGCGGTTTCGTTGCCAATATGGTTGGTCTGCCTCTCGCGACTTGGGAAATCGACACTCATTCGGAAAGATATTATTGCTGGCCTTGCTTCCTTTCACTCCATTTCCAAAGTCTCCATTGGAAATGGCTCCTCCACTTATTTTTGGTCGGATCGCTGGCTTGGCAACACTCCCCTCTCGGAGCACTTCCCCTCCCTTTTTTCCCATTCTGTTAGGAAAAACGCTTGTGTCTCCTTCATCCTTAGCTCAGGCATCTAGGATAACTTAGGACCACGCTTGTCCAGTGATGCCTCGGGCGAACTCCTCACGTTAACCTTAAAATGCGGCTCCGTGGTTCTGCTTCCCGATGTTCCGGAAAAATGTGTGAGCCACCTCTCTAACGGCGCGCTCTCGAACAAGTGTTTCTATGCCAATTATTTTCAGCATCTGCAGGTAGATGTCTGGGCAGATAAGGTCTGGAGAAATGCGGCTCACCTGAAGTGCAAGATTTTCTGCTGGCTTGCTAAGCGTCGTCGCCTCCCCACAAATGAGAGACGCTTCCGGCACCGGCTTACAACCTACGGTCCCTTTTGTGATCAAGATGAAGACACCGACCACCTGCTACTCCAATGCCCTCGGGCACACGAAGTTTGGAACGTGGTCTTCCCTCATTTTAGCTCCACCCTGTTGAGCTTGGATGAGTTATGGTCTCGTCGCTGCCGCTCTTTCGAGGACTCTACCATCCTCACCGCCGTCACTTAGAATATTTGGAAGCGAAGGAATGCACTGATCTTCAACTCTCTTGATGAGAGCCTCGCTGAGGT
>NC_061509.1:100430716-100457188 GCF_022539505.1 Lolium rigidum | reverse complement strand
TGGATGTATGAGAAGTATTCCCTCTCGATACAAGGTTTAGGCTAGCAAGGTTATTTGAAACAAACACAAGGATGAACGGTACAGCAAAACTCACATAAAAGACATATGGTAAACATTATAAGACTCCATACCGTCTTCCTTGTTGTTCAAAACTCAATACTAGATGTTATCTAGACTCTAGAGAAACCAAATATGCAAACCAAATTAGCAAGCTCTAAGTATTTCTTCATTAATGGGTGCAAAGTATATGATGCAAGAGCTTAAACATGAGCACAACAATTGCCAAGTATCAAATTATCCAAGACATTTTAGAGTCACTACATGTATCATTTTTCAATTCCAACCATATAACAATTTAACGAAGATGAAACTTCGCCATGAATACTATGAGTAGAGCCTAAGGACATATTTGTCCATATGCAACAGCGGAGCGTATCTCTCTCCCATAAAGTGAATGCTAGGATCCATTTTATTCAAACAAAACAAAAAACAAAAACAAACCGACGCTCCAAGCAAAGTACATAAGATGTGGCCGAATAAAAATATAGTTTCAGGGGAGGAACCTGATAATGTTGTCGATGAAGAAGGGGATGCCTTGGGCATCCCCAAGCTTAGACGCTTGAGTCTTCTTAATATATGCAGGGGTGAACCACCGGGGCATCCCCAAGCTTAGAGCTTTCACTCTCCTTGATCATATTGCATCATACTCCTCTCTTGATCCTTGAAAACTTCCTCCACACCAAACTCGAAACAACTCATTAGAGGGTTAGTGCATAATAAAAATTCACATGTTCAGAGGTGACACAATCATTCTTAACACTTCTGGACATTGCATAAAGCTACTGGACATTAATGGATCAAAGAAATTCATCCAACATAGCAAAAGAGGCAATGCGAAATAAAAGACAGAATCTGTCAAAACAGAACAGTCCGTAAAGATGGATTTTATTAGGCCACCAGACTTGCTCAAACGAAAATGCTCAAATTGAATGAAAGTTGCGTACATATCTGAGGATCATGCTCGTAAATTGGCGTAATTTTCTGAGCTACCTACAGGGAGATAGACCCAGATTCGTGACAGCAAAGAATTCTGGAACTGCGCAGTAATCCAAATCTAGTACTTACTTTTCTATCAAAGACTTTACTTGGCACAACAAAACATAAAACTAAGATAAGGAGAGGTTGCTACAGTAGTAAACAACTTCCAAGACACAAATATAAAACAAAGTACTGTAGTAAAAACATGGGTTGTCTTCCATAAGCGCTTTTCTTTAACGCCTTTCAGCTAGGCGCAGAAAGTGTAACTCAAGTAACATCGAGAGATGAAGCATCAACATCATAATTTGTTCTAATAATAGAATCATAAGGTAACTTCATTCTCTTTCTAGGGAAGTGTTCCATACCTTTCTTGAGAGGAAATTGATATTTAATATTACCTTCCTTCATATCAATAGTAGCACCAACGGTTCGAAGAAAAGGTCTTCCCAATATAATGGGGCAAGATGCATTGCATTCAATATCCAAGACAACAAAATCAACGGGGACAAGGTTATTGTTAACCATAATATGAACATTATCAACTTTCCCCAAAGGTTTCTTTTTAGCATTATCAGCGAGATTAACATCCAAATAACAATTCTTCAATGGTGGCAAGTCAAGCATATCATAGACTTTTTTAGGCACAACAGAAATACTTGCACCAAGATCACATAAAGCATTACAATCAAAATCTTTGATTCTCATTTTAATGATGGGCTCCCAACCATCCTCTAGCTTTCTAGGAATAGAAGTTTCAAGTTTTAGTTTCTCTTCTCTAGCTTTTATGAGAGCATTTGTAATATGTTTTGTGAAAGCCAAGTTTACAACGCTAGCATTAGGACTTTTAGCAAGTTTTTGTAAGAACTTTATAACTTCAGAGATGTGGCAATCATCAAAATCTAAATCATTACAATCTAAAGCAATGGAATTATCATCCCCAAGGTTGGAAAAAATTTCAGCAGTTTTATCACAAGCGGTTTCGAGCAGTTTTAGCGAGTTTCAGGTAATTTTGCGCGCTTTGCACTAGGAGTAGAAGCATTGCTAACACCAATTATTTTACCATTGATAGTAGGAGGTGCAGAAACATATGAATCATTAGCATTGCTAGTGGTGGTAATAGTCCAAACTTTAGCTACATTTTCCTTTTTAGCTAGTTTTTCCTTTTCTTCTCTATCCCACCTAGCACGCAGTTCAGCCATTAATCTTATATTCTCATTAATTCTAACTTGGATGGCATTTGCTGTAGTAACAATTTTATTTTCAATATCCCTATTAGGCATAACTTTCGATTTCAAAAGATCAACATCGGAGGCAAGACTATCAACTCTAGAAACAAGAATATCAATTTTATTGAGCTTTTCCTCAACGAGATTTGTTAAAGGCAGTTTGTGTACTAATAAATTCTTTAAGCATGGCCTCAAGTCCAGGGGGTGTATTCCTATTATTGTTGTAAGAATTCCCAAAAGAATTAGCATAACCGTTACCATTATTATAAGGGTATGGCCTATAGTTATTACTAGAATTGTTCCGATAAGCATTGTTGTTGAAATTATTATTTTTAATGAAGTTTACATCAACATGTTCTTCTTGGGCAACCAATGAAGCTAATGGAACATTATTAGGATCAACATTTGTCCTATCATTCGCAAGCATAGACATAATAGCATCAACTTTATCATTCAAGGAAGAGGATTCTTCAACAGAATTTACCTTCTTACCTTGTGGAGCTCTTTCCGTGTGCCATTCAGAGTAATTAACCATCATATTATCAAGAAGCTTTGTTGCTTCACCAAGAGTGATAGACATAAAGGTACCTCCAGCAGCTGAATCCAATAAATTCCGCGAAGAAAAATTTAGTCCTGCATAGAAGGTTTGGATGATCATCCAAGTAGTCAGTCCATGGGTTGGGCAATTTTTAACCAAGAGATTTCATTCTTTCCCAAGCTTGAGCAACATGTTCATTATCTAATTGTTTAAAATTCATTATGCTACTCCTCAAAGATATAATTTTAGCAGGGGGATAATATCTACCAATAAAAGCATCCTTGCATTTAGTCCATGAATCAATACTATTCTTAGGCGAGAGATAGCAACCAATCTTTAGCTCTTCCTCTTAATGAGAAAGGAAACAATTTTAATTTTATAATATCACCATCTACATCTTTATATTTTTGCATTTCACATAGTTCAACAAAATTATTGAGATGGGCAGCAGCATCATCGGAACTAACACCGGAAAATTGCTCTCGCATAACAAGATTAAGTAAAGCAGGTTTAATTTCAAAGAATTCTGCTGTAGTAGCAGGTGGAGCAATAGGTGTGCATAAGAAATCATTATTATTTGTGCTAGTGAAGTCACACAACTTAGTATTTTCAGGGGTAGCCATTTTAGCAATAGTAAATAAAGAAAACTAGATAAAGTAAATGCAAGTAACTAATTTTTTGTGTTTTTGATATAGCAAACAAGACAGTAAATAAAGTAAAGCTAGCAACTAATTTTTTTTTGTGTTATGATATAAGTGCAGCAAACAAAGTAGTAAATAAAATAAAGCAAGACAAAAACAAAGTAAAGAGATTGAGAAGTGGAGACTCCCCTTGCAGCGTGTCTTGATCTCCCCGGCAACGGCGCCGAAAAAGAGCTTGATGGCGTGTATTTCACACGTTCGTTGGGCAACCCCAAGAGGAAGGTATGATGCGCACAGCAGCAAGTTTTCCCTCGAAAAGAAACCAAGGTTTATCGAACCAGGAGGAGCCAAGAAGCACGTTGAAGGTTGATGGCGGCGGGATGTAGTGCGGCGCAACACCGGAGATTCCGGCGCCAACGTGGAACCTGCACAACACAACCAAAGTACTTTGCCCCAACGAAACAGATGAGGTTGTCAATCTCACCGGCTTGCTGTAACAAAGGATTAACCGTATTGTGTGGAAGATGATTGTTTGCAGAGAAAACAGTAAAACAAGTATTGCAGCAGATTTGTATTTCAATATTAAAGAATGGACCGGGGTCCACAGTTCACTAGAGGTGTCTCTCCCATAAGATAAAGGCATGTTGGGTGAACAAATTACAGTCGGGCAATTGACAAATAGAGAGGGCATAACAATGCACATACATGACATGATAAGTATAGTGAGATTTAATTGGGCATTACGACAAAGTACATAGACCGCCATCCAACCGCATCTATGCCTAAAAAGTCCACCTTCAGGTTATCATCCGAACCCCTCCAGTATTAAGTTGCTAACAACGAGACAATTGCATTAAGTATGGTGCGTAATGTAATCAACAACTACATCCTCGGACATAGCGCCAATGTTTTATCCCTAGTGGCAACAAGCACAACACAACCTTAGAACTTTCGTCACTCGTCCCAGGTGTCAATGCGGCATGAACCCACTATCGAGCATAAGTACTCCCTCTTGGAGTTAAAAGTAAAAACTTGGCCAGAGCCTCTACTAGAAACGGAGAGCATGCAAGATCATAAACAACACATGTATAATAACTTGATAATTAACATGACATAGTATTCTCTATCCATCGGATCCCGACAAACACAACATATAGAATTACGAGATAGATGATCTTGATCATGTTAGGCAGCTCACAAGATCCAACAATGAAGCACAATGAGGAGAAGACAACCATCTAGCTACTGCTATGGACCCATAGTCCAGGGGTGAACTACTCACTCATCACTCCGGAGGCGACCATGGCGGTGTAGAGTCCTCCGGGAGATGAATCCCTCTCCGGCAGGGTGCCGGAGGCGATCTCCGGATCCCCCGAGATGGGATCGGCGGCGGCGGCGTCTCGGTAAGGTTTTCCGTATCGTGGCTCTCGGTATCGGGGGTTTCGTCACGGAGACTTTTTATAGGCGAAAGGGCAGGTCAAGAGGCGGCACGGGGCCCCACACCACGGGGCCGCGCGGCCAAGGGGGCCGCGCCGCCCTATAGTGTGGCCCCTCCGTGGCCCCTCTTCGTCTCTCCTTCGGACTTCCGGAAGCTTCGTGAGAAAATAGGCCCCCGGGCTTTGATTTCGTCCAATTCCGAGAATATTTCCTTACTAGGATTTCTGAAACCAAAAACAGCAGAAAACAAAGAATCGGCACTTCCGCATCTTGTTAATAGGTTAGTTCCAGAAAATGCACGAATATGACATAAAGTGTGCATAAAACATGTAGGTATCATCAATAATATGGCATAGAACATAAGAAATTATCGATACGTCGGAGACGTATCACTTATTCCAACGATTAGTCTATTCGTTCACCGGGCAAGAAGGCGAAGAGTGCAGGGCGCGTGAGACACGGCCTGAAGCGCGGCAACAGGGGTCGTCATGATGCTAGGGAGGCTGGCACCGTCTTTGCATTAAGGACTCGTTCACGTACTGGACGGCGAGAGAAGAAAAGTGGTGATGCGCCGGAGAGGCAGGTCGGCGTTGTTGTCTCATCAAGGACTCGTTTGAACGGCGGCCGGGGAAAGGGGGGCCCGTCTACAATGTATATTGCGGCGTATTGGTGACCAAACATTCTAATCTTCGGCACTAAAATGGAAGAAAGAGCCAAGTGGTATCTCAACTAGATATCATATGCCTCATACTTTGTTGGTCGAAAGAAATATTAACATTCCGGGATGGGGTCAGTGAGGCCAGGTAGGATGCACAAGAGATTGATATTTGTGCCATCGCACCGGGCTCACCGGCCCCACCCCGCAGTGTACAAGTGACCAAACAATTTAATCATCGGCACTAAAATGGAAGAAAGGCCAATGCAATTAAGATGTAGCTAGTATGAACTAAATGGAATGCCTCATACTTTGTTGGTCGAAAAAATATTAACATCCGGGGATGGAGTAAGCGAGGCCGGGTAGGATGCACAAAATATTGATATTTGTGCCATCACACCAGGCTCACTTGCTCCACCCCCGAGTGTACGAGTGATCGACCAACCATCTAATCATCGGCAAGTACAAAAACACCAACAAACCAGCAACCATGGTGACATAAGTCAAGATGCTCAAACACACATAGCATGCATGGAGCAGATGCTCCAAAGGGATTATTCATCACTTGGTATATAGACCAAGTGATGCTGTCAAAAGAGAGGCCAATCAAGAACCAGTAAATCCAATAAGTGATAGATATGCCTAAACAAGCAACAACACATAGCATATCCCAGCTAACCAGATGAGACAAGTCTTGGTAGCCAACTGGATCACCTAGCACCACCTAGCCTTTTAAAACCATCAGAAACAGTCCTTTTTCTTCAAAGGATACCACAGTGGCATTCATTTACATGATCCCCTATTGTGGATATCTCTATTTTCATCAAAGCCAACAAGAAATAGAAATTTATCATTACTCAGTTGAGTTCAAAACAAAGCTGGGGTACCATAAGGGATTATTCATCACTTGGTAGTAACCAAGTGATGCCGGCAAGAGAGAGGCCAAGCCCGAGCTAGTCAATCCAGTAGAGATGGATATGCATAAGTAAGCAAGAACACATAGCCTATCCAACTTAACCGAGATAAAACCAACCTTGACAGACCAACTTAATAACCTAGCATCACCTAGTCTTTTAAACCATCAGAAACATCCCATTTTCTTCAAAGGATACCACAGTGGCATTCATTTACATGATTCCCTAATGTGAATATCTCTATTTTCACCAATTATCCAACTATGAGATGCAACCGAGTGGCGGTAGCAAGAGCTAATGAGGTCACAAGACAAGACACGGCACAAGCAATCACACCGATGAACCACTACCGAGGTACATCAACCATAAATTCATCCAAGCCAACAAGAAATAGAAATTTATCATTACTCGGTTGAGTTCAAAACAAAGCTAGGGTACCCAACTCTAGTTGGCTTCCATCCAAGCTTCAATAACACATCAAAGGAATCATTACTGCATAATTAAGGAGTTCATCCAATACATGGTGAGAACTACAGAGACATAGCAATAGCTTCGGACATTAAGTAAAAGGCATGAGCAATGAGCCAGTAAGTAAATCACTAGCACATGATGATCATTTGACCATTTAGAGCATGGACACACAAGCAATAGCAACATTATAGTTCACCAGGAATGGTGAGAAGCTGCAAGAGCATGCATCTAGCTGCAGCAACAATGACAACAAGCTAGGATAGATAGATAGATTGCATCCAGTAGCACATCAACAGCAACAACAGCCAGTAGCACATCAACAGCAACAAGCAGCACAACCGGAGCATGCATCTAGCTGCAAGCAACAATGACATCAAGCTAGGATAGATAGATAGATTGCATCCGAGTAGCATATCAACGAACAACAGAGACCGGTAGCACGAGCAACAGCAACAGCAGCACAACCAGAGCAGCACACGAGCATTTCGTCGAGCACTTTGTGCTCGCGCGGGAGAGGAAGAGGGAGGGGAGGGGAGGGGAGAGAGTTCACCGACGACAGTGGTGGAGGAGGAGGTTGACGACGACGGCAGCGGTGGAGGAGGAGGAGGACGCGGCGGCTCCTCCACCTTGACGCGACGGCGGCCCCTCCTCGCGGCGGCCCCTCCTCGCCGTAGCGGCAGCTTGTGCTGCAGGTGGCGGGGATGGGAGGAGCGTAGCGGCATGCGGCCCTCGCGGAGGAAGGCGGCGGCGACGGCGATGGCGACGACCATGGCAGCGCGCGGCGGTACGGATCGGAGGAGAGGGGAGAGGCGCGCGGAGGTGAACAGGCGTGGGGGAGGGCATGGCGATGATATAAGTTCCCTTAGTTCTGTGGCGCACCAGAACAAGTGCGCCACAGAATCAACTACTTCTGTGGCGCACCGAAGCACGTGCGCCACAGAAAGAGTTATTTCTGTGGCGCAGCACGCCATGTGCGCCACAGAAATACCTACACTAATAATTGGTGGTGGCAGGATGTGGGCCCCATATAATTTCTGTGGCGCAAGGTTCAGTAGTGCGCCACAAAATTAAGCTATTTCTGTGGCGCACCGAGCATGGTGCGCCACAAAATAACATTTTGTGGCGCATTTTTAGTGGTGCGCCACAGAACTAAGCTCCGCCTATAAGGGTTTTCCTACTAGTGCTCGTGCGAAGCTACTAAAACAACATGTGAACTTGTTCTTAAACGATACTTTGATTGATGAGAATTTTATACTACCTATGTCCTTTGACTTGTGTATGATTAGGTACGAGGATAAAGGAAGCATCGCACGAGGAGGAGGAGAACAACTGGACATGAAGACACCCCATGGATGCGTGAGGGAGGAGAGGGAGGCATGCACACAGGAGGGAGAAGAAGTCCAGGCCGGTGCCACGCCCGGTCATGTCGGCTCCCACGCTGGATGAGCCCGGCGCCCGCCGACTCCTGCGTCGGTGCCATCTGGATGGGTATACTGAGAGCCCCGCCCCTTGGCCCGGAGGCAGACCGTTCCTTGGTTCGGTCCAAACCGGACCATCTGGCCCCTAGCCCGGTCGACCGGCCCCCAGGCCAGCCATGTCCAGGTCAGTCTCGACCAGATCTCAATCTGGGTCGGTTATTTTTATTATTTTGCGACTTATGGTTGTCCTGAACCCCTATATAAGTGCCAAGGACGTCCCCAAATTAGTTTTAGACCACATTTAAGATAAACCCTAGTTTATAGTTGATTTTTTGCAACTCTATTGAATATATACACCAATTCGCATCAATCTGGTGTTTTGCTACTGAAAGTTTTGTGTGATCTGCTGTTCCATAGGAAATTTGACGGTTGCAATTTACCGCTTCGTAGTCGGCGTCTACGTCCGCAAGTGTGTGGAGTTGCGAATATCTTGCAGGGTTGAGAGTTGTTGCATTGGCAAGAGGAATCAATCGAGAGACTTCATCGGCGTCATACAAGTTATCTTCACCTCCTCATCATGTTATCTCCGTTGTGTTCATCGTGTGTTCATCACCACCACCGTGCTTACTGAGAAGATCGGGCAACCCCTTATCATCGAATAAGATGAAAACGTCGAAACTCAAGCTCTAGCCCGCGCGTGCAACCTCTAGACCTGAAACAAATGCCTTGTCCAGCATCGCTCTGTTCCTATGTCTAACCAACACCGTCCAAAACTACATGTGTAAAGACATTTGAAAAAGGCATCAACATGGTTGCTAGACAATATTCCTTCAATATTTAGTTTGTTGTGGATATTCCAAAGGGTCCAACATAGAGCAAAGGTAAGCCAAACTAATGTACGAAACGTCCCAACAAAACCTGGGCAATGACGATGAAGTCCCCGACCCCAACTGGGTTCCATTCGCAATGCAGTAGTTCCCTAACTCATGCCTGAATAAAATTCAGCATAAAACACTTGAAGAAGATGTGATTGCAGTCCTCTGGCTCCTCACACAGACTGCAAAGGCCATTCGATGGCCCATGCTGTTTCACCACTTGAATACTGGACGGAAGTCTCCCTCGGATGAGCTGCTAGAGGAAGATCTTAATTTTGGCGGTACCCTCGTGCGCTACACCTTCTTAAAGTGTGTGACCGCCGCGCCTTGCAACAAAATAAGGAACACCGATCTAGAGGTGAAGGCCTTCGAGGTCTCAAGTGACCAGGAGACCACACCGTCCTCCAATCAGATGGAAAGGGCATCAATCTCCCTACATAGGTTGTCCCACTCAACCGCCTCACGAAGACTGAACTATCTTCTGAAGCAAACCTGTCACCCCCAGGTATTATCTTCCACACACGTCTCGTAGACCGTGATGAAAGGTACGTCACAACAGCTGAAAAGGTATCTATCTCTCAGTGGGTTTGTCCCGATCCACCAATCGAGCCAGAAGTAGGTACGCTTCCCATTGCGGACCAAATGCTTGGCCCCAATTTTGAAATACCACTTGATTTTCTGGATGGCATTCCAAAATTTGGTGCCCGAAACTTGCGTTTCCCTGGCGAAAAGGTCCTTATCCCTCAAGTACTTTGCGTGAATGAGCTATGCCCAAAGGCCCTCGGTGTTTTGGTATAATTTCCAAATACACTTGAGCATGGGTGCAATGTCCATAAACCTGGTGTTGAGGACTCACAAGCCCCCAAATTCCTTTGGCTTACACACCGTAGGCTATTCCACCATGTGGTATTTTCACTTGTTCCCCACTCTTTCCCAAAAGAAGCGCGATCGTGGTCTATCCATGGCGTTGTGGGTGGTGTCATGCAACAATTAAGTATATGCCCATGGCGAACATTGGAACCCTAGAAAGACAAGAGTTTGTAAACTCCAGCCTTCCAGCCAAGGAAAGGAATAAACCCTGCCAGGGTTCAACCTAATGACCCACCTTATTTGGAAGGAAATCCCAGCCTGCCACCTTAATCGTTTTATCGCTAACTGGGAGGCCCAAGTACTTGATCAAGATCACTCTCAGTTTGAAGTTAAGCATATGGGAAATCCTGGACTTCTCCCCGTTCCTGACCCCTTTCATGATAGCTTCACTTTTGTCGAAGTTAATTTTCAGGCCCGACATGTTTTCGAAGCAAATGAGAAGGAATTGGAGGTTCACTATGTCCAAATAGATTGGCTCAATCAAAATCATTGTGGTCATATGCAATATGCAGATGAATCACTCCCCCTGGAATGAGATGAGGGACTATGCCACGAATTTGGCCCGCAGTGTTAGCCCCATACAACATAGTTTCTAGGCCGTCCACCATGAAGTCAAAGAGGATGGGGGAGAGCGGGTCTCCCTGAAGCATTCCCCTGGCGTTACGGAAGAAAGGCCCAATTTCTCCATTGACGTTGATGGAATTATAACCTCCCATGACCAGCTGCATGCGATGAATGACCATGGCCGAGAAACCCTTGCGTTGAAGGATCTCCTGGAGGAACTCCCAGTTCACCCTGTTGTAAGCCTTCTCAAAGTCCAATTTCAGCAGTACGCCCCCAACATTTTGAACACGGTACAGTGTTCATGTGCAATCTCATGTAGTGCAAGAACTCCCTCGTGTAGGCATCTACCTTTAATAAACACCGTTCGATCGATAGTTCTATGTGCCAGCGATGCCAGGCGGAGCGCGTAGGCCTTAGCCACAAACTTGAATATGACATTAATAAGTGTGATAGGTCTAAACTTCCTCATTGTGTCTGCCCCTTTGCCATTGGGATTGAGAGAGATGATTCCAAAGTTCTGGTGCGTGATATCGACCCTCCCTAGGACAAAATCATTCAACATCTTAAGAATCGGTCCGTTCAAGATTCCCTAGAAATTTGAAGTAACCTTCGGATATTTATTCCCAAAAAGAACTAAACCACCACTCTCGTCGTCACTTTCCTAGACAAACATCTCATCGAATCCCAACCTTACTCACCTTAGCTTTACACGGATGTGCTTCAGACAAGAAAATTACATCCAATCTTAGACGCACTTGGAGCCCCAGGAACACAAGAACTACCAAGGATTTGTGCATTCCTTGGTAGTCCCACCTATGATGATCATTGCCCCTAGCATCACACGTAGAACAAGCCCACTGATGAATTATGTGGTGATTGTGAAGTGCCCCTCTCCCCTTTGTGTCTCTTATTAACATCGAAACCATTGTCCTTGCCAGCATTCATGTTCGCCTTGTTCAAATCAGTATCATCATGCTACTTGTTATCCAGAAGAATAAGGGAACCATGGTTAACCGTTTGGCTGGTGTGAAGCGGGTCACCCAACTCTCACAGCTCCAATCTCCACTTTGCTAATTAACTTGTCAACATCAGACATCTCAATATCTTTGTTTTTAACCGGACTAGTACCTATATCAACTAGTTCATGCTCTCTAGTGGTGTTTCTTTCTAGATGTAGATGCCAATGAACATAGTCCCCTCTTCCATGGCCTCGGCCGCTAACCTCTCTTCCTCCCCTCCATGCAATTTCCAAGTTCTCCAACACCTAAGGGAAAACAACGCCAATTATCGTGATCAGCCTTCGACAACCCCCACCCCCATCTCACGTTGATTCATTGTGTGTGGATATGCCCTAAAAACACACACACACCACATAACTTTTGGAATTTCTCAAGCTGAATTTTGTAAAACTCTCTTTGTCCTCTACGAGAGACCGTGACAAACCATGGTAGAACACACCCCACATCCACATGAACTATGACCCGAAAAAAATTCCAACGCCTTGCAATTCAGTCTCCACCTTATCAACACAAAGCAAATTTCTTTCCACGGAGACCTTTAATCAATGCTTTGTTTCCATGGCCATCCGGCGTAGTATGGATTTGAACCCAGAACAAAATCTGATTCAGCTTAATTGAGTTTGGCGAGACAAGGCCATCATGTGGTTCAATGATCACGGTGTTCTGCTTGAAAAGCACGGACCTCCTTCGGTAACCTTGATCTAGCCCCCTAAACAGAAGCACTGAATCATGAACAGGTTATTCTAGCCCTTGGAATTTCACCTCACGAGCAGGGCTCCCAGCTGTTATCATATGTTGCTCGAACTGGTTCGATGAACACGAGCTAAGGCGAACTACTTCACTCGTTCCTTTGGAACCTCATGTTCTTCCTCGAAAGCAGATTATGCAACTCCTCTTCCCCAAACCCTAACCACTATAGCATGTCATCCAACGCTTGGTCATTTTTACTCCAGAACCACCCGCTTCGTAATCGTTGTTCACCTTCGACACTACCTTCAACGCCATCTAGATCAAGATCAAATCTGGCTTGCACTAGAACCACAGATGGAAACAAAACCTAGGACGAATGAACCGTCTGATTAAACATATTCCTAATCCTAATCTGGTTATGCCTACTCCTAATCCTAAATAGAATGTATGGACATAGGGATTTCTATGTAAATGGAATGAACTTATATAATCTGATGATCGAGTTGATTCCATGATTATATGTTCATAACCCTAGCACCCATTCCCATTTTGGGCGAAACAGATCTACTAATTCTTTTATTGCAGTTAGTAAGACGAATCTTGAACTTAGAAAGAAATAGACCTAGCAGCTAAAAGAGGGTATCCAGATCAATTGCAAGAATGGGGTCCCTCGATCCCTCCCGCGATATCAAACCAATCAGACCCCCAACCTTCACGGGTTTGAAACATGATCGAAAACGAAAACCCTAGTCACCTAGGTCATAAACCCTAGTCGCCTAGGTAATATCGAACTATAGAAGAGCTTCTCTCTTTGATCCTTCTGGTACATTTTCAAAGACTGTACATCAATATATGCATGAAGTACGAACTGAGGCAAGTGGGTGGTATCGATCTCATTCTGTATACATCATACAAGTAAATAAAACAAATATATACAACCGACTAAACACGAGCAATACTCTCTGATGTTAACGCCGTAACCGATCAACCTATACATGTATATACACAAGTGGTGCTTAATTGATAAATGCTATCAGGCACCACTGAGCAATAAATTATATTCAGCCATTTACATCCTAAATTTGTCTGTTGAGAGCGATCACTTGAACTGCAATTTGCTCGCAAATGTCTGCCCAAACTTCCAACCGGCCGTCACAACATTGTTGAACTCGATCGTCTGTCCATCCGTGATGGTAATTCTGAACGAGAGCATTTTTCCAGTAAGGTAGCTTCCAGACTGCCAGTTTGCCCCCCAATTACGGGACATCGACAGCCAGTCGTTCGAATCGGAGCTTTTGATATCCATGGACTTGATCGAACCAGCGCCTGCGACGTTCATCACAGTGACTACGTTGAAGTAATCGTGACCAACCATCCTGAACCGCACCCCGCCCTTCCTCACGCATGGAACCCTGCCCAATTATACATACTCCGTATTTTTATAACACTCTGAGAAAGTGACAAAAAAAAGAACAACTGAACTCATATGTAGCTACCTCTGGTACATGACGGGGATGATGCCACCCTTATAGACGCCGATCTTCTCCCAGGCCGGCTGCGCCATGTCAAAGTGCGGCCTCGGCAGGTTGCACCATCCGCCGTTCTCGTTAGGAAGCGCGTCGTTAGGCGGGCATAGGTTCGTGGCTGTGATCGTCACCGTGACTCCGGGTTTGCAGAAGGCTGGGTCCGCCCGCTTGCGGTCGCACGCGATCTTGTAGCACTGCCCGCACGAGGCGCCGTCGTCGAACAGCACTGTGCTCAGCGCCGCCGTCCGCGTTCCGTACCCCGCCGTGTAGAGGTTGTCGTACCCGCACGCTCCGCCTGCGTTTCGCGTGTGCTTTTAGCGCAAGAACGGGATGTCTCTGTAGAATTGAATTTGTGTATATATGAAGAGTGAGCTAGTTGGTTTACCCATGGTGCCCGAGGCGTCAGCGCCGCCGTAGAACGTCGCGTTGGCCCTCTGCCACTTGATCGGTGCTGTGTCCGCGGCGGTTACTGCCAACCAACAGCAGGCGAGCGCGAGCAACGCCACCGCGATAGCTGGAGCTGGCGCCATATCTATATCTGACGATGGACGATACCCCATGCAGATCTCACGAACTTAAGCTGTATGTAGGTGAATTCCTTCTTTCAGTCTGGAAACTGTGTGGTCTTGCAATTCTGATCACTGGCTGTGTGATGATTCTGTATGCGTGTGTTTGCTTATATAGCTTTACTACTTGTGATCAATCCGTTCCAGGAGGGAGGGGACTCAGCAAAGGTCATCACGAATGACTTAAGCCGGCCGGCAGCGTGCACATGTGCAGCCGCACCATGGCTTGTGGCCGAATCCGACGATTATTTGATCTTTTCTTGACTGGCAAATCATCTAGCTAGAGATTTAGTGTTAACTTGACACTTTCTGAAGAGAAGGACGGCGTTTTGTGATTTCCAATTACGTTTGCCTGTCGTTCTCACTTTCAGGGAGGATATTTGCCTGGCTCTGTGACTGCGCGTCCCCTGTCTACGAAAGGATGTCGTCCCGTACGTTTCTTGAATCGTACGGGTCATCTTGCAATGCACCTGGTCCTCGGCGCATCTCCAACGCGGCGACCCATCCCGCGTCCGCGCGTCCTGATGGATACAGTCGGACAATAACGCAGCGACGCACCACAAATGCGGATGGCCGCGGCGTTCGGAACGACCAGGCCCGGTCCTGAGCTTTCAAGGGCCTGGGGCGAAACTAGATTTTAGGGCCCCCAGTATTTTTTTTCAAAAAAATATGTATAAAAAAATATAAAGAAAGATTTAAAATGTACTAATAGCAATGTGATTCATATAACAATAATACTGTATAATTACCGTAAAACTTTCTCGTTACATTCCTGGACGCGAAGTCAGTGACGATGGAATCAACATCAATCTCTTGTTGCTCTTCAAAAATTTATGAATAGATCTTCTCTGCGATTCAATAAACTTATTTTTTTCCTCTCTCAGCCTCCTTTTGGCGGAACCGAACAAAGGCTTTCTATAAGACATAACGCGGCTGAAAATAGAAGAGACAAATTGTAACTGAAATTAGGGCATAGGGCCATATAGACTACGTGTAGCAGAGCATCAAGAATTCAGAGATTAGATGACTATACCGGTTGTAATTTACTCAGGTTTGGCGTCTCCTGGCTGCAACTGCTGTGGCCGATTTCGTCCGGTGAAGGTCCGAAGAAATCAGCGAGCGGCCGGCCGGCCGGCCAAGCGAAGCGACTTGGAGAATTGGGAGCGATCGAAGTTCACGAACAGCCAGAACCGAATCTAATAGGTATACGTATATACGTCAATACGTGTGAGGGCCGGACGCTTTGCACTCGATCGATGCCCTTCGTGAAAAGAAAAGGCCCAGCTCAGTTTTCTTCTCCGGCCTGGGAGCCTAAGAACTATGGGCCTAGTAGTAGTACTAGTGTAAACTTACATCTGGAGGGCCCCTGATTTCCTTGGGCCCAGGGCGGCCGCCCCTCCCGCCCCCCCCTTGGGCCGGGCCTGGGAACGACGCAAACCCGGCCCAAATCTGGGCCAGGATTGCGTGGCCGCGGATGGCACGCGCCGTCCGATCGCGTCCGCCTACTGGCCTGCTTGTCTCCCTTGGGCCCACATGTCGGTGACCGGGGAGGCTTATTAAATGTGGACTGGATGGATCTGTCCCTCCAGTCCACTCCCCACTCCAGTGCATACTCCCCGAGCGCAACCGCCACCATGGCCCCGAAGCGACGGTTCGCTCTCGGAGCCAACGACGGGGAGGCCAGCAGCGGCCGCCGTCCTCCGCCGACGCTGTGGGCCACCGAAGGAAACCGCGGCGGCCTCCACATCGGAGAGGTCGCCAGCGGCGGCGCAGCATTGGCGCAACCGGCGCCGCTGCTGCTGCTGCCCAAGCCGGAGACCTCCGAAGAGGACCCCGACCTCCGCGCCGCCCTCATCATCTCGGCGGCGGAGGAGGAAGCGAAGTGGCCGCAACTCCAAGCGGCCATTCGCACCTCCGCGATGGAGGAGGAGGCCCGGCAGGCGGTCGAGGACGCCGAGGCTTGGGAGTTGTTCGCCCAGGCCCGCCGGGAGGAGGAAGCGCCGCGGCGGCGCAAGGAGGCCAGGCTCCGCCGCGAGAAGCAGCAGCGCCAGAGGCCAGGCGCCGCGCGGAGGAGCAGCAGCGCCAGCAGACCAGGCGCCGCGCGGAGGATTGGAGGCGCCAGCAGGCCAGGCGCCTCGCCTGGCAGGAAAGGTAGGCGCAGCTCCGTGCTGCCGCGGCGGAGCAGCGGGCGGCTCCGGACCCCCATTTCACCTGGGAGAAGGCCCTGTGGTCTCCGTGGCCGGAGTCCCCGGCGCGGTCGAGCCACAACAGCGTCTCGCCGCCCGGAGACGTCGTCGACGCCGACAGCGACGACGGCCACAGGGACTAGGCTTCGCACCGGCGGCCACCGCGTCCTCGACCAAACCCTAGATTAGGGTTTTTTATATTTGTTTTAAATTTAAAACCCATATAGAGGGCTTCTTTTGGTAGTTATTTTCCCAAAATAGGGCTATGTACAAATTTGCCCAAAATAGGACATATGCTTAATGAAATTTAGTTTAAATTTACATTTTAATTGTTTTTTTTGTTTTTCTTCAAATATGCTATGCGTCCGCGTGTTGGATGCAGCGTGCGACCCAAACGGACACGCGGACGCAGGCCGCTACCCGAGTATCCGTGCGGCCACCCAAACGACCCAAAACGGATGGCCCAGCGCGTCCGTTTGGGTCGCCGGGTTGGAGATGTCCTCAACATCGACGGCGCCCATCAGAATGTAATGATTAGTCCCTGGAGAGACATTAGGTTGTCGTCAAGGGAGATTTATATCAAGGTTTAAAATAGCGTGCTAAAAATAGCAGTGGCATCTCCAAATGTTATATTGTGCTAATAGCTTATTATATTTTTAATATCGTTTTGAAAAAAAAAACTAGATAAAGTTTTAAAATAAAGGATTTCAGTCCAAAAGTGATAGACTCGTACATACATAATCACATACAAAAATAGTTCTCCAATTTTTTAAAGCCTAATATCAATATTTCACGAAGGAACGATATAGTATAAATTATTTATTAAAAATTATCTTTTTACCGATATTATCTTCCAATTCAGAAGAAGAATCAACAGATTGACATTCATCATCACAAAAAACAAATATAAATTTCTTCTTCTTTTAACGAGGAAAACTCAAACCGTTGTGCCAATAGGTTGTAAAAAATAACGAGCTAACGCTATGATGTTTTAGTGCGATATAATATGGTATTTCGGGAATATGGTCATAGCGAGCAAACTTACTAAAATTTAACGTGAACTGTTGAAATATGCTATTGCGTGCAATTAATGAAAAAATAGCGCGTTATTTTAAACCTTGATTTGATTTATATAGAGAGAGTCAAATTCGTCGCGTCGTCAGGATGTACGATCCATTTGTTATTCACGTAACCTCGGTCGTCGGAGCTGGTAGCATTTCGATAAAGAACAATATATTAGTAATAAGTTGATACTAGGTTATTCCTGCGTCTATCACAAACAATATCAAGAGTTAATTTTTTTTTTTTTTTGAAATGGGAGCCTTGCTCCAACCTCTGCATCAAGTGATGCACACAGCTTTTTTTTATTGAAATAGTTCAAAGTATAAGGTAAGTGAGACATAGAGAATGCATGTAACCAAATTATTATGTGGAAAATAGGAAGTACGGTGCACACTATTAAGTTTGTAACAAACGAGCTAGGGTTAGGTTATATATTTGTAAGGGTATGTCTAAGACTCATTCGGCTGAGAACTAAGGTAATTCTGAGTCGATAGGCGCTATGGCTTTGAATTCCTCGCCGTTATGGTTTCAACATTAGCTGTCTTGCCAAAAATAAAAAAAAATTATGCATCATTGATCAGTGAACTTGTCCACAATTGATGCTATCCAACCTTGTACAAAGCAAAACACTCCTTCTTGTGCCTTGTACTTGGTTGAATATCATCAGTTGTGGTATCCAATAATTTGAGGCCTAATAGTTTTGCTTCCATCATGCTTCTTCTATGGCCAATGATTTGTTATGTGGTACAATGCAAGGCAAGGGGTTGTCCATAAACCTAGTCCTACGTGCAACAAAATTGCTTGTACACTAGACTTAGTTTGCCGACAATCCCTTTACCTTGAATGTTCATTGATATGAGGCCTTCTTTGTCATGTTCAATCATACTATCATATAAGGCTTAACCTGCATCCTTGCTCATTTTATCATCACACACTTCTATTTGTGCTCATTCAAATTACTTCTTCTTTTTGCAGTGCCCAAAGATGATGATGGGTGGACAAGGCAGCCTCTTTGGCGAGGGATGTTCCAGTGAAACTAGAGAAGGCAGCGCTGCCAAGAGGCCTAGGTGGAGGCCTACCAAGGTTGAAAATTTTCAAGACGACGTCGGACCAACCCACTTTGCTAAAGTGGTGTTGTCTCTAGCGTTGGAAATGCTTACAATCCCAATAGGCTTTCGGCGGTACGTTGGCACCGTCCCCAGGACGACATCCTCAAAATGAACACCAGCTGCTCCTGGATGGCCAAGCTGAGGGACATCGAAGGCATTGTATGCCTCATCAAGTCTGGCCTGGATTTTCCATTGCTCATCAGGTCAAGAACGGCTACTTCATGACCTTTAAAATGCTCAGAGGCTAAATCTTCAAGGTCACCATCTTCGACTATACCATGACGGAGGTGGTCCAGAGGTGCCCGCAACATGATCTAGCCCTTGCCATGATCGACGAGTGAAGAATGTGCATGCTTATGTCTGTTACTATGTTTAATTCCATATTGAACAATGTCTGCTATATGCTACTGAACAATGTCTATAGTGATGCTCAAAATGGGTGGTAACCTCACTATTTGGGTAAGAGGTTATCAAGTTCCTCATTCCGCACATAACCAAACACGGTGTTAAGTTTCTTCGAGGCGTAAAACAACCTACCAACCGAACTGCCTATCGTTCTCAATCCGAGCTCAAGTGAAATTGCTACCATCTAATAGTAGTGTCAAAGCTAGCCCAACCCACATTTCTACTCATATGTTAGTTGTTGAGCCAAGTTGCACGTGAGGGCGCGAAAGAGGAAAAACGCCTACGAGCAACCAATCAGGCCCTTAGTGCATCTATAAACGCCTCGATACAACGTTCGGATCTTGCATTCACCCTTGCTTCTTAGCTCCGTAGAGGATCTTGTTGAAATCCCCTCTCATGATCCACAATAAGTCAGTGGCAACATACAATGACCTCATATTCTCCTTGGTAAAATGTTTCTTATCACCACTAGGCGCCACATACAAAACAGTGAGATGCCATCCCCCTCCCTATGTTTGTTGATGCAGATGTAAATGAAGTTAGGGGATACTTTCTTCGACGTAACCTTCGGAACTTTGTTCCAAAAAAGAACTAAACCACCGCTCTTGTCGTCACTTTTCGAGTCTAACATCTTATCAAATCCCAATCTTACACACAAAAGTTATTCCTTAGATTTACACAACAGACAAGAAAAGCAAATCCGGTTTTAGACGCGCTTGGAGCCCAGGAACACGTGAACTGCCGAGGATTTGCGCATTCCTTGGAAGTTCCTACCTATTATGATCATTGCTCCTTGTGTCACCTGTAGAACGAGCCCGCCGATGAAATTAGATGGTGATTGTGAAGTGCCCCTCTTCTCTTTGTGTCTCTTATTAACATCAGAACCATTGTCCTTGCCACCATTCATGTTTGCCTGGTTTAGATCAGTATCGTCATGCTCCTTGTTATCCATGAGCATAAATGGGCCCTTGGTTAACCGCCTGGCTGGTGTGAAGCAGATCCTCCAACTCTCCCACCTCCAATCTCCACTGCACATCTCAATATCTCTATTTTAACGGGACTAGTAACTTTATCATCTAGTTCATGCTCTCTATTGGGTTTTCTTTCTATAACTGCCAATCAACATAGTCGCCTCATCCATGGCCTCGTCTACCAGCCTCTTTTCCTCCCCGACGACCACCCATCTCAATGCCACGTTCTCCAACACGTGAGGGAAAATGACACCATTCCCACGGTCATCCTTCAACACCCACCCACCCCCACCACCACCACCACCACCCAGCCACCCACCCAGTCTTACTTTGATTCATCATGCTCCCCGGTACCATACTTTGTGAGGATATGCCCTAAAAATCACACACACCACATAACTCTGGGAATTTATGAAACTGAATTTTGTAGAACTCTCTTTGTCCTCCACGAGAGATTGTGTCAAATCATGGTAGAACACACCCCACGTCGTCACAAACTTTGACCTGAACAAAATTCCAACACCTTTCAATTCGGTCTCCACTTATCAACACCAAAAAAAATCTTACCATCGAGACTTCTAATCATTGCTTCGTGTTTATAGACATTGGGCATACTATGGATCTGAACCTAGACGATTCAGCTGAATTAAGTTTGGTGAGACAAGGCCACCATATGGTTCTATGATCACTGCCTTCTTCTTGAAATTCCACGAACCTCATTCGGTATCCTTGTTCCAGTCCCTAAACAGAAGAAGTGAATCGTGAACAGGTTATCTTCCAGCGCTCGGAGTTTCACCTCACGAGTAGGGCTCCAACCTATCATCATATGTTGCTCGAAAGTTTGAGTAGTGAAGTAGTTCGGTGCATGAACGCGAGCCGAGGCTAACCACTTCACTCGTTCCTTTGGAACCCCCCATTCTTCCTTGAAAGCAAGATCGTGCAACTCATCTTCCCCAAACATAGCCTATGTAGCATGTCACCCATCATTTACTTTTTTACTCCCAGAACCACCTGCCTCGTTATCGTTGTTCACCTTCGATGCCGCCTTCAAAGCCATCTAGACCGCGGTCGAATCTGGCTTGCACAAGAACCCTAGACAAAAACAAAACCTAGGACAAGAGAACCGGTGGCAGAAACCTCGATCCCTTCTGCGATCTTAAACCAATCAGATCCCTAACATTCACAGGTTTGAAACAGGATCAGAAACAAACAAAAAAACAGTGGCCTAGGTCATAAACCCTAGTCAACTAGGTCATATGGAAGAGCTTCTCTCTTTGATCCTTCTGGTACATTGTGAAACTACACACAAGTATGTATATGAAGTAAAAAAATTGAAGGCAACTGGGTGGTATTGGTCTCCTTTTGTATACATCATACAAGTTAATAAAACACATATATACAGCCAATTAAACACGAGCAATTGTGTGATGTTCATAACGCCCTACCCGATCAACATATATATGTACATACACAAATGGTGCTTAATTCATAATTCTTATCAAGCACCACCCACCAACAAATTATGTTCAGTCATTTCCATCTTAAATTGGTCGTTTGAGAGTGATCACTTAAACTGCAATTTCCTCGCGAATGTTTGCCATAAAAATTGGAGGTAACTTGGTAGCATTGGTCTCATTTTATATATATCATACAAGTCAATAATACACAAATTTACAGCCGGTTAAACACGCACACCAAATGTGTGATGTTGCCCTAACCAACCAACATATACATTTATATACACAGGTGGGCTTAATTAATAAATTTTAGTAAGCACCACACACCAATAAAATAATTCCAATCATTTCAGATGGTGTCTCAGAAACAGTCGCATCCTAAATTGCTCTACTGAGAGTGATCACTTGAACTGCAATTTGCTCGCGAATGTCTGTCCAAACTTCCATCCGCCCGTCACAACATTGTTGAACTCGATCGTCTGCCCATCCGTGATAGTAATTCTGAACGAGAGCATTTTTCCAGTAAGGTAGCTTCCAGACTGCCAGTTTGCGCCCCAGTTACGGGACATGGACAACCAGTCGTTCGAATCGGAGCTTTTGATATCCATGGATTTGATCGAACCAGCGCCCGCGACGTTCATCACAATGACTACGTTGAAGTAATCGTGACCAACCATCCTGAACCGCACCCCGCCCTTCCTCACACATGGAACCCTGTCCAATTATACAGTATTATTACTACTAGATGATACCCCGCGCGTTGCGGCGGGATACTTTTTAGTAATGTATAGAATAAAAAAATCAAATATTTTTTATAGCTTTACGAAGGATTTTTGATTCAATGTTGTGCATTTCATTATTTGAAAGTCAATAAGAAAGTTCATTACATGATCCGAGTACGTGATGATTGCACTGGTAACTACTCAGTGTCTTTGTAAAAAAAAAACAGTATGTGCTTTTGCTCAGGAAGAGTACATCTTCAGAATCGACCGTAGAGGAAACCACACCTGCAATTATGATACCAAAACTTTCTCCCATGGCGTTTCACAAAACAGCTATGGTGCAACAAACGTATGGATGTGTCAGGGCGAGATTATGCAGTGTCAAAGAAAACTAACTTGAGTACGTCTACCTCTGACATCTCGGATATCAAATCCAATAAGTTGGACATACTTGTTCAACATGGATCATGAAACATTGAGATAAAGTTATTGCATTGAGTACTATATAAAGGGGATTTTTTGAAATCCATAGCTGTTACCTACAAATGGAAAAGGGAGGCAAACCACATAACGACATTAAGTTTTCTTACCTGAACATAAGAAACCATCTAAACCCACTGAATCTAACCTAGGAGAAACAATGTGAACAATTGATTGAGTAAATAAAAGTGAGCTACTTTTCAAGAAAAATAGTGAGCGCTAAGATATCTTGAAGTGCATAATCAAGCCAAGACCCCCTCAGCTGATTCCTTCTGCTTATAGAAGGCTAATTCCATTGGATCTCATCTGCATCCTTGGTATATTACACCTCCTTCTGTACCAAGGAGAAGTGGCCGATCAAGATATATTATGAAGAGCCAACAAAACATCATGAGCCAAACCAGCCATCAGAGTTCACTATAAACAAATAGATTCTTCCCAGTAGAAAATCAAGGGACGATTGAAATCTGGGATACTTGGCCATGTGGCAGGGGAGTGTTGAAGAATTTATATACTCATGAGATTGTTTTGACAATATGCAAACGCATTATGTTAAAACGCTAGAATATACCAAGACAGAACAACAGAATTACAGAAGCATAGATTGTGAGTCCTCTTAACATATAACGATATTGTCAGTAGTATAATATCTCATAATACAAAAGTTTTTTCTAGTCAACCTTAATGTGTTTGCAATGGTTAACTTGCAATTATGCAGATTAGACATGTATGCGCAATCCAACTCAACCTTATCAACCTGCAATAATACGTCAGTTCCTGCAGTCAGTACGATGTGGTCATAATATCAGGATCACAATAAAGAAATGTATGGGAAGTGAGAATTCGACATGAACACAAAAATGCACCTGCCTTGCTACATTTCCATCATTTCTTGTTTGTCGTCTAATTTATAATTCACTGTAATCAGACAGTTTACTGAAGAGGTACCAATAACCAACTAAAAAGCAAAATACTCGGAATTTTGCTTTTTTCAGACTGGGAATTTGGTGTCAGCTTTTAGTATGCTCAACAAAGACCAAGGCTCACCATGAAACCAAGGAGAAAGGATCCAGCAATAGGATTTATGGCCTGAAAATGAAATAAGAACAAAAAAAAAAGAGGAGATCAGAGTATGCTTACTAATGGAAGAAGGCGTTGTGCAGCATTGATGATGACCAGCAGACCGAGATGTCTATCAACTGAGAGTAATATCCAGCAACCAGACTGAAAAGGCAAGTAATCCCAACAAATACGGAAGAAATCCCAAGAAATCCCGAGGTAGCAGCAGACAAAATCGTGCAGGTGTAGAACTCCGGGCGGAAATCCGGAGGGGCAGAGGCAGGAGCATACAAAATCCGGAGCCAGAGATCAAACAGCCAGATTCGGAAGGTATATTGAGGGATTGTTAAAAAGGAATGAGGAATTAGGATGGGAATGGGCAGTACCAGCGTGGAGGCCGCTGGGCGTGCTGGCGGCGCGACCAGACTGTCGTGATTCATGTGGACATGGAGGGCACTGGGGGGGGGGGGGGGGTTGTTTTTTAAGCTGAAGAAATCGGCGGCGGCGGATGAACTCCCTTAAGCAGTTTTCACTCCTCGAATGCCCGGATTTATTAGATTGAATGCTCGGTTTTATTAGTTACTATTAAGTCGCCGCCACACAACTGCGGGGAGGAGCAGGGACGGTGGCGATTGCGGAGAAAGACGAACTGTTTCCGAGGAAGACGAACAAAGGCATTTGTTTCCTATTTTTTAGGACAAACGTGGAGGACGTGGAGCTATAGAAGTTGGGATAGCCCATTTGTGGGCAGCCTAAGGCCAAGCTGATCGGAACGGCCCAACGTAGTTAAGCTCATATCGGTCAGAGGCAGCCCATGTCGGGCCTAAGCAAACGAAGCGTACGTGACGGGTTGATGGAAATTGGGGCGACGTGGCTCAATGTGAGACCAGCAAATTGGGACCATCTATTAAGAAAGAGAAGATGTGTACTCTTTGAGGAAGTGACGAAAAACAACTGAAGCCATGTGTAGGTACCTCTGGTACATGACGGGGATGATGCCACCCTTATAGACGCCGATCTTCTCCCAGGCCGGCTGCGCCATGTCAAAGTGCGGCCTCGGCAGGTTGCACCATCCGCCGTTCTCGTTCGGGAGCGCGTCGTTAGGCGGGCAGAGGTTCGTGGCCGTGATCGTCACCGTGACTCCGGGTTTGCAGAAGGCTGGGTCCGCCCGCTTGCGGTCACACGCGATCTTGTAGCACTGCCCGCATGAGGCGCCGTCGTCGAACAGCACCGTGCTCAGCGCCGCCGTTCGTGTTCCATACCCCGCCGTGTAGAGGTTGTCGTACCCGCACGCTCCGCCTGCGTTTCGCGTGTGCTTTTTAGCGCAAGAACAGGGTGTAGAATTGAATTTGCGTATATATGAAGAGTGAGCTAGTTGGTTACCCATGGTGCCTGAAGCGTCAGCGCCGCCGTAGAACGTCGCGTTGGCCCTCTGCCACTTGATCGGTGCTTTGTCCGCGGTGGTTACTGCCAGACAACAGCAGGCGAGCGCGAGCAAAGACACCGCGATAGCTGGAGCTGGCGCCATATCTATATCTGACGATGGACGATGCCCCAGCAGATCTCACGAACTTAGCTGTATGTAGGTGAATTCCTTCTTTCAGTCTGGAAACTGTGTGGTCTTGCAATTCTGATCACTGGCTGTGTGGTGATCTTGTGTGATGATTCTGTATGCGTGTGTTTGCTTATATAGGTTTACTACTTGTGATCAATCCGTTGCAGGAGGGAGGGGATTCAGCAAAGGTCATCGGGAATGACTTTAGCCGGCCGGTAGCGTCTAGCGTGCACATGTGCAGCCGCACCATGGCTTGCGGGCGAATCCGACGATTATATGTAGCCGCAGACCCGTATGGTCTATATTTACATCACTAGTTAACTACCGAGCTTTGCTTGACTGAGATCATCTAGCTAGAGATGCAGTATTTGCTTGACACTTTCTGAAGAAATGGATGGCGTTTTGTGATTTCCAATTAAAGTTTGCTTCAAGTTCTCACTTTCAGGGAGGATTTTTTTTTCTGACGGCCTTTTGGATTATTTTCCATGTTGGCGTGCGTATCCCCTATCTACGAAAGGATGTCGTTCCCTACGTTTCTTGAATCGTACGGGTCATCTTGCACTGCACCTGGTCCTCAACATCCACGGCGTCCATCAGGCATCAGCCTGTAATGATTAGCTCCCGAAGAAACATTGAGTTGTCATCAAGGGAGATCTACATAGAGAGTCGAATTCGTCGCGTTTCATGATCCATCCGTTACCGTCTATTTAAGTAATTCGCCGGTCATTTTTCAGTAAAGGTTAAAATATATTAGTATTATGTTGAAGGTAATTCCCGCATCTATAGCAGTGTGTGTATCGTTGTGATGCTACATTTGATTAATAAAGCACCCTTTATAAGAAAAACAATAGAAAGAGCTGTCTCGATGTTGCTCTGGGATTTGTGGCCAAGTTGTTGGTGGATACGATATATGACATGCTGATTTTGTATCTGTTTGCTACTCTTGGATGGCCAAAAAAAACACCATGGTTATTGTAACATCAAGTATAGTTTAACTTGTTCAACATAAATTACAATG